>NC_056739.1:1405056154-1405058654 GCF_019279795.1 Protopterus annectens | reverse complement strand
AAACAGGGCTATACAATTTATTCAAACTTTTATATGCTTATCAGAAGTCCTATTATATGTATGGAAGATGGTCAGGAAAGTGCAACGTAAGTACTTTCTTGTAGTTAAACAATATGACACTCTTTGCTGTGGTCATGTTAACCTCAAGATTAAAGCTGTATGTTATAACTAAGTTATGCACAACAGGACTTTGTGGTATTAAGAACTAATGCAGTGTAAAAAGTACAGAATGAACTTGTGTCATTATCAGGAAAAGGACTAGAACAATGTTTGATTTCAGAGACTAATATAGAAAATCTCAAGCTGAAAGCACGCAGGAACTTATGGGATTCATAGGAGTATCTGTCAATTCAGGAGTGAATGGCTCATTAGAGAGCATTTTCCCAGCCAGAGGTTAAGTTATTGCCTCTTATCTCAGACTGAGAGTGGTCATCTTCTACATCTTTGAACTGGCTTTTAGTAGCAAGAAGATTATAAGTGTCTGTGGATCCCCTAATTTTGATCAATGCACTTGGTCATCGATTACATAGTAATCAAAGCCAGTTGGATGACAGACAGGTCCCTTGCACTTCTGCAGGGATGTGAAATGAAATCACTTAAATGTGGATTTGTGAGTTTCTTGCCTTTTTGTACAACCCTGAAGTTAAGATTATATATATATATATATATATATATATATATATATATATATATATATATATATGTGTGTGTGTGTGTGTGTGTGTGTGTGTGTGTGTCATTCCACATGGAATTTAACTACAGTACCTTTCTGTGTGGCGGGCGGTAACATACCTCTAAGATTTGGACAAAGCTTTAAATAATGTCATGGCAAAAGTCCAAAAATAGGGATAGATTTTACATATTGCTCTTATAAACTTAGACAGTTGTTAGAATAACTGGTTTTAAGTTAGCATGCATTTTCTGAACATTAAGAAGTCTGAAACTGAAATATATACCATTATTTAGAAATTTTAATCTTCAGTAATATACCCGAAAATCAGAAATTTTATGAGGACCAGACCAAAAATGTGAAGCAAAAATCTGAACAATCTGAACAGTTGACAGCTATGCAGGTTAGTAAATTTCCTTAGGCTATAACCCTGTACCTTGGTTACTAGAAACAAGAGCCTGAATCCTATACACCAACTAGATGAGTTTTTGTGCAGTTTTCAAGGAAATGAGTTGCTATACATTTGCAATGAATTGTAAGCTTCAGTGCATTTTCAAGAAATTGTGAGCTTCAAGAGAAGAAAGGTTTACTGCTGCTCATGCAAAGTCTGTTTTCAGTGGTCATCTACTTTGTTTAGCAAGTGGTCATAGCATAACAGTTAGCATGCTTGATTTTGATGCAGAAGTCTGTTGGTTCTACTCCCACAGCATACAGATGGATTGTTGATACTGTATTATACTTTAAGGGGGGTGGAGTGGTTGTGTTGCACCTATATCTCTAATGGACACAGGCAACCAATAATGGTTCATCTCCCATCCCCTGCTTGTAAATGCTTCATCTTCAAAGCCTCTGCTTACACTTATCAGAGATACTAGAACTTGTCAGAGATTTGGGCTACATGGCTGGCCTAAAAAGGCCCTTGCGGACATTAGCCTAGTAAACACGTATGAACCTATGAAACTCCTGGGTCTGCTCTTAAGGGTTTGTTATCAATGTCATATTCAACTTTCCAAAGGAGATGGTGATGCATTGCTGACATTTAGCTTTAGTCCATGATTCAGGCACTTATTATTCTTTTGGGACAAGCTTTCCTGTAGGATGGCTGAGTCTTTTGGGTATTTGATCTCTGCTCCTAGTGTGTTCCTTCCTGGCCATTATTTTGTTTGATTTTATGATAATTATTAAAAGCAAATGACATAGAGGAAGAGGTGTTAAAAAATTCTGCTCTGGCTATCAAATTTGATAGGTACTCCGCTGTTGTGACCATATGATTGACTATCTGAAAAGTTGAAGGAGACAAAACAACAAAAATCTATGTTTTTTACAGGAGGGCAAGCCCCACTGCATCCCCCACACTGCCTGCATATTATATATACCAACTCCGAGATTACACTACAGTAGGGAAAATGGTAAATTCCCCAGTCCCCACTATACCACAATCTCCGTTCAAAAGTTTTGACTTTTTGGAAAGTTAATCATATGGTCTCGACCATATCAAGTTCGACATTCTGAATAGTTATTCTTCTAAAGGGTACCCATGCGTGTGTGTGTGTGTGTGTGTGTGTGTGTGTGTGTGTGTGTGTGTGTGTGTGTGTGTGTGTGTGTGTGTGTGTGTGTGTGTGTGTGTGTGTGTGTGTGTGTGTGTGTGTGTGTGTGTGTGTGTGTGTGTGTGTGTGTGCGTGTGTGCATCTGTGCGTCTGTGTGTGTGTGTGTGTGTGTGTGTGAGTGTGTGTGAGTGTGTGTGTGTGTGTGTGTGCTCATTTGGTCAGGGAAGTGAAATGTAGTGCCAATGGCAGTTTGTTGAAATTGGTGATTAAGCAACTTACAGAT
>NC_056739.1:1405016154-1405053654 GCF_019279795.1 Protopterus annectens | reverse complement strand
ACAAGTACAGAACATTGTCCTTTTCTCTACTGTAGTGCGATCTCAGAGTTGGTATATATAGTTAGTGGGGGGGGGGGCTAAGCCCCCCACTTGGGTGGGTTCGCTTTAATTGTAGATCGGTCCGTTGAGCTTTGGGCAGCTTTTTTGTTGCCCTTAGTAAATTCAGTGAATTGCTGACATAATTTTCGCTGATTACGGGTTGATGATTAATTGCTCGCCAGAATGTCTTTTCAGTGAACTAATGCAGACCTGTTGATACGTAGTGTATTGGTCACAGGTATGAACAGTGCTGTGAAATATGCAATCAATGAAGCTGTGACTCAGGTGCGGAACACATGTATTGGAGGCTTCAAAACTAATAGGTAAAATGAAGAGCCGAGCCATAACAAATGAACTTTTGACACGGCTGTGAGCTAAGCAATGTACTGAATTGAATCTGACTCTCCTTGTGGTGAAAAACAAATGCTTGACTTGAAATACACAGGATTTTAATTACTGAAATTTGCTGTTTTACATTATAATTTTGTTGAACTGATCTCCTGTTTTGATTATGGCAGTAGTCTGATTTCACTATAAAAGTAAAACAATTTAGCTATGACTTTATTGTGACTGGGTGGACAATTTGGCTCCTGTCTACCCTATGTGTTTCTGCTTCCTGTAAGTCATGAAAGACTGGTGTGTGTGAAATATGTTCATGAAAAGAGTTGCATGCTGAGTACATATATGGATCTGCCTTTACTGTACTTCCTGGACTGCAAGACTATGGCAAGTCTGCCAAGACTGTAGAACCTTTGAATGGTTACAACATGAAATCTCTCATCCCTATGTTATCCAGCAGCATGCGTCCCTAACATACCAAATTGCCACCCTAAAATGCCAAATGGCCATTTGGATAATTTTTAGCATGCAATCAATATGACTAAGATAACATATTTGTATTGTTCCATTAGCAGAATACTTTTCCCTGCCATATATTTACCATAGTTACTATGACATTACTATCGCCTGACGGTGAGTGCTGTACTTTAAATCACTTTTTATGGTGGGTTGTTAGTAGCATCCACCCCTGCTCTGACACACACACACACACACACACACACACACACACACACACACACACACACACACACAAGAAAAATGTCCTTCAGCAGATTTATTGCATCTGCTAGTGTGAGTGTAAAATCATTGTTTAAAGTGTTTAAAGTAAATATTTTTAAATATTATTTTTTTTTTAGAATAAACAAATATGAATGTTATATAGGTACACAGAAAGGCTTAGAAATTTTCAACTTTGATATTGTTAAGTAGTATGGTACTTCTGAAATAATTCAGTGTCAGGTTCTTGCAATTAAACAGAAAAGTTATGTTTTAATACATATTTAATGCTTGCAGTTACTGGTGCTTTCTTTTAGAAATTTGACAGAAAACGTTAATGAGTACCTTACTGGTTATACCATGCAACTCATATCATACTCTGAGTGTTATGTCCTTTTGTGAAAAGAAGGTCATAAGCAGGTTGGATATTAGTCCAAAGGGTAGTTATTTTATCTTCCTTTATGAAAACCTTTAGTACTCAGTGAGGTGACAATGTCCTTTATAGGATGTCAATTTTAAATGTGTCATGACTGCATTGTGCCAGCTGTCAAGTCTTTCAGATTTTTTTCATACAGGCTCTTTAAATAGTTTTCCACCCTGTACAGCAGAATGCAGCTTTGAAGACAGTATCATGCCCACGAAAATTATATCTTTTATACCTTTAAACTCCAAATAAGCATTTATTCTGGCTATCTTTATAGCTTGGCTGAAACACAAGTGTTACACCAGTTCATATGGAAACAGAAGTGTCACTTTTCATATTCTGTAAGCAATATCAGTTTTAGATTATTCAGAGTTTTTAATAATATGAAATTTAAAATGATAATGAATGCTGCGTTGAGTATAAAATTTCAAAAACAAAATTGTATTGAGGATGTTCTAAGTAAATGCTGACTAAAATAAACAGCACTATGCTGTCTCCAGGATCTGGACTATTTTGCTGGTTATGTATAGGGGTTCATTTCAAAAATGCCTATGCTGATTTGGGCATTAGAGTTTGTTTCTTGGGTGTAGCAAAATATACCTGTATAGTTTATTCATTGGATATAGAGTTATATTACATTAGAGTTTGATATCTAGATATAATCATTTAATTAGTTGGGTAGTGTCCACTTTAAGAGATTACCTTTCAGCTAGTTGTAGAAGCATGCAACAATAGTTTATTAAGACTGACACTATATCTTTTTTATCTTTTTTGGATAAGAGATATCTTAGGACACTTTCATTGGTCAAATGTTGAGGTCTATTCTTGAGTTATCATATATACTAACTCCATGATCAGTTGCAGTCACTGCAACACCATGTAAATGATTTGTTAATGACAAGATGGCAGATTAAAAAGTGAAGTTTAGAATCAGTCACATCGAAAATTGTAGAAATCCATTTAACAAAAAGGTCTAGTTGCTTGTCTTTTTAATTAACTTTAAATATAACAAAGAAGCAGGTACCATAGCATTAGTCCAAACGGTGTACAAATTAAGCACAACATAAAAAGGTGATAAAATATATGCTGAGCATTGCTTAATTTTAATCTTTAGGAATTTAGATGGCTTAATGACATCAAAGGTTGTTTTTGTCTCTCATGATGCATTATTAATGCATGCACATACTGTTTCCTTTGTCTCTAGCTCAGGGTGAGTGTTTTGTGGGTGCTATGTCAGCTTATTAGCCAGCTTTTAAAATATTTACTAAAATAAAATCCTTGGTGCGTGTGTGACAGAAATGGAGATGTGCTGTTCCAAAGGCTTAAAGGGCTGCCGATCAATGTCAGTTCATCTTTCCTAAAAAGAAACTGGCTGTGCATTTCACTAATGGTAGCATTTATTTTCCTGCTCTTGATTTTTGTCCTCATCCAGCTCTCATTTCTCTTATATTCTGTCTGGACCTCCTCCATTACATAATGCCCCCCCCCAAAAAAAAAAACTCTGCAATAGAGCTTTGGTGGGTTTTGATTAACACACCAGAATATCACAGTCTTATGTTCACTTGGTTTAAACAATCATACCAGAAAATTAGAATATTGTGTTTACTCATGGGTAGTAATACTAAAGCAAGATTCAGGATTATTTAAAATGATTAACTTGTAGAAATGGATAACAAATGAAGTTGATCAGGTTTTCCTGCCATCACAGCTGATTTTTGTGAAAAAAACAGTAGGGAGTTGGGAGGGTGGCTTAATGGCTAAGGTATTTGCCTTGCAAACACAAGGTGCAGGGTTTGCGTCTCACAAAGGATAATTGGCTGGGCTTAAATTGCCTCGCAAGGGTAGCTAGCTTAGTACCAAGCTATGAACCTATGTGTTGTGGTGACAGGGAAGGTATATAAGTGGCAAAAAACAAAATTTTTTCTGTTATGTGACAAGCAGCTTCAATAGTGGACTTCCAGGTTTACTTATGCTTATAACACTGGCATTTTAACTTTTGTCTGAACACAACACTTATCCTGCCAGTGCCCTATCCTTTTTAAAATCAGGTCTAAAAATCCAAATGTCATAATATTGACATGCCATTACACTTCCTCCCAAGTCTGGGGGTATTAAGAAAGATCTGCAATGCCACTATGCAGTGCTAAATGTCAAAATATCATAGCACGATGTAGCTCAGTATTGCTTAAATATGTCTTAGCACTGCCATTCTGGGAAAAAAGTAGAGCAGCTGCATTACTGGGAACAGTCACGTTAACAAACGGCATGGTCATGTGACCAATGTGACATACACAGTAAAGTGGCATACTGAAGGCTATGCGCATCCATATCCACAATGAAATGCCCCATAGCTACAATACAGGCACTGTGAGCAAGCCGCAGAGTGCCAGCATAGCAAAGTGCCAACTCAGTTCACTGTGTAAATGGAAAAGAAAAGGACAGTTAGGAAAAGAAGAAATAGGGCAAGAGCAAGCAGAGGAATGCATGCAAAGGTAACCTGAAGTAAAGATATATTGTGAATGGCATTTTTTGTGGAGCAGGTGCCCATTTTACTTGTTTGAATAAGAAGGGTAGATGAGATTGGTAACAAGAAGCTTGTGTAGGATGGAAAGATAGGAGTAGGAAAGCTAAAGGGGCGGGCAAACCAGAAATGCAGAAAGAGACAAATAGTGGTAGTATGGCATACAGAAAGGGGAGCAGAAGTGGAGGGACACAGGTATAGGTAGGGCAGTTAGTGATGTAATGGACTGGACTACAAAGAGGAGTCATATATTTGTAAGGGGAAAACCACGATGAAGTACAGGGTAGAAACAGAGAGCCTGCCCTGAGGAAAACCCAGCCAGACATGGCAGGATCAGACTCAGATGGCCCAATGGCCAGGGAAGACCAGTTGCACAACTGTATTAGCTAGACCAAGAGGTAGCTCATTGTTCTATTACAAGAGTTTTGCTGCCAGCGCATCTGATGTAAGCTTTCCAGGTGGAACCACTATGGCCAATGTTGTATGAAGTGGCTCCGTCCTCTTCCTTCAGTCCCCTACTAAGAAGCAGGACTGCAAATCACGGGAGACTCAGCACTATGTATAATGTGTGGAACAGACACAGGTAGCCACTGGTGCCCAACATGCTGTACTACAGCTGAACCTGTATAAGGAGGAGACGAAAAACAAAAATAAAATATGTATATGCACATGTATGGTAAATAGGATTTCAGCTGTACACCATAAAATTAGACATATTTTAAAAACTGTGCCTTCTGGAAAGCCTGTCAGACATCCATAGATATGCCTTCCTGTCTAAGGCAATTTACTTGGCCAATATATAAGAAACAGAGACTGTTCAGTACAATGTACCTCTGACAACAGAAGGCAAGTAAGACTGCACACAATAGCCTTGCATTACAAAAACCAATGTACTGTGATTATTCACTTTCCCTAACTTCTGATGCCTACTGGTGGAGTAGGTCAGGATAGCACCTATGCAGATCAATTCACCAATGCCTGCACTACTGTCCAGTGTAAGTGATACCTGTAACAGCACTCATCACCCTGACAAACTGATGATAGTTATCAGTCTTCTATAAGGGGCTATTATAATGGCTAAGTAGTTGCTTTTGATAGCCCCATTATAGCAGAGACAAAAAGATCTTACTCTACAGGATGCATCAGGCAGGAACCCTTCTGAACCCCGTGCCTGAAGAGGTCACAACTGCTCAGTAGGTTAGAACAAGGAGCAACATGGTAGCCCTGCTTGCATGGTCACATACTACAAACTCTACAACATACACATCATCAGATAGCTATGATGCTCTGTGGAAACCATCACTAGTGCAGAGTGATGTTACTAAAGGCTTCACAGTGTATTTGTACAAGCATAGGGTGCAGATTTCCTCCTAATCTGGGAACTGGCAAGGATGTGATGGTTAGTGCTGGCTGGGATGGTAGCACAATGCATTATAGCAGAGATTCAGAGACAGTAATGTTGCATTGCCTCATTATCAAAGCAGTGCACCAACAAGATACAAGCAGCTGGTGTGTATCTTCAGGAGTCCAAACACATGTTCAGCAAGGTCTGCGAATTTACAATACTATATGCCATGTCAGTCATGACTTGGGATTTCCTGATGGAGGTCATCAGCCCTAGTCCCAAGTCCTGCATCCTCTGCAGCACACAACAATATACATCTTTATCACTTTCCTGTTATTTACATCAGTGGAAACAACCTATCCTTATCTGTGTAGTTAGCAATATGTGCACCTACCAACTGCATGATCTGTTGTAAGCTACCCCACATGAAAAGCAATTAGAAGCTCCATATGTGCTAGGTGTGGGAAAAATAGGTACTGCCTGCATGGCACACAAATGTCCTGTGTGAATGCAATACACCTGGCAAATGATGGAATAGATTCCCCTTTAGTCAATATACCACCTGCCATATGCAGCAGGTGGTATGGCAATGTGGGTGTAATCAATTACCTCCAAGACCTCAGGGAAAGGTACGTTGCTGAATGCTCGCATAATGTTGGATGTTTATCATAATGATCATTGCTGCAGTGGCCTTAGCTGTTAGGATATAACAGCCTGCCAGCTTCCAAAGTTTCAGGGCACTTTCCATGTATCCAAACTGTCAGGCAACTAAAGGTAAGCTGACAAAAAGGCAAGTTTGGATGTCAAGCCCTTCAGAGCTTTACTGCTGCTGAAGTGAATGCTCCTTTGAGGCTTTTGAGGATTGACGGTTAGCTTGGAGCTGTTCCTTTGCCACACAGATAAATTCCCTTTGGGGGAAAAACTTCCATTTTCTAAATATTGTCTGCTTATTACCACTTTCCATTTCAGGAAAGTTATTTTAAGTTAGGAGTTGTGTGTTTTAATCAACTGTTATGAGACTGTATTGCACTTTTAAATGGGACTTCTCTTTTTCCTGTCATCTTAAAAGTTGTGTAAAGTAGCTGAAAAACATTTTTTCTGTGGATAAATTATGTTGATTTTACTTTTTGGGGACTGGCAAAGTGTTTTAATGTGCTTTTTTACTGTGTTTTTCTATGTAAAATGTTACATGTCCCAAAAAAAGTAAGTTCTGAAGGGCTTGGCACCCAAATTTGTCTTTTAGTTGTCTCATCTCGAGCTGTCTGACAGATTAGACACATGGAAGGTATCCTGAAGTTTGGAAACTGGCCAGCTGTTATATCCTTGCTTGTATATAACCCATATAGCTAAGGCTACTGCAGCAGTGAATACTCGAACATCTACAGTTATAGTAAGTTTACATACACAACTGTACTTTGTGGATTTGATTATATGGTCATGCGTGCACCTGAACATAATGAAGAGAGATCCGGAGGGCATTTTAGAAAGGTGTCCTGTCCATAAACAAAGGTAAATCTAACTGGGCAAGGCCATGCACTTTCTCTTTGTTTCTGTCTAGGGAAACCATATATGCTCCTCCGTGCATGACAACATCGTATCAAAGACCTGCAAAACTCCAACATTACCATGTTAGGTGCTGAAAGGTTTCAAGATGGTTAATGCTACTCAAGGACAGGCATTCCATGGATCCCCATTAATTCCAGATATGGGTATTAAATGTCCCATATAGTGTCTTTTTCCACATATTACTAGTCAGTAATGCCCCGGTCATGGAGTTGATGATATGTTGAGTACTGGCAGACCTGTCAGCAATGTGAAGGAGAATAGTGCACAACTTTGTGGGCACTGTCTCTCAAATGAGGCCACTGAAATGAATGCTCAGTTATCATTGCTGCTGTGCATAGTATCATAGCATGAGTAACGCTCTGTAAGATGGAAAATCCTGGCATTCAGAACAGATGATTTCTGAGACTCTTCACACTACATTTATACATCTCTGAATCACTCTGCCATGTTTAATTTCATCATATGCATATGCTATGGGTTCTTATTAGCATGATAATACTAATCTGCATAACATTATGCAGTCATCAGAATACCACTTACAGTGCAGTGTCTCCTATAGCACATTCATGGTGCTTGTGTCTAAATTGTCTCTTCTCTGATCATCTTTGTATTTTACATAACAATATGTGGCTGATTGTTTCTGACTGCCCCACATGTTTTAAAGGAAATATTTGCATTTATTAAATCACACAGTTTGTTTAATAATCTATAAAATGCAGTCTGCATTATACAGAAGAGCTGTTACCATACAATGAAAAGAGATGTGAATGAAAAATCAGCGACTTTTGCTTATACTGGACGGACTTCATGACTAAGTGCAAATAAGAATCATTTCTGTAACACAAAAATATTACTTTTACTCTTATTCCCCCTACTCTGAAATGCAACAATCTGAAAGTTAGTAAGTATCAGGACTGCAGCCATACTAGGGGTTGTCTGCAAAACTTTTTTAATTGCATATCAGCAAGTATCCAGTAGGGATCCCAGTTCTAAGTTGTAAATTTAAATAGATGATATGTTTATTTATTTAAAGTGATTCCTTTATGATTGTTAATTTATTTGCTAGGAAATATTTTTGCTGCATTTGTTTACTAACAGGTAGCACTGACCTGTGCTTTGTGCTTCATGTTGCTATAATTATGCAGGGTTTACTATGTAGTATTGACAAAAAAATCCTGAAGCTTTAGTGATTCTGGGAACTGTCAGTACAAGATGAATGTTTCTTAGTGTCAGTATTAAGAAGCGTTGTACTCTGGCAGTACAGTGCAAAGGGCTATATTTATGAACTTCTAACGTGCTTTTTCCTGTAGGCTTGTGTTTGAGTCCCTAAGTGTGTAGTTGCATACGGTACATAGTAAGGAATTCACTTAATCAACAGTGATCATGTCACCACTGAAAGAGTCTTTCAGGATTAGTGGTAATTATCTGATTAACACATACTTTGTCAGAAGAAAG
This sequence comes from Protopterus annectens, assembly GCF_019279795.1. Lineage (NCBI taxonomy): Eukaryota > Metazoa > Chordata > Ceratodontiformes > Protopteridae > Protopterus > Protopterus annectens. Next base: position 1,405,045,248 of record NC_056739.1, on the reverse strand, counting down.
GTAGATAGTCCTTTTAATACTTCTCATCCTGAATTTCAAAATATATTTGTTACTAGCGTAATTTCTAAAATAAAGGAAGAAAATGCCTGTACCCTGCAGCATATGAATTTGTTCGCATTTGGTTAGAAAATATAGTTAGGCATGTATACAGAAAATAATTTAGATAGCTGCCATTTTTTTTGTTCCAGATACTTATTACATTCCTCTGATGACTGTGCATGATGGAATGCTATGCATACATGTTTAAAAATTCTAGCAGAAAGTAATTTTCACACAGTATCCATGATGCCAGACTTTCAAAAAAATATATGCAAATGCCTGGCTAAGGAAACTTTCAAAATGTACCATTCTATTTAAGTAATTTTCATAATTACTATCTTTGTTGAATAGTTGTTAATTTTAATTTAAACTGGAGGACAAAATATTTTTTTGAATTGTTGCAAGCCAAGACAGTGGCAACATTCAAGAACATTTTATTCCTTATGCATTACATACACTCTGTCAAACCTTCTACTTCTTGGAAGTTGTGCAGAAAAAAAAAGAAAAGAAAGGAAATTGATAAGTTTCTTCTTTAAGGTTAAGCATTCATCTTCTGAGCAGTATGAAAAGATTTCTGTCTAACTGATGAAGTGGGCCTTTGTTCCAGAAAACACATTAAATCTTCCTGTCAGGGGAGAAGGAGAGATCAAGGTAAATTTAAAAAAACATGTCCCCCTCCCAGAAAAAGCAATATATATGCGAAAGAGTAAAAATCCTAAAAACTTTAATTCTATAAAGGTAAGTGTGGGTCTGAGTCAAAGGTTACCCTAAAGCCTGTCAAACACAGCTGCAAAATACTGCTGCAAGTGGGATATCCATGCTTCTTGTTTAGGCTGGTGACAAATAAGGCAAACTACAATACTTTCTATACGTCATCCTTTGTATTGCCAGTGTCATTTCTCCAAAGCATTACTTGGCCAGCTTTACAGATGTGGGTGCATGCATCCCCTTTCCCCTGCCAGAATTTCACAACATCCTATATTTGAGCCACACTCAGTGTTTACTAGTGCATAGCCCAATTTTCTGCTTATTGCTGATTCTATAGTGAGGCACACCAGTGTTCCCCTCACCAGACTAAGGACAGAGTCACCGTTTCCGGGGCTAGGATCCATCAAATCACACATGCACTCAGCTCATTGAACCATAGGTACCAGTATGACTCTGTCATACTTCATGTGGGTATTAATAACCTGAGATGTATTCCCTTGACTGCATGAAGTGAGACACAATCGAGCTTGCTGATTATGAGTCTCAGGCAGGTGTGAGTGTAGCACTGAGCAGCATACTACCTTCTCTTAGGATGATGCCACATTACCAATAGAAAATGATTGATTTTAACAATTGGCTTAGCTTCTGCTGTCAGTCAGAGTACAATACTTGATGTCCTGGGAGGACATGGTTGTTAGACCACGTTGCTTTGCCAGGGACAGTCTGCACTTATCCCTTCTAGGCTTTCAAATATCGGCAAATACTTTTCCACACCTTTAGTGCCTTTTTTGTCAATGCTAAACTGATAAACCTCCCAACGTAACTGAATCTACAAAGTAATATCTGAAGGTGTACTGCTCAGTGCTAGAATTCTTAATAAGAAACTCCACTCCCTGAAAGACTTCCTCTCCCTGGAGAGTGTAGGCATCTGGGTAGACATGGTTTAAAGTCGCAGAGAGTACCCAAGCAATGCAAGAATGTAATGCCTTACACACCTTTAGACTAGCTAATACCCAGGAGGGAACCAAAGGTGAAGGAGTCTCAGTCTGTATTAAAACCAATTTCACATCCAGACTAGTTAAAGTGTATGACCCATTGGAAGTCATACATGTGCAACTCACCATAAACACAGTCTCATGCCATACCCTTGCAACCTGTAGATCCCACTCCATCTCCCAGGATACCCATACTACCTATCTCAATGTACTACAGTCACACAAGGTTCATCCCAAGAGGTTATTCATGGGGGATCTCAATTACCTCTCTATAGATTGAGAATCCTACAGCACAAGCCCAGGGATTCCTAAACTTTGCTAACACCAACATACTTGGACATTTGGTCCATTCTCCTACTAGGGGTGCATAAATCCTTGACCTTGTACTCACGAACAAGGGGGGGGGGGTTGATGTTCCTCACCCAAAGTAGCACCTTCCCTCGTCAAATCTGACCACATGGCAGTGTTTCTTGAAGTAAAAATTATATCTGGAGATCCATCAAAACCAAGACCCTTTAGGAAGTATTCCAAGGCTAAACTCTCTCTGCTTAGTGACATCATAGCTAAATTCCAAAACCCTTCAAACCCAGTAAAAAACATAGCATATATTAAGCTATTTACTAAATCTCTGTACAACCATATTAATAGCTGTATAGTGGGAGCTGTGTCCATGCATATTAAGAATAAGACAAACTGAAAAGACATGCCCACCTGGTGAAATTACAGTCAATCAGTTATATAACAAAAGAAAAAAATCTTGGCCAAGCATAGCAGGAACAAATCCATATATATTCAAAGCCCCCTGACCAACCTAAACAAGCAGGTAAGAGAATTAATTAACACTTCAAGGGCACAATTTGAAGAAAAAATAGCTTCTCAGGTAAAGGGCAACCACAAAGCTTTCTGCAACTGTATTCATAACCTCAGGGGAAATATGCAACAATGCCTAGAACTTATTGTAAATGGCATCACCCACACTGAACTGCAGGCCATTGCCAACCTTTTGGCTGACAGGTACAGCTCAAATTCCCCCACCTCCAATAGTCTAAAGGAAATACCACATATCACAATCCCCCAACCCTTACTAAGGAACAGGTCATCAATGCACTTTCCAAGTTCAAAAACACTGCATCAATGGACTCTGATAACATCCCAGGATGCTTAATAAATAGCATGAAACATGACCTCTGTGATCCACTTGAATCACTTTTCAGCTGTATCGTGCAGTCAGGCTTTGTGCCCAAGAAATGGAAGATGGCTACAGTCATTCACCTACTCAAAGAAGGTCCAACCACTAATCCGGGTAACTACAGGCCCATAAGTCTGACCAGCATCATGTGTAAGGCCACGGAAAGAATTATCATGGGCATAATAAATGAAGACATAGGTAACCTGCAAATGCTGGGCCTGTCAAAGTTCACCTGTATTAAAGGAAGGTCATGCCTATTAAATCTGATGGAGTTTTTTGAGAGAGTCACTAAAGCAATGGATGAAACAAGGCAGTGTACACAGCTTACCTTGACCTGGCAAAGGTTTTGGTAAAATACCTTATTCAGGCATTATAGGCAAGCTCACAAATTTAGGTATAAACCATTTTATCATCCACTAGCTAGACAGCTGGCTCACTAAAAGGAGTCAAGAGGTCAAAACAAGTGAGACTACCTCCACCAAGACGCAAGTCACTAGCAGAGTCCCCCAGGGTTTGGTACTGGGTCCTCTCCTTTTGGAATTTTATTTATTTGAAATGGATGCAAATGCTGAAGTTTTATGGCTGACTAAGTTTGCAAATGATTGCAAGCCAGGGTTATTATCAACTCCATTGCAGACACTATGGGGCCAAAGCCGAAATGTATAATTGTACCATTTCAGATGTCAACCATCCCAGCTAATTACCATGTTGACAGTACACCCCTAAGAGTCAACAGTGGCCAGGGATCTTAGTATAAACTATACCTCCCAACTGTACAGATTTTCACAGAATGTCCAGATTTTTGCCACATATTTTTGGTCTGTTCCTCATAAAAAATGTTTTTTTTTGACAAATGACTGGGACGATTTAAGGATTAAAGTCAATAAATAATGACAATCATTTCAATTTCAGACTTCCTATCCTTCAGAAAATATATAGTAGCACAAATCCTGTTATTCTAGCAACTTTCTTTGTTTATAAGAACAATATTTAAAATATGCTCATATTTTTGGGCCTTTGTCCCCTCATTTTGTCAGGCTTTGTCAAGATTTCTTGCAGTAAGAGGTTGAGAGGTGTGGTACACATATAGACAGTAGCCTTACCTTTGACCACCATGTAGACACAGCAGTGAAAATTTTTTTTTCTGTTGCACAACTTGTAAGTAAGGGCATGGCATCTAGTTCTAAAGAGGTCTTTATCCCAATGTATTCAGCCCTTATCAGATCAATCATAGAGCACAGTGCTTTGTACCTGGCCAGGCATATGCAGCAAATAGAGTGACCTCAGGGGTTCCTTACAAAAAGAACACAAAGTATAACAAACCTGCCTTACACAGAGTGCCTTAAAGCCCTTTCCCTCTACTCAGTCTCCTACAGATTACTGAGGAGTGATCTATGCCAATCATCTATAAACCCTACAATTATGAATTTCTTGCATATTTGTAAGTCAAACAGTACCAGAAATACAAGTTCTAGAACCCAAACTTTGTCTGGGACTTAAATAGAACATGCTGTAGAGACAGATGCGTGTGTCCCAGAGATTGCCCCTCATATGGAACAGGCTTTCCATCCATGGGAAGCTGAGTTTGTCTATTACCCAGTTTAAGGGCAACCTAGACCAGTGGATGGACAATAGGAAATTTGCACCGGGCCTGGCATCCATGTCCCTTATGGGTCACTTATAAAGGTAGCTTATAAATGCCTGGCCTTCACTCTCATATTTGGATAAAGACATCATTATTCTTTCAGGAAAACTTGGCTGGGCTTAGAAAAGCCCCCAGGGTCATTAGCCTGGTAACAGCCTATGAATCTATGAATTTGAATTTGAGACAGTTTTGGTTACTGTGTAGTAATTTGCTTTTCCTAATGATTCTGCTCCAGCTTTAGCCATACTGTCGTATATGTTATTCCTCTGAAGTCCCAGTCCAGGTTAGGCAGAGTCCCTCATTGACTCTCTTCAAGAGGAATCTTGATGAGTGGATGGGAGATCGTAGGTTTACCCCGGGTATCACTTCTGTGTCACTGTTAGATAGAGGCATAGTATACTAACCTCGAAAAAGGGCATAGCAAAATAAATTTAAAATGGGTGGCAAAAGCCAAACACATTCTGGCTAGGCTTATAAATGCCCTAGGGCAGGTAGCCTAGTATGAACCTATGAACCTATGAACATTTCATCAGTACTGAACTTCTTCTCTCTATCATGCCTGTTAAGACATGTCTTATGTCACTTAGTTTCACAGATAACAAGTTTTGCTGTAGACTTTTGACTTCAACAAGTGCCTACTGCTGTATTGTTATTTGTAGGAGCAAAGTATCCAAATATTAAGTATCAAATTCTGGCCCTTTCATGGATGTAAACTTCAAAGGAAAGGCATCATTTTCCCTCTGGAAAATGCAGTTAAAATATGAAGAACTTGCCAAGAAATTTGAAGCAGTTTTCCAGTAGGCTACTTCCCTTATTCTTCTTATGCAGAATTCACTTTCCTATGTGGAAAGGCCCGAATTTATATCATCTATGTCTGCAGGACAGAGAAAATTTGGTGTCTCATTCTTGAAGTTTATTTTGTTTGTTTGTTGGTTGGTTTGTTTTTTTTTTGCTTGTCTGTTTGTTAGCTTGTTTAACTGAGAGGTTGGGTTGGACCTTGGACCCTTTTCTGCCTTGACCCAGGCACAATGGCAGTTCAGCAGTGCAGAGGAGTTCAGAATATTACAAAGCAATGCAGTCAGTACAGAACTTGACTTACTGTGATACAAAGTTTCATACATGCTGATAAACCTTAACCAGCCATCTCCACTTTTCTATGCACCACAATTCAAGCTGCATTCTCTATTTTTGGTCCAAACTTCTTGGAATCGCTTTCTACTGACCAACCTTAAGGAGCATTTTTTACCCAAATTTCTTGCTCTACTGAAATCTCATATGAAAATGTAAGCTAAATGAATTTGTAAGCTTTCAGTTCACATCATCTAGAGATGCCCAGCCTTACTCTGTCATCCACCTTATTCCTACTGCACTTAGCCTTTAATACTTCCTTTCCAATCTGTGGACTTTCTTTCCTGTGTATATATTAAATCTTTCTTACATTTGTGTTTTATATTCACTCATTCTTGCTCACCAACATGTTTTTCAGTTCACAATAGTGTAGATGTTGTACATATTGTTTGTTCAGCTCTATCACTTTTTGTCACCAACATTATTGCCTCATTACGTTGGTTCTCACTGTAACTCCAATAGCTTTATATCACTACACTGTTAATGTATTGTTATCACACTGTAGCCATGTTAAATTACCTCTCAGGAGAAGACTGAAATTCATCATAATTGATCAGTTCTCTAGTTTGATGAGCAAATTCAGTTAATAAATAAACTTATAATTTATTGATCACTGAACCTCACAACATATACTTGAGAATACTTAAACAGGTTTAGTACTGTTTAGGGAAAGTAATAAAGTACAGAAAAAAAGCATTGAAATATATTTTAGCAGTAATCCAGGACTGGGTTCATAGTTTCATATTTATATACTAGGATAATGAACACTAGGGCCGTGTCTCCCTGCGTCTCATGGGCATTTATTAGGAGAGGTTATGTTAGAAAGTTTCTAAATGATGTATTTGTGGGGAGGGGGGTATGTTAGTCTGGGCTTTACTGTCTGCCTCTGTCTATCAGATACATAGGGGCCAGACCCAGGGTGAATTTCCAATGTCCCATCCATTGGTCAAGATTATGCTTAAATAAGGTTAGGGATGGACTCTGCTTCATGTGGATGGGGAGGCTGTTCCAGAGTATGGGAAATATCCAAAGCTGGAATTAAACCTTACATTCTTGATGCTGTCACTCATATACTTCAGTATCACATTAAGAAGCAGACAAAGTTCATTCCCCAATCCAAAATATGGTCATCAGTGGGCATCACACTGTTTGCCCATTGTGGTTTCCATGGTTTGATCATGAGAGAAAAGCCCAAGTGACTAAACAAAACCAAACATGACTAAATCTTGTAATAATCACACCGGCTCATGAATTATTACTATTATGCAATTACATTATTTGAGAAAGAAAGAAATTGCTTACCTTTCTTAAATAATATTATTGAATGATGGGATTGTAGTGTTCTTGTGCCTTCTGCACTCAGAGCCGATGTACATCAGTGCAGAGAGAAAGTGAGAGACAAATATGCAAGATTATTTTATGGGCAATACTGCAGTTTGACATGCTTTAAATAGGATTAATTGAAATCATTACTTTGCAAAAAACACAGCATTAAAGTGCTACACATCACAATTTTTGTTTTCCTAAGTATTCAGCCTTAGAACTAATGATACAAGTCTGTAGATCTTATCTAAGCCTCTCCAAAAGAGGCAATGGTGAAGAGGGCATCTCTGTAATTTGTCTCTGTTTTTTTTTTTTTTTGCTAACATAAAAATGTTGTCAGGTTACCTATGTCTCATCTCTTTTTGTTCAAGGTACACTGCAAGTAACTTATAAAGTTATATCAAGTGTTGGCATGAACGTGCTTTATTTAACCAAATGGTAGAATGAAACTTTAATATGTGGCATTATTAACTGACAAAAATCCTTAGTAATTTACCCTCAAATCACAAACTGTATGAGGGGCAGTGCAAAAATATAATGAAAATTAGGGACTGTCTGTGAATCTCTGGTCAGTTGACCGGTATGCTTACAGGCAATGTACTTGACTTGCTGCTGACAAACAATCCTGTCGTCTCTTTAGAGTTTTTTCTCCTGTCTTGCCACGTCTGTAATAAAATGTAATATTCTGTTAGTGAAGGTATCCCAATAAAGGTTGGGATACTCAACAGTACTTCAGTTGCTGGGTTTTTTTGCTTTGGACTATGCTCGGTTTACTAGATGCATGCTGACTGGTCAATCAGTGGCACCTTTTTGACCAGCAATGACGCTTTATTGTATATATATATATATATATATATATATATATATATATATATATATATGTGTGTGTGTGTGTGTGTGTGGGTGTGTGTGTGTTGTAATTTAGGAACTACTTTTACATTGTAGTCTACCCTACAGTATAGACTTATGGGGAAGGGAAATTGCCTATCCCTTGTGCATGAATCAAGAAGAGTGGTAAGTCATTTGTGGGTATTTATAAACACAACACAACTAAGAAAAACAAAAAAGAGCAAATGCCAAGAACTGTAGCACATTGTAGTAAAACAAATGAGTGCTTTTGTCCTTCGTATGTTGGACTTCATCAGAGTAATAATAGGACATACCAGCCAATACAATTTTAAAATCTTAAGCTGAGAGGTATTATGTCAGTGGTCAGGGTTCTTCTCCTGCTAGTGTCTGCCTCAGGAGGAATCCTGTAACTGTTTCAGAGACAGATAACTTCACTTAAAAGGAGTTCAGCTTCTACTTTACAGAGTAAGTAAATTAGAAGCACTACAGCTTGTCTTTTATTTGTTCATAGGTGCATACTAGGCTAAGCACTGCTTTTATAGATTCATTTTATGGATATTATTGACATGTTTTATCTGATTGCTTGATGATATTTTATCTATAACAGCACAAGGTCAACAGACTGTACTACATTGTTGAACATCAGTTCTGCAGAAAAGTGAAAGGGTATGCACGATCTCCACTCTATCTTTAAGAACATTAAAAATCATTATTTTATTCAGGAAACTGTGCAAAAGGGCTTCTTGTGGAACTAGATCAAAGACTTTTGCCATTGGAGTTAATACCAGTCACACATTCTTTTCAAAGTTTAGAATGTAATCTGAAAAATAACAAATTCTAAATAGACTAGTCATAATACAGACCCAATAAGCATGTGAAACACACACTGCCACCAATGCTATTCCCAACTTTAGCTCACAAAAATGCCACAGATATAAGGCCTGTCCTTTAAGCATTTCCTTGTTAGGTTTTTCACTTTATATTCACAACTCAGAGATGGCCTATCCTTTAAACTTTTTCTGAGAGGATTTTTAGTTTATACACAGTAGTTAGAGATTCAGTCCCCCCACTCTCACCCTTGAGATGTTAAATGTATGCATTTCTGATCGTCTTGTCGTTTACTCACTTAGAGAACCCCCCCCTGCACCAATCGACATTTGAGAAGTTTGTGCTGATGTGAAATCAGTAATTCAGCACTTAAGAATGGACATGCCTGCATAAGAATTTGAATAGTATCTGTGAAGATGTTTCAGTACTGCTCTGCAAGGACGTATCTACTGGATTGTGTAGGTCTTAGACGTGGAGTGCAGAAGATTGTTTTTTAAGGCCTGCTAAAATGTTTCTTGAGCAGTTGTGGTAATGTGGCATAGTACTTTCACTTCAATCTATCTAGGCCTATTGCAGCTTTTATGTCAGGATGATGGTGCATTTTATTTTAAAGTCCTTCCAATTTGTATAAAGGGGTACTTTGCTATTCTTAAAGTACTTTTCAGCAGTCAGTCAGTCAGTTTTATTGCTCTTTTGCTGTCTGATTATAAAACACTGTCATACTTTCCAGATGGTCTGCCTCCAATATCTAGGCTACAGCCTGATCCAAATGTAACCTTACCCTTTCACCCTAACTGACCAAAGTCCTGTCCCAGTTAAAACATATTAAAATGCTATTAGACTTCATACATTTCAAGTCAGAGGGACTGCAGGCAAATATTAGTTTATTCCAAAATGGAATCAACTCTGCTTTGTCTCATCTGGGACCAACAAACAAACATCACGTGTGCAAAACTTTCTTTCCAAAGTCTGCATGGTAAGCTCATGCTTTAGCTCATTGGAGAAAAATTGTGCCTTCTGACTTGAACTTAAAATTGCCTATGAAAGTTGACAGCTGTTTGTCTTTTTTCATCTTTATTACACACAAAACTAATCAGGCAATTGATAAATTTTACTTTAGACACTTAATGGAATCTCTGTAAACTACATTCTTTGTTCTGAAAGTAATGGTGCTGTTTACCTCATCAAAAAGAAATGTATACATTTAAAGGACTGAAAAAGAATGCTTTAAATTTGGCCTTGGAGTATGGATTTTCTGCTTAATCACTTAAGAAATATCTGTGGTCCCTCACTATGATTTGGACCCTCAGATTGAGTCTTGCACCTCCAAGATTTACTGATGTTCCTCATAATGTCCGCATACCTCTCAACTTCTTAGAGCAAGAAATATGGACAAACTCGTAAATAATTGGGGGCAAAGGCCCAAAAATAGGGGAACTTTTTAAATATTGCTCTTACAAAGTTTGTAGAATAACAGGTTTTACCTTAGCATGAATTTTCTGAAGGGTATGAATTCTGAATCTCAAATGTGTGACATTATTTTCTGACTTCAATCTTCAATGATTTGCAAATTATTTCCAGAAAACTGCAAGTGTATGAGAAACAGGCTAAAATATGAGGCAAAAATGATGACATTCTGAGAAAATCTGTGCAATTCAGAGGTATGAATGTCAGACCTGTTTATGGGTACATACTGTATTAAATATGTATAAACTAAGCCTGCACAAAGTTTACCTATCTCTGTTTATATAACGGCTAGTATATAAAGACCTCTCCTTTCAAAAAATAACAAAGTGCTTCTCTTTCTGACTTTCTGCTGTGATTTTTAAAGGCCACTGCTGTGACTTTTACTCCTCAAAGGTTGAAAGGTTTGCATGATAGTCTTTTCTTCTTGCTAATTCTCCCTCTGTTCAATTCTTTACCTGACTTAAGCATGCCACAGATATTTCTACATTCACTAAAAGCCTAGCTCTACCCTTTACATTTTCATCATATCTGTTATGATGTGTCCTTTGTCCCTCTCTTTCCTATGAAATGACCAAACTTCATCACAAGCATAAACTTATGCTTTTAACTCTTGCAAGGGAATCTCACATGGAGGATAGCTAAGTGAAGCAATTCTGATGTTTAGCTGTTTAACATTCAGTTTAATCAGGGACCAAATCTATTTTTAACCAAAGCAATTAATGCTGGGTGTAGGGTGACACAGAACACAAGGCTCCAACTACAAATAAAATAAACAACATTTATTAAACCTGAAACATTAAGCGTCTTTGTCCCAAACCATGGGACTTCATCAGAATAATCAAAATCTAAAGTCAGTTCCTTATATACGGTACCAATCTTATATCTTATTCAGTTAAGCAATTGAATTAAATTAAGTTAAAGTGATACACAGCAACACCCATTACATCAATAGATTAAAACTTTAAAATGCCATACATGATATAAACATGTATAACAAAATATGTAAAAAAACTTTTTGGGTCGGTGAGTGAGTGACTAACCACACTTATGTATTGTCATTATCAAACACTTTTTTCACATTTTTACATGAAGTCAGAGTGCCACGTCAACTGTCACCATCTCTTTAGATTTCAATGCCACTCTCCTACCTTCACAGATCTTCTCTTACACAATCTGCCCATCCCTTTGCTAGGCACCCTTCTTTCCTCTTGCCTTCTTGCTGTCTATCCCAAATCTTCTTCGTCAGATTGTCTTCTTCTTTTCTGCACATGTTCCAGAACCACCATAATCTGTTCTGTTTGACCTTTACTGCAACTGGAGCTACTTTGACTTCTGCTGTGATGTCATCATTTCACCTGTCCCACAGTGTACATCCTACCACCCATCTCAGGCACTTCATCTCCACAACCTCTAGCTTTCTCAGCTGCTCTGCCTTTACTGCCCAGGTTTACATGCCATACAATAGTACTGGTTGCACCACTGTTTTGTACACCTTACTTTTCAGCTTCTTTGGCATTCTTTTGTCATACACTACCCCTGACATTCTGTGCCTGTTCTCTGAAGACCCTCATTCAGACTTTCCTTCTCCTCAATGACACCTCACAGATACTTGAACCTGTTAACATTTTCCCCTATTTTCCCTTCTGTCTCATTTCGTCTGATTTCCTACATTTGCTGCCATTACAACTGTAATCTATACTCAGCTTCATCCTGTGTGCCTTCAGTTTTACATTCCACTCTGCTATCCTTTGTTGGAGTTCTTGCTCAGAGTCTGCTTGTAATACCACATTGTCTGCTTGCAGCAACTTTGTTGATCTCTCCCCTCCAACTTCTTTATTAGTGGTCCATCACCAGTATGAACATCAGTGGGCTCAGAGTTGAACCCCGATGCCTCCATACTCCCGCTGGGAACCCCTCTAATAGACCAAATGCTGTTTGTACTTAAGTCACTGCGTCCTTGTACACAGCCTGCACTAATTCTATCAATGTTTATTGGACCTTCAACCACTGTAGGATTGCCAATATCAGCTTTCTTGAGACCATGTCATTCGGACTCTTTCCTCATCTCTAGCTTCTTCTCAACTATCTGTCAAACTGCAAATTGAGTTGGTTGTGCTGTACCCTGATCTGAATCCAAGCTGCTCATCTCCCATCATACTTTCTACTAGTTTGGATATTCATTTATCAAAAACCCTCTTGAGAACTTTCATACACTGTGACAGGAGTATGATGCCTCTTAACTGCCCAAAGTTATGGATGTCCCCTTTGTTCTTGTACACTAGCAGTAGCATGCTTATTGTCCAATTATCTGGTATAAGCCTTTCTCTCTGCAATGCTATAAATACCCTCAGGATCCATTTCTCCCCTATCTCAGCCAACATCTTGATCATATCTGTTGTGACTTCATCTGCCTGTAGCTTTCTCTGACTTCATTTCCTTAGTACTGTTCTTAATTTTTTCTAGGATGGGTTCCTTCTCTTCTTTCATTATAGGCTGTTTGTGGGGCAGTACAGCTTCTGTGGGGTTTTCTTTATTCATAAGCTGTTAGAATAACTACTTCCATCTGTATTAAATGTTGTGTGGACTGCTGAGCAGGTTGCTTCTGGTATACTTTATGAAGGGTGTCTGACTATCTTGTTTATCTTTCTGACTTTGCCTTACAACCTGATGATGCCATTTACTGAGTCACTTTCTAGAAGGTTTTAGATTGCCTCTGATGCCTTTTTTTTACTATAGCAACCCCTCTCTTAGCTTCTTTATTAGCCAAGCAGTATTATTTCTTTGCCTGGTATTTCTGTCTTTTTGTCTCCCACTTTTTCCTGCACCCCTTCTTTCTTTGGATGACTTTCTGGGCTTCTGCATTCCAACACCAGCTTTTCTAATGTATCTTGTTTCCATACCTGATTTGGCTGCATATCTGTTCTGTAGTCTGCATACCTGTTGTTTTGAGGCATTGCCATTGTTTTTCTACTCCACCTATTTTCTCTTCTTCCTGAGGTGCTAGATCCCTGAGTAATTCCTTTAACTTTATTGCCTTCTCTCCAATCAACTTCCATGTCTTCAGCCTAGTCTCTGTTGGCTTAGGCCGCACAACTCTATACAACTCTTTCCTCTATTTACACAATCTTGAGTCCTTGCTGCTACCCAACATGCAATTCTGGAGTAAGGTTGAGGTGGAAACACTCAGTATGTTTATGGAAGGTGGGAGGAACCACACAGGGACATAGTGAGAACAAGCAAACTCCATATAGATATTGTATGCTGGAAGCCAGGATTGAAACTTATACCTTATGCATGGTACATGAAGACCTTAACCATTATGTCATCTGATCTCTCGTGTCAGCAGAAACAAATAAAAACAGGTGAACAGGGCCCCTTAAGATGACGGGAGAGCTAAAGATGCAGTTTGAAAAAATGTAATATGTAGCACCTGAATATAAGCTTGTGATATGCAACAGTTTAAGACAGAACTTTGGAATCATGGGGACAATGTGGCATGATAACCTGACCTTGAGAACTCCACAAATGGGCTAAAAAGTCATGGAAGAAACTATATTAAGATGATAAATACCACTGGAGAGGACTGATACAAAATATGATTTTATTACAAAAACATTTAAGTAGTATAAAAAATATAATTGAAATAAGTAACTCCAAGAAATGCCTTAATGCTGTATGACTGAATATAAGGCTTTCCCATGTGACTATTAGTATACCTATCAGTAATATTCACTTGGTGAGAAGTGAACTGGTACAATTCATATGACATTCTAAAACCGAGTCTAAAATACAATAATTTTTATAGGCAGTTGTTCACATTATCACAAGTTCCAAAGCTGAAGACAGCACTGCAAAAAATGCATGCTTACAATAGGATATCTTTTTTCCTTTATGTCACACGAGCATGAAAATGTCATATTTCATAGAGACTTACCATCACTACCAGAGGGCACGCAAGAACAGAAGTTGTAGCACCCTGCAGTATAGTAAACATCTGGCAAAATCTTGAAATATTACAAAGGGGATTTATAGAAAAAAATATGAAAAAAGTAAGCCTTGATCTATGCCAATAAAAACTCTTTCTGCCTGCTAATAGGTAGACTGTTACCATGACTTTTGTAGAAATTGTATTTTTTTAATATAAAATGAAAATAAACAAGGTAACAAAATACATAAAGTACCATATAAGGGAAGCCGTCTACAGTTAATGAGCCTAAAGGAACAGAAACATGCTGAAGGAAATCTTGACAGCACTAAAACCAAACGTACACAAATTGCTGGCGCTTACAGTATTTGCACTATTGAGCAACTTCTTACCCTTTATGTTAAGTTATATTCACCTTGAATTAGAAATGCAGTACTGTGACATCCCACTTTAAATGACAGAGTTTGGTGAATCAGCTAAGTAGCTGAAAAGATAAGCAACACATAAATCCTTCATCACTACAGATGGCATCTGCAGTAACAAACTGTTCTTGACATGAATCTGTTCGGTTATTCTTTTGTCCTTCCACTATAGTCTTAATCTTTTCAACATCTTTTATATTACATCCAAATCTTTACTTCACTTCCCTTTTAACTGAGGCTGTCTCTTTAGCTCTTCAGATTTTTGCACATCGATATATATTATTCGTTGCAGTCTGGTTCTTAGATATACTGCTATGGTTCCATTAGCAAAACTTGTCACAGATGTGTAACGTGGATTAAGTGTATGACAAGTGACCAGACTTAAAGTGGAATCTCAAAACACAAGGGAATCAATCACAATGTACACATAGCTTGAGTACTATTGATCACTTTCAGAAACACAGAAGTAAAAGGAAAATTTGAGATCTCATTAAAGGCTTGAGCCCAAGTGAGCACAGATCCAACCATGATAACTAACAAAACTGTAGTAGCTTGTTTGGTACAAAAGGTGACATACACTTTCAAGCTTGTGCATTTATATACATGTGCACGTGCGCACATACACACACACACACACATGGGTCAGACAATTTACTGAACCCATTCATGCACAAAAAAACTTAAATGGACCATTTTATTATTTAGAATATAACAGACAACGGTGTATCACTGAAATGTCATTTAGAATATAACAAACAGACAGTAATGTATCACTGAGATACCATTTAGAATATAACAAACAGACAGCGATGTATTACCGAAATATTTAGAATATAACAGACAGTGATGTATCACTGAGATATCATTTAGAATATAACAAACAGACAGCGATGTATCACTGAGATATTTAGAATATAACAGACAGCAATGTATCACTGAGATATCATTTAGAATATAACAGACAGCAATGTATCACTGAGATATTTAGAATATAACAAACAGACAGCGATGTATCACTGAGATATCATTTAGAATATAACAAACAGACAGCGATGTATCACTGAGATATCATTTAGAATATAACAAACAGACCACGGCGTATCACTGAGATATTTAGAATATAACAAACAGACAGCGATGTATCACTGAGATATCATTTAGAATATAAGAAACAGACAGTGACGCATCACTGAGATATCATTTAGAATATAACAGACAGCGATGTATCACTGAGATATCATTTAGAATATAACAAACAGACAGCGATGTATCACTGAGATATCATTTAGAATATAACAAACAGACCACGGCGTATCACTGAGATATTTAGAATATAACAAACAGACAGCGATGTATCACTGAGATATCATTTAGAATATAACAAACAGACAGTGATGTATCACTGAGATATCATTTAGAATATAACAGACAGCGATGTATCAATGAGATATCATTTAGAATATAACAAACAGACAGAGATGTATTACTGAGATATAATTTAAAACATAACAGACAGCGATGTATCACTGAGATATCATTTAGAATATAACAGACAGCAATGTATCACTGAGATATCATTTAGAATATAACAAACAGACAGCGATGTATCACTGAGATATTTAGAATATAACAGACAGCGATGTATCACTGAGATATCATTTAGAATATAACAGACAGTGATGTATCACTGAGATATCAATTAGAATATAATAAACAGACAGCGATGTATCACTGAGATATCATTTAGAATATAACAGACAGCGATGTATCACTGAGATATCATTTAGAATATAACAAACAGACAGTGATGTATCACTGAGATATCATTTAGAATATAACAGACAGACAGCGATGTATCACTGAGATATCATTTAGAATATAACAGACAGCGATGTATCACTGAGATATCATTAAGAATATAACAAACAGACAGCGATGTATCACTGAGATATCATTTAGAATATAACAGGCAGCGATGTATCACTGAGATATCATTTAGAATATGACAGCGATGTATCACTGAGATATCATTTACAATATAGCAAACAGACAGCAACGTATCACTGAGATATTTAAAATGTAACAAAAAGACAGCAATGTATCAATGAGATATAATTTAGAATATAACAGACTGTGACGTATCACTGAGCTATCATTTAGAATAGAACAGACAGCACTGTATCACTGAGATATAATTTAGAACTTATAGAATTAGTACTAGCCTAATGGCCTTTGTGGGCCATTTTAAGCCTAGCCAATTAACCTGTGTGAGAACCAAAGCCTGCACCTTTGGTTTATAAGGCAAATACCTTAACCATTATGCCAATCTCCCACCCCTGTAACAGACAGTGATGTATCACTGAAATATCATTTAGAATATAACAAACAGACAGTGATGTATCACTGAGATATTTAGAATATAACAGACAGCGATGTATCACTGAGATATCATTTAGAATATAATAGACAGCAATGTATCACTGAGATATAATTTAGAATATAACAAACAGACAGCGATGTATCACTGAGATATTTAGAAAATAACAGACAGCGATGTATCACTGAGATATCATTTAGAATATAACAGACAGCGATGTATCATTGAAATATCATTTAGAATATAACAGACCACGATGTATCACTGAGATATTTAGAGTATACCAGACAGTAATGTATTAGTGAGATATCATTTAGAATATAACAAACAGACAGCGATGTATCACTGAGATATCATTTAGAATATAACAGACAGCGATGTATCACTGAGATATCATTTAGAATATAACAGACAGCGATGTATCACTGAGATATCATTTAGAATATAACAGATAGCGATGTATCACTGAGATATCATTTAGAATATAACAGAGATGTATCAATGAGATATCATTTAGAATATAACAGACAGCATTGTATCACTGAGATATCATTTAGAATATAACAAAACGATGTATCACTGAGATATTTAGAATATAACAGACAGCAATGTATCACTGAGATATCATTTAGAATATAACAAAAAGACAGCGATGTATCACTGAAATATCATTTAGAATATAACAGACTGCGATGTATCACTGAGATATTTAGAATATAACAAACAGACAGTAATGTATCACTGAGATATCATTTAGAATATAACAGACAGCGATGTATCACTGAGATACAGGGGCAGCTCGTGCTGTAGGACTGCAGCCCCCCACCTGTAAAAAGAATAAAATAAGTGCACCCCCCACTGTAGAAAATAAAAAATAAAAAAAAAAATCACAAGTCCCAGAACTCCATGCAAGCGTGCTTAGTTCCTGACTGCTGTGTTAGACAGTCTGGATAGGGAAGGAAGGGAACTCTGCCCTGCCAACCCAGAAGTCTGTGTGCTGATGACTGCACAGACCTGAAAAACACCAGACTGCATCGCCCACAGGCTGGAGGCTCCAGCCTACTCATGTCTTGTGGGGAAACCCAGAACAGCCTGTGTGGGCTTTTATGGAGGACAGGACAGACAGGTGATCAGGCTTCTATAGAGGACAGAATCCAGCCACTATGGAGGATCAGATCTGCAGGTAGTGTGTGTGTGTGTGTGTGTGTGTGTGTGTGTGTGTGTGTGTGTGTGTGTGTGTGTGTGTGTGTGTGTGTGAAATGCACCAGTTGCTACATGGTGGTGGGTAGAGAAGAAGGCTTGAACGCTGTACCTTGGGCCCAAGTGACAAGAGCCTGAATTCCCTACCCACCACCATTTGTAAAACAATTGCAGATTTTTGCTTCATATTTGTTCTGTTCTGTTCCTCATAAAATCTGTGGTTTCTGTATTTTTGTTACTTAACACAGCTAGTAGTGCAGTGGTGCAGTGGTAGTATTGTTGCCTGACAGCTACAGGTTGTCTGGTTTGATTTTAGGTTGGGGTGCCTTCTGTGTGGAGTCTGCATGTCCTCCCTGTGTTTGTGTGGGTTTGCTCTGGTGTCCTCAATGGATATTTGTCCCTATTTTCTGGACTGTATTCCCCCATTATTAGCTTTGTCTAGTTTTTTTGTGCCAAGGTTGAGAGTTATGATGATAACTGAACTCAATGAATATGTTTGGGGGCTGTATTCCCCCATTATTGGCTTTATTCAGGTATTTTGTGCTAACATGTTGATAGCTATGGTGAGAACTGGAGTCACTAAATGGTAGCCATTTAAGTTTCAGTCTTCCTTTTGTTCATAAAATAGATGATTTGGCTTAGTGGTATGTTGTTCTGACTGTTTTGCACAGGGTCCTGGGTTCAATACTTGTCAGTGAAATGTATGGTGGTAACACAGCATTTTATTCTAACAACTTTCCAACATTATACAAGCAATGTTTAAAATGTGTCCCTGTTTTTTGGTCTTTTGCCCCCCCCCCTCCTAAATTTAGAATTTTTCCAGATTTCTTGTGCTGCAAAGTTTAGAGATGCATCTGAGTGTAAAGTAGATTTTACAAGAAGCTGAGAGCTGCAGGGGAACAAAAGTTTAGTGCTGCTTATGCTGAGTCTCCTTGTGTTGTTAATAGAACAATAGGTAGGGTACTTGCTTTTGATGCAGAAGGCTGTGGGTTCTACTCCCACAGTAGATGTTTTGCTCATACTGTACTGTGTTGTAAATGGGGTGGATGCTGCACCCTTTTTGGTGAAGATACCTAGTAACTATGAACCTGTTATCAGTTTGCCATCCATTCCCTATTGCAATATTACTAGCTTATCATTTTTTTAATGCAACTTAGGCAATTTATTCCTCAAGGGCAACAGGCACTTTATTTGTAGATGAAACAATGAAATATAAAGTTGTTTGCTAGCAGCAACCTCTTCAGTAGTTACAGATTTTTTTAATGTGGAATTATTTAGATGACTTTTACTTCTTCAGAGATTGTGCATATTTACTGATACTGGTGGACTGTAGAAGTCTGAGTAGACTTTTATGATAGAAATGTTCTGAATTGGGCAGTTTTGTTGTTATTGGTGCATGCATTTTGTTTCATTGTTTACTGGAAAAATGTTCTGAATTGGGCAATTTTTTCATTACTGGTGCATGCATTTTGTTTCATTGTTTACTGAAAAAATGTTCAAAACAAATTTAAAACACCCTCTAACAACTATACTATATTGTACAAATACAATCAGGAAGGTGTATCAAAGACCACGTGTATGTTTTGTGTGCAAGGGGCCTATGATTTGAAAACAGCCCAAAGTTAATCTTTATCTGCTACTGGCAAAATGTATTTTCTTTGAATGTGAGTTTCAATGCAGTTTCAGTGAATGTGATTTTCAAGGGCAGAGAAGTTTTAATGCTAAGTCTGTTTTCATTGTGAGATTGCATTGCTTTATTAGGTTCATAGGTTCATAGGTAAGTACTAGGCTATCTGCCCAAGGGCATTTATAAGCCTAGCCAGAATATGTTGGCTTTCGCCACTCCCTTAGATTAGTTCCCTGTGCCTCTGTCCTGCAGAGCCATTAGTTCCCTGTGCCTCTGTCCAGCAGAGCCATCAGTTTCCTGTGCCACTGTCCAGCAGAGCCATTATTTCCCTGTGCCACTGTCCAGCAGAGCCAGTGCAGTGATCCCCGGGGTAAATTTTCTGTTTCCCATCCACCCATCAAGGTTTCTCTTGAAGAGTGTTAGTGAGGGGCTCTGCCTGATGTATATTGGAATCCTGTTCCAAAGCATGGGGAGTCTCTGGGATAGAAATCTATCCCTCCAGCATGTCCTATTTATCATTGTGGTGAGGTTTATACCTCTAGAGCGTGTGGCTCTCTGGGATTTGTTTTTTTTTAGGTGAAGCATGTCCATCAGTTCTTTAGCAGATGTCTTAGTGTTTGTGCTGTAAAATGCAAAATAAAACTTTCAAATGAAGTCCAAATCATTGTAGAAGTAAAGCAGTATGCACATTAGTGTTTATGGTAAATGGCTGAAATAGCCAAGTAATGGTTCATTGTGATGGCTGCAGGGGGGAGGCTCTATTCGACCATGATTTTGTGAGGGGGAAGGGCAGCAAACTCAAAGACAGCCCCTGCTGAACTATACCTCTCACCTGTCCAGATTTTCACAGAATGAATAGATTTTTGCTTCTTATTTTTGGTTTGTTCGTCATAAAATGTGTGGTTTTCTGGCAAATAATTTAGGAATTAAGTCACTAAATAATGACAGACACTGAGTTTCAGACTTCATAACCTTCAGAAAAATGCATACTAAAGCAAGACCTATTATTCTATCAATTGTCTCAGTTTATACAACAATTTATAGTACTGTTTATATGTTCCCCCAGTATATTTGGCCTTGTCCAGATTTCCTGCATTAACAGGTTGAGAGATACGTGCAAATAAATTGCTTTATAGAATTAGGCATATCCAAACCTCTCAACTGTCCCCAATTTTGGCTGAAAATATTGCTCTTCCCCTAATAATCCAGCCGCCAAAGGACAATTTTGGAAGAAAACGTGGAGGGCTTACAATTAAGAAATAACTGTAATAATCAGAGTTATAGATTACTTTTATTTCAGAAATACTTGTAGATTATTTGATTTTTGTCAGCTGCTCAAGTTATCAGTACTAATATTAAAAAATGTCCCTTCTTTGACAGGTTCCCAGCTGTATTGTGTGGCTATTTTATATTTTTGCATCACAGTTTTGGTCCATTTTTCATAAAATTGTGTTTCTTTGGCAAATTGGTGGCAAACCATTAAAGACTTAAGTTAGAAAATAATGACAGACATGTGAGTTTCAGATTTCGTACCTTTCAGAAAATTCATACTAATGCAAGACCTATTATTCTATTATCTTTCTAAGTTTATAAGAGCAGTATTTAAAAATTGTCCTTATTTTTGGGCCTTCGTCCCACTTCTGTGTATGGATCTGTCCGTATTTCTTGTTCTGAGGTTGAGAGGTATAACAAATGTGTCAGGGCCATCAGTCAGCCAGAGACATTTCAAATTGTGACATACTTGTTGCACCCCACTCCCCCATGTAGTGACTCTGGATGTGTCCAAGCAAGGCAAGGAGCAATTATGCAGTGTAAATGTGTAGAGTATCCCCCCATCCAAGGTAGATACAAGTGCTACTTTTATTCTGTCCTTGATTTTGCAGAATGTTCTGGTTTCTGTCATATATTTATACTGCTGATTTATGCTTATTATTACTCAGAAAGTGCCTTTTGCTCTCTGTTGAAGTAGAAATGCTTTAATGACCATCAGGTAAGCTTGTCTGATATTGTAAGATGCAAGTAAGCTTTAATAAGCATACTGTTAAAGAATTGCCAACATTGAAAGCCTTTCTGTTGTTGCCATGCAGAGAATACTTACATAACTAGATAATGTATAAGCCTTGGTTATTGAAATGCATATGACAGTATTTGTAATAAAGGACAGGATTACATTATTTTAAGAAGCTCATTACATTTGTTGGAGACTTGCAGTCATCTTTGCAGCCTTTACCTGCTGTAAACCAAACAGAATGCCAATCTGTCATGTGTGGTCCATTACCTGTACAGTAATACTTTAAGCAATGTATCTTGAGCTTGTTTCTTGTTTGCTTTTCATTTTCTACTTGATCATGTTTTCCCCATGAAACAAGTAGATAGTTGTCAGGCAGCAGGTCTTTTTTGGATAAGAAACATTTTTACAAGTGGAGGTATCACAGAGATTGCTACTCTCAGCATGTTACTTGGTACTTTAATAAAGCTGAATATAAATTATAATTAGAACTGCAGTGCAAGGAGAATTGGCTTGAGTTGAGTGCTGCTTGTTTTTCTTATATTTGGTTTTGACTGGCATTCCAGTAATGTATTTAAAAATTAATTTATTTTTTCATGCCTCACAACCTTTTTGTTTCCATCTAGATATTAAGTAAGCTGTCATGCAGCCAATGCATTGAAATATTTTTTTTCTTCTACACTTCATTTTGTCTTGATTGGACTCTCATAATGATGGTTTGGCACCCAGGGCAGTGTATTTAATTAAAGTTACAGTTTTTGTGATTTTGAGCATAGCTCCTCCCCTTTCTAGTTGACCACACCCCTTCCCATTGACCCCCACCCATTCACCTGTCTCCTGCAGCCCCCTTTGATTTGAAGTCACCAGCCACCACTGCTAAGATATCAATTAGAATATAACAAACAGACAGCGATGTATCACTGAGATATCATTTAGAATATAACAGACAGCAATGTATCACTGAGATATAATTTAGAATATAACAGACAGCGATGTATCACTGAGATATCATTTAGAATATAACAGACAGCGATATTTCACTGAGATATATCATTTAGAATATAACAAACAGACAGCGATGTATCAATGAGATATCATTTAGAGTATAAAAGACAGTTATGTATCACTGAGATATCATTTAGAATATAACAGACAGCGATGAATCACTGAGATATCATTTAGAATATAACACACAGACAGTGATGTATCACTGAGATATCATTTAGAATATAACAGACAGCGATGCATCACTGAGATATCATTTAGAATATAACAAACAGACCAGGGCGTATCACTGAGATATTTAGAATATAACAAACAGACAGCGATGTATCACTGAGATATCATTTAGAATATAACAGACAGTGATGCATCACAGAGATATCATTTAGCATATAACAGACAGCGATGTATCACTGAGATATCATTTAGAATATAACAGACAGCGATGTATCACTGAAATATCATTTAGCATATTACAAACAGACAGCGATGTATCACTGAGATATTTAGAATATAACAAACAGACAGCAATGTATCATTGGGATATCATTTACAATATAACAGACAGCGATGTATCACTGAGATATAATTTAGAATATAACAGACAGCGATGTATCACTGAGATATCATTTAGAATATAACAGACAGTGATGTATCACTGTGATATCATTTGCAATATAACAGACAGCGATGTGTCACTGAGATATTTAGAACATAGACAGCGATGTATCACTGAGATATTAGAATATAACAGACAGCGATGTATCACTGAAATATCATTAAGAATATAACAGACAGTGATGTATCACTGAGATATCATTTAGAATATAACAAACAGACAGCAATGTATCACTGAGATATCATTTAGAATATAACAGACAGCAATGTATCACTGAGATATCATTTAGAATATAACAAACAGACAGCAATGTATCACTGAGATATCATTTACAACATTACAAACAGACAGCGATATATCACTGAGATATTTAAAATGTAACAAAAAGACAGCAATGTATCAATGAGATATCATTTAGAATATAACAGACAGCGATGTATCACTGAGATATCATTTAGAATATAACAGATAGTGATGTATCACTGAGATATCATTTAGAATATAACAGACAGCAATGTATCACTGAGATATTTAGAACAAAACAGACAGCGATGTATCACTGAGCTATCATTTAGAATATAACAGACAGCGATGTATCACTGAGATATCATTTAGAATATAACAGACAGTGATGTATCACTGAGATATAATTTAGAATAAAACAGACAGCAATGTATCACTGAGATATATCAAGTAGAATATATAACAGACAGCGATGTATCACTGAGATATCATTTAGAATATAACAGTCAGCGACGTATCACTGAGGTATCATTTAGAATATAACAAACAGACAGCGATATATCACTGAGATATAATTTAGAATAATACAAACAGACAGCGACATATCACTGAGATATCATTTAGAATATAACAGACAGCGATGTACAGACAGCGATGTATCACTGAGATATCATTTAGAATATAACAGACAGGTAGTAATGCATCACTAAGATATCATTTAGACTATAACAAAAAGTGATGTATCACTGAGATATCATTTAGAATATAACAAACAGACAGTGATGTATCACTGAGATATCATTTAGAATATAACAGACAGCATTGTATCTCTGAGGTATCATTTAGAATATAACAAACAGAAAGCGATGTATCACTGTGATATTTATAATATAACAAACAGACATGATGTATCACTAAGATATCAATTAGAATATAACAGATAGTGATGTATCACTAAGATATCATTTAGAATATAACAAAAAGTGATGTATCACTGAAATATCATTTAGACTATAACAAACAGACAGCGATGTATCACTGAGATATCATTTAGAATATAACAAACAGACAGCAATGTATCGCTGAGATATTTAGATTATAACAAACGGACAGCGATGTATCACTGTGATATCATTTAGAATATAGTAGACAGCGATGTATCACTAGGATATTAGTTACAATATAACAAAAAGACGGTGATTTATTACTAAGATTTAATTTAGAATATAACAGACAGCGATGTATCACTGAGATATCATTTAGAATATAACAAACAGTGATGTATCAGTGAGATATAATTTAGAATATTGCAAACAGACAGCAATGTATCACTGAGATATCATTTAGAATATAACAAACAGACAGCGATGTATCACTGAGATATCATTTAGAATATAACAGACAGCGATGTATCACTGAGATATCATTTAGAATATAACAGATAGCGTTGTATCACTGAGGTACTTAGAATATAACAAACAGAAAGTGAAGTATCACTGAGATATCAATTACAGTATAACAGACAGCGATGTATCACTGAGATATCATTTAGATTACAAAAAACAGACAGCAATGTATCACTGAGATATCATTTAAAATATACTCCAAAAGTAAAAAGCGTTGACAGACACAGCACAAAGGTAAAACCAGGATTTATTCCAGACACGAATCACTCCAAAATTCCACCACAAGTGAGCGCTTTCATCTCCCAACATCAGAGATTTCTTCAGACTGGTGGTGAAGCAAAAGCAATACACTTATATATCATTCTAAAATCAATTAAAACATCAGTTGAAACATAATTAACCCATAAATTGGAATTAGTTAATTAAAAAGACAAGAATACTAAAGCTAATGCTTAAGCCCCTTTCTTTTTAGATACATAATGAATTCTTCTCTATTGTTTAGTCCAGGGTAAAAACATGCATTTAATCTGACTTGCCAGCAGTATTCAAGCCAACCCAACTCTTCTTCAATGTTAATATTTAAAACTTTGGGATGAATTGCATCAATAACTAAGCATTTAAAATTATTTTTGCATTTGCTATCTGTATAATGTTTAGCCATTGCATTTTTTGCATCCCCTCTACCTATTGCATAGTGATGCTCATATAGCCTTCTATATAATTCTCTACTTGTTCTACCAATATAGAAGCACATGTATTCTAAACATACTAATAAATAAACTACATTTTTGGACTTACAAGTAAATTTGCCCGGAACCTTAACTATAGTTTTTCCTAATAATATTTCATTACTTTCTGTGTATAAAAATTGACAATAATTACAATTGAAACATTTGAACATGCCTTTTCTTTCTTCCATTACCTTACATTTATTTAACTTAGTTTGAAAAAAATCTTTAAAATTCTTAGCTCTCTTCTGCACAAATCTGGGTTCATCTCCTAGTTTCTGTGGAGATCCTTATTACCTTTGAAGATAGCCCAATTATTTCTAATGATGTTCTTGATCTCATAAGAATCAATGCTATTTTGTACTGCTAAAGCTGTCATGAAGTCCATACTATGTTCTGTATGGGCTTCATCTATCATCACATTGTTTCTTTTAAGAACTTCTTCATTCATAATTTTATTTAACATATGTTCAGGATATCCTCGATTGCTCATCTTTTTACAAAAACTATTTGCTTCTTTATAAAAATTGTCTTCATTGTTTGTTAGACTACTAATTCTATTGATCAGGCCTTTAAGAATATTCCATTTTGTCTTTTTAGGATGTAAACTCGAGTAGTGTAAGTACATATTATTTTGGCACTCTTTTTTTTTTTTTTTTTTATAAATCTTTGAAACTAATCTACCATCATTCTTATAAATAGTGAGATCCAAAAAATTTATTTTTTTTTCTTTACTATAAGTATGAGTAAATTTGATATATGTGCAGAAGAGAGCTAAGAAAAACTATAGTTAAGGTTCTGGGCAAATTTACTTGTAAGTCCAAAAATGTAGCTTATTTATTAGTATGTTTAGAATGCATGTGCTTCTATATTGATAGAACAAGTAGAGAATTATATAGAAGGATATATGAGCATCACTATGCAATAGGTAGAGGGGATGCAAAAAATGCAATGGCCAAACATTATACAGATAGCAAATGCAAAAATAATTTTAAATGCTTAGTTATTGATGCAATTCATCCCAAAGTTATAAATATTAACATTGAAGAAGAGTTGGGTTGAATACTGCTGGCAAGTCAGATTAAATGCATGTTTTTACCCTGGACTAAACAATAGAGAAGAATTCATTATGTATCTAAAAAGAAAGGGGCTTAAGCATTAGCTTTAGTATTCTTGTCTTTTTAATTAACTAATTCCAATTTATGGGTTAATTATGTTTCAGTTGATGTTTTAATTGATTTTAGAATGATATATAAGTGTATTGCTTTTGCTTCACCACCAGTCTGAAGAAATCTCCGATGTTAGGAGATGAAAGAGCTCACGTGTGGTGGAATTTTGGAGTGATTCGTGTCTGGAAAAAATCCTGGTTTCACCTTTGTGCTGTGTCTGTCAACGCTTTTTACTTTTGGAGTTTATTTTGTGATATAGCGTTCTTTTTGCCTGCTTTGTGGATTTATCATTTAAAATATAACAGACAGCGATGTATCACTGAGATATTTAGAATATAAAAAAACAGAAAAGTGATGTATCACTGAGATATTTAGAAAATAACAGACAGCGATGTATCACTGAGATATCATTTAGAATATAACAGACAGAGATGTTTCACTGAGATATTAAGACTATAACAAACAGACAGCGATATATCACTGAGATATCATTTAGAAGAGAACAGACAGCAATGTATCACAGAGATATCTTTTAGAATATAACAAACAGACAGTAATGTATCACTGAGATATCATTTAGAATATAACAAACAGCGATGTATCACTGAGATATCATTTAGAATATAACAAACAGACAGCGATGTATCACTGAGATATCATTTAGAATAATACAAACAGACAGCGAACTATCACTGAGATATAATTTAGAATATAACAGACAGCGCTGTATCACTGAGATATCATTTAGAATATAACAGACAGACAGTAATGCATCACTAAGATATCATTTAGACTATAACAAACAGCGATGTATCACTGAGATATCATTTAGAATATAACAAACAGGCAGTGATGTATCACTGAGATATCATTTAGAATATAACAGACAGCATTGTATCTCTGAGGTATCATTTAGAATATAACAAACAGAAAGTGATGTAACACTGAGATATTTATAATATAACAAACAGACATGATGTATCACTAAGATATCAATTAGAATATAACAGATAGCGATGTATCACTGAGATATCATTTAGAATATAACAGACAGCGATGTATCACTGAGATATCATTTAGAATATAACAGACAGCGATGTATCACTAGGATATTAGTTACAATATAACAAACAGACGGCGATGTATTACTAAGATTTCATTTAGAATATAACAGACAGCGATGTATCACTGAGATATCATTTAGAATATAACAAACAGTGATGTATCAGTGAGATATAATTTAGAATATTGCAAACAGACAGCAGTGTATCACTGAGATATCATTTAGAATATAACAAATAGACAGCGATGTATCACTGAGATGTCATTTAGAATATAACAAACAGACAGCGATGTATCACAGAGATATCATTCAGAATATAACAGATAGCGTTGTATCAATGAGGTACTTAGAATATAACAAACAGACAGCGATGTATCACTGAGATATTTAGAATATAAAAAAACAGACAGCGATGTATCACTGAGATGTCATTTAGAATATAACAGACAACGATGTATCACTGAGATATCATTTAGAATATAACAAACAGTGATGTATCAGTGAGATATTTAGAATAAAACAAACAGACAGCGATGTATCACTGAGATATCATTTAGAATATAAAAAACAGCGATGTATCACTGAGATATCATTTAGGATGTAACAAACAGACAGTGATGTATCACTGAGATATCATTTAGAATATAACAGATAGCGATGTATCACTGAGATATCATTTAGAATATAACAAACAGTGATGTATCAGTGAGATATAATTTAGAATATAACAACCAGACAGCGATGTATCACTGATTAATTTAGAATATAACAAACAGACAGCGATGTATCACTGAGATATAATTTATAATATAATAGACAGCAATGTATCACTGAGATATCATTTAGAATATAACAGACAGCAATGTATCACTGAGATATCATTTAAAATATAACAAACAGCGATGTATCACTGAGATATTTAGAATATAAAAAAACAGACAGCGATGTATCACTGAGATGTCATTTAGAATATAACAGACAGCGATGTATCACTGAGATATCATTTAGAATATAACAAACAGACAGTGATGTATCACTGAGATATCATTTAGAATATAACAAACAGACAGCGATGTAGCACTGAGATATCATTTAGAATAAAACAGACAGTGATGTATCACTGAGATATCAGTT
>NC_056739.1:1404917661-1405015654 GCF_019279795.1 Protopterus annectens | reverse complement strand
GAATATCATTACAGAATATAACAAACAGTCAGCGATATTTCACTGAGATATCATTTAGAATATAACAAACAGACAGCGATGTATCACTGAGATATAATTTAGAAAATAACAGACAGCAATGTATCACTGAGATATCATTTAGAATATAACAAACAGTGATATATCGCTGAGATAATTAGAATATAATAAATGACAGCGATGTATCACTGAGATATCATTTAGAATATAACAGACAGCGATGTATCACTGAGATATAATTTAGAATATAACAAACAGTGATGTATCAGTGAGATATTTATAATATTGCAAACAGACAGCAATGTATCACTGATATATCATTTAGAATATAACAGACAACGATGTATCACTGAGATGTCATACCTCGTATCATGCATTTCGGCCCCAAAACCTGGGCCGAACCACAAAAGGAGGAGGAGTGTCCATATTCATTAAAGACACCCACACCTCCAGGTTAGTGGCAATGCACAAAGCATCGGAGACCATCCATGTGCAACTAACCGTAGGCAAAACTGCTATACAACTTATACAGACCACCCTCGCAATCTCAGGAATTCCATTCAGCCTTCCTGAAGACACTGGAGGATATGAATGTCTCACCAAATACCATCATATTGGGAGACTTCAACTACCCAAACATAGACTGGGTGCATTACTCAAGCCCCAACACCCTAGCCCAAAGGTTCCTGGAATTCATCAACTCAAATGCGATGGAACAACTAGTCACCTCCCCCACAAGGTGAAATAATATACTTGACCTGATCATCACAAACATGGGGACAAAATGCTCAACACCAGAAGTATACCTCTCACTAGTGAGATCAGACCATAAACTAATAACCCTAGATATTCATATCCCTCCTCCACCCCCAGCACAAAAGACCACAGTGAGAAACTTCTCAAAAGCTGACTTTACACTCCTTAGGACTGAAATGGTATCCTTCAAGCCCCCTGGGCCAGTGGAAACCACATCCCACACTGCTGAATCCTTCACAAATGCTTTCTATGGGCATCTCCAAGAGTGCATGGATCATGCAATCCCAAATAAAACCAAGACCCTTTCCACCAAAGGCAGGCATCCTATCTGGTGGACCCCAGCCATAAACAAACTTTATAACAAGAGAAGGAAGCTACTGCAAGACAGAGCAAAATCCCATAAAGGGAAGGCATCCCTGATCAGCACTAGCAAAAAAACTACATTCGCTAATAAAATCATCAAAGGCCAACTTCGAGAGAAAAATCGCTAAGGACACTAAAGATAATCACAAGGCCTTCTTCAGTTATGTTAGAAACCTGGGCGGAAACCCTCAGATATGCGCAGAATTAGTTCATAACGGCAAAAAATACACTGAACCCACAGATATTGCCAACATACTAGCAGACAGGTTCAGTGCAAATTTCTCCCCTCCCTCTCCCCCAAAAGACGAAATAAATATCTCAGCTGAATGCAACCTCCCTGAAATCTCAGATGTCCAGGTGAGAGCTGCCCTCAGCAAAGCTAAAAATACAGCATCCATGGGACCTGACGGTGTCATGGGTTGCGTGCTATGTGAACTCCTAGAGGAGCTAAACCCACACATAAGAACGCTGTTTAATCTTAGCCTTGCTACAGGATACATCCCTGAACACTGGCGTACAGCTACAATGGTCCCACTCCACAAAGGTGGCACCTCTACAGACCATGGAAACTACCACCCCATAAGCTTGACCAGCCTGGTCTGCAAAGCTATGGAAAGGATCATTATGGAACTCATAAACAAAGACATTGGGGACCTACAGACAATTGACCCTACCCAGTTCAGCTTTGTAAAAGGCAGAGCCTGTCTTTTAAGCCTGGTGGACTTTTTTGAGACAGTCACTGGAGCCATCGATGAGGGCAGAGCGGTTCATACAGCCTACCTGGATCTGGCAAAAGCCTTCGACACAATACCCCACTCAGGCATCATAGACAAGCTCAACAGCTTAAATGTAAACCCGTATGTCACAAGATGGGTTGCAAACTGGCTAAAGGACAGAACCCACAAAGTCAGAATAGCTGGAGCTATGTCAGACGCTAAGCCAGTCACAAGTGGAGTCCCACAGGGCTCTGTCTTGGGACCCCTCTTGTTCGGCATTTATTTCTCAGATGTGCAGGCAAACATAGGGGGGTTGTGGCTGACAAAGTTCGCAGACGATTGAAAACTAGGCACCATAGTCGACACACCAGCTGACACATGCATCCTCCAGAAGGGCCTCACATTAACAAACGACTGGTGCCAGAGTCATGGCCTTAAACTAAATGCCAAAAAATGTATAGTCATCCCCTTTGGAAAAAACAAAGTACCCACAAATTACCACATAGGTGGTAATCCATTAAGTACGGAAAAAGTAATCAGAGACCTGGGGACCCAAGTTGACAGTGACCTCTCATTTGACACCCACGTCGCCAAAGTGGTTAGAAAGACCTTCTACCTTGCCCACCTTAACATGAAGGGATTCACATCCAGATCAAAGGATATCATTGTACCCTTATATTCCTCCCTTATCAGGCCTATGATTGAGTATAATGCCCCATTTGGTATGTCCCTCACCCGGCACCTGCAGCAGCTGGAGAGACCCCAAAAGTACCTTACCAAGAGGATCAAGGGTCTCCAGCATATGTCATATGCTGCCAGACTGAAAAAGCTCCAGCTCTATTCAGTAGCATACCGCCTGCTCAGAGGTGATCTGTGCCTTACGTACAAGGCCATGTCCAATTCAGAATTAATGGACATGCTCCACCTCAAAAAATCCAAATCCATCAGAGCCATAAGAGCTAAAGACCTAAACCTCAGCACAAATATGAATAGGACATGCTGGAGGGACATATTCATAACCCAGAGGCTTCCCGCACGCTGGAACAGGATACCTGACAATGTTAGGCAGAGCCCCTCACTGACTCTCTTCAAGAGAAATCTGGACGAATGGATGGGTGATCGTAGGTTTACCCCGGGGGTCATCTCTGTCTCATTGCTAGATAGAGGCACAGAAAACTAAATTTAATTTAAATTGTACACTTTTGTATCATTACATGGGGTGGCGAAAGCCACATACACTTTGGCTAAGCTTATAAATGCCCTAGGGCAGATAGCCTAGTACTATACTATGAAACTATGAAACTATGAATATAACAAACAGACACCGATGTATCACTGAGCTATCACTTAGAATATAAATGACAGTGATGTATCACTGAGATATTTAGAATATAAGACAGCGATGTATCACTGAGATATCATTTAGATTACAAAAAACAGACAGCAATGTATCACTGAGATATCATTTAAAATATAACAAACAGCGATGTATCACTGAGATATCATTTTGAATATAACAGACAGCGATGTATCACTGAGATATCATTTAGAATATAACAGACAGTGATGTATCATTGAGATATCATTTACAATATAACAGACAGGGATGTGTCACTGAGATATATAGAATATAACAGACAGCGATGTATCACTGAGATATCATTTAGAATATAACAAACAGACAGTGATGTATCACTGAGATATCATTTAGAATATAACAAACAGACAGCGATGTATCACTGAGATATTTATAGTATAACAGACAGTGATGTATCACTGAGATATCATTTAGAATATAACAAACAGGCAGCGATTTATCACTGTGATATCATTTAGAATATAACAGACAGCGATGTATCACTGAGATATCATTGAAATTATAACAGACAGCAATATATCACTGAGATATTTAGAATAAAACAAATAGACAGCAATGTATCACTGAGATTATTTAGAATATAACAGACAGCGATGTATCACTGAGATATCATTTGGAATATGACAGACAGCGATGTATCACTGAGATATCTTTTAGAATATAACAGACAGCGATGTATCACTGAGATCTCATTTAGAATATAACAGACAGTGATTTATCACTGATATATCATTTAGTATATAACAGACAGTGATGTATCACTAAGATATCATTTAGAATATAACAGACAGCAATGTTTCACTGAGATATCATTTCAAATATATCAAACAGCGATGTATCACTGAGATATCATTTAGAATATAACAAACAGACAGTGATGTATCACTGAGATATCATTTAGAATATAAGAAACAGACAGCGATGTATCACTGAGAGCCCTTTTGACATCATCATCTTGCACCACCATTTACTTCCTTCAAAAAGCCCTTTCAGTTTCATAGAAACTTTTTCTTCAGCATGCTTCCTTTTGACTTACTCTCTCTGGGATTCAATAATGCCTAGACTAAGTGTACACTGTTTTGAGTAAACACACAACACAGACGTCACTCACCTTCTTCCTCCTAATTTTAGTTCCTGTTGCTATTTTTGCAGCTTTAAGTAAAGACAGGAGTTCATTAGGGTTACCACAAAGTTTAGACTACATGTACACACTGTAATCTGGGCGGCACAGTAGTGCAGTGGTTAACATTGTTGCCTCACAGCAAGAGGTTCTCCGGTTCGATTCTCGGCTGGGGTGCCTTCTGTGTGGAGTTTGCATGTTCTCCCTGTGTTCGCGTGGGTTTTCTCCGGGTACTCCAGTTTCCTCCCACATTCCAAAGACATGCATCTGGAGCATTTCTCCCTGGGCCTCCGCTGAAAACAGGCTCTGTGGAACCTAGTCGGACATTCCCGGTCAACAAATGTTAAATAAATAAATAAAATAAATAATCTTTCTGAATGACTAGAAAGCATAAAAAATATGATAAGAATGTTCTTGAATACATAAAGTGTACACTTAGTGTAGGCTTTATTGAATCTGGCCTTCTGTTTTTTTCATAAGAAATTCTTCCCAACAGTTCAAATATCTTCGCAAATTCTTTTTAAGCTTTAAGATCCCATTCACCTATAAGTGTAGGATGAGATGGAAAACCATAATATTACAAGAAATAATGCATTATTGAACTTTGACTTTTCTATTTTTTAACATTTTTAAAGACGTTGTTTACAGAATTTCATGTTTAACATTTTCTGGACTTACGATGGCTGAAGCTCTTCTTTTTAACATTTTTCCAACAAGACGTAGTCTCTGTTTTCCAACAATCTCAATTAATTTTGGAAGGAGTTTAAAGGAATAGTCTGAATGTGATACTAGTCTATCAGTAAAGCATGATGCTTGATTAAACTGGTTGCAGTTACATTAACCTACGCAAAATGCACAGAAGAGTCTCATTTACTTATTCACATGTGGACTACTTTAAATGCAATTGTCCAAATAAAAAATAAGTGCACGGCAAATAAAACGAATGAATATTTCTTTTATTTAATTTGAACTGATAGATTTCCTTACATTGTTGGTTAAAAAAAAAATCATATGATGCCATTAACACTCCATCCAGTCCTTTTATTTATATCCTACATACTAAGCAAATTGATCATTAGCCGAGATTATTCAAAAATGAGCATTATGTTATCTGCAGGGCTTCTAGACATTTACTGTTGCCACTGTACAACAGAAAGTAGAATCTATGTCACCAAAGAAAAAAGTTGTCTTTCTGAAAAGCAGACATACCTATAAATATAACCTGATAAGTATGAAATCAGACAATCTCAATTCTAGAGAAATCTTCCAATTTCCCAGCTTCTAAGTACTCAAAAAGCCATACTAGATCCTTGGTAAAAAATGTTTCTATTGAAGGGAGGCCATGTGGCATAGGTAAGCCATTCATCCTGACAAACCAGTTTAGTCTTTAAGCAATGAGCTGTTATAGGAATGATCCCAAACACAGACAAAAGTGACACAAAAGAACTGGTGGATGGCCTTAGTAGTCTCTGGTTTACAGTCATTCTTTACAAACGTCAATTAAAAAGTAGTACTGATTTATTGGACACTGCAGGAAAGTAGTGTGGGTGACTGACACAGAAGCACAGAAGATGTACATCGATGTAGACAACAACTTATATTGA
This sequence comes from Protopterus annectens, assembly GCF_019279795.1. NCBI lineage: Eukaryota > Metazoa > Chordata > Ceratodontiformes > Protopteridae > Protopterus > Protopterus annectens. The sequence continues at coordinate 1,405,009,699 of NC_056739.1, read as the reverse complement.
GATTCTGATTACTGAGAAGTGATTTATGCCTGGCATACAAGACATCCTGGAATCCAGCTCTGATGGACCTTTTGCACATCTCCAAAATGAACAGCATTAGAGCTACTAGATCCAAGGATGTAAATTTTGCTTATGACATAAATAAGACATGTTGGTGAGACAGATATGTTAATCAGAGGATCCCCATGCTAAGGAACAGCCTTCCCATCCATGTGAAGCACAGTCCATCACTAACTCTTTTTAAGAGTAACCGTGACCAATAGATGGGAAATTGGAAATTCACCCCAGTCTGGGCCCATGTCTCCAATAGACAGAGGCAGACTGCAATGGCCAAACTAACATAGAACCCCCCCCCCCCCCATAACCTCAGAAACTTCCTAACTAACATACCCCTCCTAATAATCACCTGTGATGCTTAGGGACAAAGGTGGGTTAGATTCCTCTGCTAGGCATATAAAGGCCCTGGTGGTACTGTTACACAAAGGACTAGAAATGAAAACAAATCCAGTGATTTTCCATCCGCCCATTTTCACAAATACTAAGACAAGGAGGAAGTGTTGTGGCCTGCATGAAGAATAGATCTTATTTCAGCTAGAACTGTGAAATGTAGCCTTGGTAATGACTCTTCTTCTCAAGTTACTATGAAAACAGTATGTTGATGTACCACTATTATTTCCTAAAACAAAAACAACTGTAAGCATGTCCATTACACTCTGTAAATGTCTGAGTACTTTGACAGGAAGGAATCAAATGTCTTTAATAGCAAATAAGAGTTTTTTTCATAATCCAGATGTTGGAAACTTACTCTGCATGATGATAAAAACGAAGCTGATCACTGAAATCGGACAGTCAAAAGCTGTTACAGAAGATCAGGGTAAAAAAAATGTAATCAGCTGACTTCATTTAAAATGCCAGGATACATCTTTAATTGATTCTTGTTGGCGGTGAGTGGTAGAGTGGCAGATTATATGTCTGTCTTGGTGTTCAGTATAATGATAATTCTGTTCCTATCCTCATCCTATTGCCTGCACAACATAATGTTTTGAAGACCTACTGACTGACCATGCTTAAGGTATTTGAGCTTGACAGCAATCAGGAGATAATTTAATGTTAGACTATGTAGTTTTTCTATTACTTAACATGGCTGTTAAACTAGTCTCCTGGAATATCAGTGTGTTGATTAGCCCTATTAAAAGTGTCTGATATTTTCAACATCTTAACCTAACTAAACCTAATATAACTTGTCCGGAAGAGCCTGGGCCTCAGGTATTATATAAAGCTTACTCTCATGGAGTATGACACCATAGCTTTCTCATTCCTTCCTTGCAAGCACTGTGGAAGCTGTAGCAAATTTAATAAAAAATTCCAATCAAGGATTTTAGAATATACATGTATTATAAGGTCAAGTGAAAATTGTCACAGGAGTAACTGGTGTTTGTTGTAATAGTCTTGGTTCAGTTATAATATCTTTTTTTTTTTTCAAACTGAATTTATACTGTTCCAGCTGAAGGGTGTAATCACAAAAATGTTAGCATTTGTCAAAGGACAAAATAAAAGTTGCCGGCAATTTCATGTTTATTTGGTCTTCTACTTATTCATTTCAGGGATAGGTAATCATAAAAAGAACCCCAACAGCTAAAACTGGAAAACAGCATGTGAATTACTGGATTTGCAAGGCATTGGCAGTCCCTTGTTACAGACAAAACACAATAAACCTGTTCACTCATAAGAGTCAACACAGTGGTCAGGGATCTGGGTATGCATGTAGAAAGTAGCCTTACCTTTGACCACTGCATGGCCACAGTGGTGAGGAATTCCTTTTATGTTGCACATATTATAAGTAAGGGCAAGGCATCTAGGTCCAAAGAAGCCATTATCCCACTGTACTCCATCCTTATCAGATGAATCATAGAGTACAATACTTCCTTTGGTATGTACCTCACCAGGCATATGCAACAACTAGATTGACCTCAAAGGTTCCATACAAAAAGAATACATGGCATAACAAACCTGCCTTATGAAGAGTACCTTAAAGTCCTTTCCCTCTACTCAGTCTCCTATACATTGCTGAGGGGTGATCTATGCTTGGCTTACAAGGCATCTACAAACCCCATACTTATGATTCTCCTACATATTTGTAAGTCAAAGAGTACCAGGATTACAAGGTCTAGGAACCTGAATTTTATCTCTGGCTTAAACAGAACATGCTGGAGAGACAGATATGTGTCCCAGAGACTGGTCCTGCTATGAAACGGTCTTCCCATCCATCTGAAGCTGAGTTCATCTATTACCCAGTTTAAGCATAACCTAGACAATTGGATGGGGAATAGGAAATTTACATCGGGCCTGGCACCCATGTCCGTTATGGACAGAGGTAGCTCGCAATGTTCTGTTTGGATGCAGGACATCATTATTATTTTCAGAAACCTTGGCTGGGCTTAGAAATGCTCCCTGACTCATTAGCCTAGTAACAGTCTATGAATCTAAGAATCATCAGCTCAGCACCACTCTGTAACTCAGACAGGCAGATGTAATGCCTCTGCAGACTTTGTTAGTTATATTGCTCTGATAGAAATCGCCTTCTCTCCCATCTTATGCCATAAGTTTTTCATTTACCATTTAAAAAATCCATAGTTCATAAATTCCATCCTGAGTACTGTAGAACCTCAACCTTCTGTACCATCCTTCTTGAATTGTCAAAGTGGTTGGAGCAACAAGTGTCCTACCTTGACAGAAGTCACAAAAGCGACATTATCAATCAGCATTTTCATTAAGATGCCTTTAAATTTTGCATTAATTTCAAACTCCTATTATATATATCATCCCTGTGAAGAAAATGAGCAGTTATATATTTGATATCATGCATAAAATGTCTCAAATATAAGGCAATAGGCCAAAACTAATTGACCTAGTTCCTAAACAGTCAAACTTTTAAAATCAAGAGTTCCACAGCATTTAGAATATAAATCTTTTCCTGTTCCTGTTTGAAGACAGTTGCTATGCAGATATTATTTGCATGGCTCAAAAAAGACTACAAGCACTGTTATGATAGTAAATTGGGACTCTGGAAAATGTGATTCAGATTACTTAAACTTCCTCAGCACAGACTACTTCTTCTTTCGGCTTTTCCCGGTTAGGGGTCGCCACAGTGGATCACCTGTCCACTTATGATTGGCAGTGGAGTTTTACAGTGTCAAGTTGCCAGCCTGGCACCCAACCTTCCACAGAAGGCACACACATGCACACACTCATGCCTAGGGCCAATTTAGATAGTCCAGTCCACCTACAGCATGTCTTTGGGATGTGGGAGGAAACCGGAGCACCCAGAGGAAACCCATGTGACCATAGGGAGAATAGGCAGACAACGCACAGAAGGCACCCCAGTCAAGGATCAAACTGGAGAACCTCTTGCTGTGAAATGGCAATGCTAACCGCTGCTCCACCGTGAGGTTTATGGTGATTCCTGCTTGGCTGCTAAAGAACTACAAACGTTTTTGAGATCTTACAGCTACCTAGACTACATGTGATGCTTCTGGAAGATCATGCAAGGGCATTCACAGAAAATGCACTGAAAATTGCATTAAAAAACTTGAGCTATGGAAAGACACCTGATCCAGACAGTCTTCTCATGAGTGTCTGGTATTTCATCTATAGCATATTTTCTCCCTGCATCATTAAATATGCATAGTACTCACATCGTCAGTTCTTCTCCAGATTGCCCACTTTTCATTGAGACTAGAGAACTCCCAGCTATTTTAGTAGTGTATTTATTATTCCCATTCTCAAAAAAAAGAATGTCTTCTAATCCTCATGGTTTGCAGAGGTATCAAACATTCTCGGACAATACTTTGTTAGATAAGGTTCTGCTTGATCCCATATGATCTCTTTGACTCAAATAAGTCTAGTTTTAGATGCAGGCACAACAGTGAAACAACCCACATTTAGATTGTTAGTAAGATGGCAGCAGTAGTATTCCATTCTGGCCATCTTTGATCTCTTATGTGCATTTCACATGGCGAGTCACAGCATTTTGATCGCACAACTGCAGGTTTACTGTAGTTTGTCTAGCGTTATTTTTGATTTGTTTGCTTCTTTCTTCTTGGACAGATCCCATAGAGTGGCATCAAAATTAAACTTTTCTAGCAGCTACTCACTGGAGTGTGACATTCCAGAGGAGTCTAACTTTGTCCCATTGACTATCAATTATATACTGTCTTTTAGGGAATGTCCTTAGAGGGAGAAGCATTGTTCTCAGTCATGTCTGAATGACATTTAGCTGGACCTCTCCTTCACTCGTTGCTGTATGCCTAATTATTTTCCTTCCTTTTATGCCTGTTTGGAGTCATTTGGCTATCTAAGAATTGCTTAAAGTTCAACCTTTCCAATACTGGCATGGCGGTGCTGTATACCACTTTATGTCCATTTCATCTTCTTTTGCTTTCTTCTTCAACTATGTACAAGGGAAAGACATGGAAGTTTGCGTCTTGAGTCCATGATATTAGTATTAATGTTGATGACAGACTTCTACAGAAGGGTCCGTTGTTGGCTGGCATCAGGACATGTAATTTTTACCTAAAATATGTTTCTCAGATCTGGAACTTTGCTCCATATTTGGATTTAGCTACAGTGGTTCATGCACTAGTACCCTGTTGCCTAGTTTCCTTAGTGCTCTTTACATAGTGTTGTCAGATGATCTGACACGGTAGAGGGCACAAAATTCTATGATGAGCCAATTAATGGGTAGTTCCTGTTCTGTTGTCTCAGTCCTGTATTCTAGATTTCCACTTCCTGCCAAACACTGCCAGGTTAAACTTCAAAACGTTATTACTGGCAAGTTGAGCCTTAACTTAACTGTTTCTTGTTTCTTTTGACGAGTTTCTGAATTTGTTTTTACTGGAAAGTTTCCTGAGGTCAGCCATTACCACCCAATAGTTCCTTCTGCTCTGAAATAGGCTTCTTCTGGAGGTCAATCATTGCAACTCTTTGCTGTCCTTCAAACATAGCTTGGATAACTGGATGGGCACACTTTCATTTATTACACGAATTACAGGCTATTTCATTGTTGGACAAGTTAGAACAGCCTGATGATTATTAATTGCAAGGTGCACATGGCCTCTGGTCAGATAGCCTTGTATGTCCTATGATTGTCTGAGGTCATCAGTGGAGGAGCTGCTAATTGTTCCAAGGCCTCAGCTTACATGCTCAGGATATCTATGTTTTGTGTACAATACAGTGACCCTCTGTTAATAACTAACTTCTCTGATTTGTGCTTGTGAAAAGATCTCTTTTAGGAGAGCCCTGAACTATTACTTAATTTGATGAATTTATTTAAATCTTTCATGGCATACTTTGCTAAGCTTTAACAGCTTTTTGTAGCTAACTCTTTTCTTACTTTGCACATATATAAATTTTTGTTACACATGCAGTGGATTCATATGTGTTGCAAGGCAATTTAGTCTAACAGCTGTCAATGTCTTGACAATACCACCCCAAAGATGTATCCCCTTTCTCAATGAGTGTCAGTCCACTTAGCCCCAGTGTGAATTTGTGAGTACCCGTCCAGTCATCTGGGTTCTGTATGAAGGAAGATAATGTGTCACAGTGCCATGATTAGCCACTCGAGATGGTGTAAAATATGTCTTTATGTGATTCATTCCTGTTGACTAATGTCACCAAAAATGGGCATGGGTATTTAGTGGTGATAAGTAGGTTGGGGATCCAGCTTACTCCAACCTACACCAGGAATCCATGTTAACAGCGGAAGGGGTGTTATATGCCTCTATTGGCCAGTATGTGCATGACATAAAGCCCAGCAGCCCTGGGTCAATAAGCTACTGGCCACCAATGTCCAGTTGTCCAACTTCAGTTACCTGGGATATCTGTGTTGAGTGAAAGGTAGACATAAAACCAATCAACCTTCTAAACATGAGCTAAGAATTGTTACACTCAATGTAGGTTCCTTGACAGGTCACTCCCTAGAAGTGGATGACATAATGCTAAGGAGGAGGCTGGACATGTCATGTATCCAGGATCCAAGATGGAAGGACAGTGTATCAAAGCCACTTGGCTTGGGATTCAGAGTCCACTAGTCAGGAGGAGGAAAAGCTAGAAATAGTGTGGGAATTGTGGTGAGGGAGAGGCTTTAGAAGACAGTAAGTATGTCATCAGAATTTGTGACAGACTCAAAGCAAACAGAATCCAGCCTAATGGTAGGGCAGTATTCATAATCTCAGCGTATGCCCCACAGCAGGGTTGTGATAGTGAGGAAGAGTGCATTCAGACAGCAACTGCAGGACCTACTAGATAAAGCAGGACAACATGAACTGGTGCTAATAATGGGTGACTTGAATGCACATATCAGGACAGACAGAACAGGATATGCGGACTACCTGTGTCCACATGGGTGGGGCAACAGGAATAAAGAAGGGCAGGCCGTTCTAAACTTCTTTCTGCAAATGGCTTGATAATAGCCAACAAATGGTTCAGAAAGAGAGACAGTCACAAGATCACATACAAGAGTGGGTAACATGCACATATTCTTCTGAGATACAATGATTAATTAATACTGAGATAGGATATGCAATGGATGGAGCAGCAATTTTTAAAAATTTGTTAGGAAGTTGTCGGCTGCTAGGCAGTAACGCCTTAGCTTGCTTAGTAGCTTTTTAATTTAAGAGGTTTGAATTGGTTTAAAGGATAGGGAGTTGATGGCACTGGAGCATAGTGAGGGGAGGGAAAGGGGCAGTTGTTTTTTGGTGTCAAGTAGGGAGGAGATAAAGTTAATGAAATGTGAGTTGAATTGTGAGGCTATGGAAAGGGTGGTATTGGTTGTGGAAGGAGGGGGGTTATCAGGATTGAGAAGGAGGTTTAGTGATTTCCAGAATTTTTGTGGGCTGTGAAGGAACTTTTGCTGAGCAGTTTGGAAATAGTGCTTTTTATCACTGCTAATTTTTTTCTTAGTCTGTTTTTTTAATTGCTGATAAGTGGTGATGTTGGATTTGTCTTTGTTGGACAGATATAGCGATTTGGCTCTATTTCTTTGTTTAATGAGTTGTTTTGCCTCATGGAATAGCCATGGTAGTTGCTTGGCTTTGCAGCATATTTTTCTGGTGGGGGCTATGCTGTTTAGGATTTCAAGGAATTTTGTGTTAAAGAATTTGACCGCAAGGTCAAAGTTTAGGTTTTTTAATGGGGACCAATCACAGTGTTGAAGTAATAGGTTGAATAACTCTTGTGAGAAATGTTTCTTAACGTGGATGATTCTGAAAGGATTGTAAGTTTGTGTGCGGATTCTTTTTCTGAGTAGAAATGTGGTGGTATGGTCACTAATATTGATAGGAAGGCAGCCAGCTTAGTCATTTAGGTTTGGTTTGTTAGTTAATATACATTCCAGTAGTGCTTGTCGGTGCAAGTGGGGCAGTGTATAAGTTGGGAAAAATTGTATAGATTATTGAAGTCTGTGGGACAGTCTGAGGAGCAGGTGAGCCAGATGATATTAAAGTCACCTAGGATGAAGATTTTCTTGGTTGAAAGAGTGGTCAGACCATGAGAGGAGAAGTTCTATGTTGGGGAGGTTGTTTCCAGGGTGCACATATACAGCAATGATAATTATGGTTGTTTGAGGATTTATTTGAAAGTGGGTGATGAGAATTTCAGACTTGGGGATGTCAGGGGGAGTGCAGTTTTGTTTTTCTAGTTTTAGTGGGACTTTGAATATGATAGTGACGCCACCACCTATTTTGTTTGGTCTATCCTGTCTTATAAAGTTATAGCTGCTGAAGGCAATTTCAGAGTCCTTGTTGTGGGGTTGTAACCATGTCTCTCTCATAACAGCTATGTCAGGAGAATAGATATCTAGGATAGTTTGAAATTCACTAATTTTATTGACCAGGCTTCTGAGGTTGAAGTTGGTTATCAATAGGTCAGCTTTAGAGGGTGTTGGAATATGGGTATGAACAGAAGAGTTTTGGGTGGGAAATGTAATTGGAGGGTATTGTTGATGGGGCCTGGGTTAGGGTGGATGTCAGCTGGTAGCTTGATATGCTTAAGGGAGTATAGTAGTAGGTGTTTTAGTTTGGTGATTGCTTGATGGTATCTACATTTGGGCAGTGCGGGGTATGAGGTTTGTATATGTCTGAAATAATAAAGGAGAGAGTTGGAGGTTTTGTACAGTTAAGGGCAGATGTAGGAATAAGGCTTGGGAGGAGGTTGCAGGTTATTAAGTGTTTGTGCATGAGGGTATGTGTAATTTATGTTGACATATTGGAAGTCACAGGCTTTGTAGGCTAGACATAGAAGGCGTATTAGAGTAGTGTAGAAGAGTATGGAGAAGTGGGAATGTATATGTGAATGGAGTAGTTTTAGAGGGCAGTGTCTGAGTATAGGGGGTCTAGTAGTTTGAGATGATTGGGAGTTTGTAGCTTATGAGGGTTGGGACTGTAGAGGTAGTGGGAGGACTTGTAGGTGAGTGGTGGGTGAAGGTGGGGTGGGATTTTGCAGTTAATAGGTAAGAAGAAAATGTGAGTGTGGTGAGAGTAGGTATAAATTTAATATAAGTTGGGGTGGGTGGGAATGGGGTTAGAGTAGAGGAGCAGAGTGAGCCCAAGCATAGTGATGGCAAGCGGAGCGGGTTGGCCCAGCTGCAAGAGGCAATAGTGCCACAAGAAAACAATCAGGTGCAGCAGTTTACTTTCTATATGTAGGTAAGTTTAACCCTGATTAACAAAAAATACAGTTGGTGGCGGGATGAGGACTAAATTATTTCCCAGACGTACACTCCAGTGTGGTCAAGGGTTCTTATACTTGAAGTATTAGCACTAAGTAGGCAGCGTCCTTAACAGAGGTGAGGTAGTTTTCCTAAGAGGAAAATGTCTAGGGCAGTATATATTATTTAGCAATTTAAGTAACTGCCCTTTGGTGACCAAGGAGGAAAATGGTTGTAACTTACCTTAACTGCAGGAAATGAGAACAGAACAGGAGAAAAAAATAACATTCTCGGGGCAAGTCCTAGCGAGTGTGCAAGCCCCTTTCAATACAAGCTACAAATATTACAATATAAAGAATAACATTAAAAGCTGGCTGAGACACAGTAGGCAAGCACCTACACTGTATGGTATGGGAAAGCTCGTTCTTGAAAATGGGAAAGAGGGTTTCACATGGTTCCAGTGAAATGCAGTCCAGATAATATTTGAAAGTGCTGAGAGTAGAGAAAGTACAGTCCGTGTTGTTTTGGGTGACAGCATTTAGCTGTAAAAGAAAGAAAGAGAAATAAAAAACTAGTGGACTACAATAATTTAGGACAGTAGGAATTACAGTAAGAGCTAGGGGCTAGGCAAGGTACTGATAGGGTAACTAAGCGATACAGTAGTTGAGAGAGAGGAAAGCAAAGGGGGTAGACTAAGGAAGAAGACTGCCGGAAGCAATAGGTAACAGGAAGAACAGACTGAGCTAGGAGACAATGCCAAACAGTATCTGGTTATCTGGCAGTTTAAACTTCTGCAGACAGTAAAAACAACAGTATTATTTTAAGACAGTATGTACCACATGCAGATGCTTGTACAGACGGGAATGAGGTAGCTCCTCACGGATACAGTATGTTTGTGAGCACATTAACAGACTGCAACTAGTTGGCTGTAACAAATCTGCAGTCAGCTAAACATTTAGTAAGCACTCTTAGTTACTGGAAGTACATTTAATAAATAAAGCTACTGAAAGTAAAACTTAACCATTAAAATGACTGAAACTAGGAAGATGATTGTAGCTATACCCTCATAAAAAGAAGTGTAGCATTTACTCATAAGGAAAATGGCAGGTTATAACAATAACAGATATTTAATCACTTTAAGATGTTCTGGCAATTGTAACAAAATACATACACTATATACTTACTGGTAAGCACACTACGCATTGGACTGGGGGAAAGCATCTTGGGTAAAATGTATGATTTAAAAATGGTGTAGTAAGTGCAGGCTTCTAAATATAGATTTGTGTTGGATAAGGTGGGGAAGGGTGCAGCATGTGTGCTGGGAGGGGGGTGAATTGGCTGTCCACAGTATTGTCTCCAGCCCAGCTGCAAGAGGCAAGAGTACCACAAGAAATGAATCAGGTACAGCGGTTTACTTTATATATGCAGGTAAGTTTAACCCTGCTTAACAAAAAATACAGCTGGTGGTGGGATGAGGGCTAAATTATTTCCCAGACATACACTCCGGTGTGGTCAAGGGTTCTTATACTTGAAGTATTAGCACTAAGTAGGCAGCATCCTTAACAGAGACAAAGTAGTTTTCTTAAGGGGAGATGCCTAGGGCAGTATACATTATTTTGCAATTTAAGTAAATGCCCTTTGGTGACCAAGGAGGGAAATGGTTCTAACCTACCCTAACTGCAGGAGATGAGAACAGAACGGGAGAAAAAATAATGTGCTTGGGGTAAGTCCTAGTGAGTGTGCAAGCCACTAACAATAGAAGCTACAAATATTACTATATAAAGAATAACATTAAAGGCTGGCTGAGACACCATAGGCAAGCACCTGCACTGTATGGTATGGGAAAGCTCATTCTTGAAGACCGGAGAGAGGGTTTCACAGGGCTCTAGTGAAATGCAGTCCAGATAATATTTGAAAGGGCTGAGAGTAGTTAATGAGTTCAGTTATGGTACATTCCAGAGCTTTGCATATCAGGCTCATAGGGGCAATCAGTCTAAAATTACCAGGGTCTGCAGAGGTGCATCAAAGTGCAGTGCACTGTAATTTAGAAACAAATTCTGTGACTAAATTTAGGTTAAATAATTTGAGTAAAAGTTTGGCGAGGGCATGCTTGTTGCTGTTTATTAAACATGAAGGAATGTTGTCAGGTACCACGGAAAAAGTATTTCTATTCTTATTTAACATCTTCACAGCATGTTCATTGGTGATAATAGGGCATGTAAAGGATATTAAGGTATGTGGAGTTTTCACAGATGTTTCAGGTTACCTTTAAACTTGTTTGCGAATACATTGATAATGTCTATTGGGTTACCATATAGGAGATGCACTCCTTCAGTCAGCCACTGTTGTAAGAGATATAGGTAGTCTTGTTGATAATTCCTTACCATTTGACCATCATGTCTCCATAGCAGTTTGGAAAGCCTTTTATCAGGCCTATCTCACCCATTATTGAATGTAATCCACCTTTTGGCATGGATATAACAAAACATATCATGCAACTTGACAGGCTAATAGATTCATAACTAAAAAGATGAGTGGCTTTAAAACTGATAGTTATTAGGAGAGACTGGTAGCTTTGTCTGCCTTCGCAGTCTCTTACAGACTTCTCCATGGGAGTCCATGTCTAACCTTTTGAGCTATGAAAGCTCCATCCTTACTTGAATTCCTATTTCTCCAAAAACTAACGGCACCTCAAGCACCTTCATTATCAGATAAATAAAATTCGGGTTCAGGCACCTTGGCAGCGAGACATTTCCCTGTGGTACATTTGACTGGGGACACATGGCTGAAATGACATTCAGCTGCAGAGAAATATGGCTGTTAGCAAATTCCTTGTGACTGTGACTACTTTAAAGTGTTCATTAATGTTTGTAATCATGAAAAAGAAATTCAAGTCATTAAGCAGAGAAAAACTCAATATAGATGTGAATGAGTTTAATAATGTGACAATATACTCCATATCAAGTAAGTGACAAAAAATGGAAATAGAACTTTAGTACAAAGCATAATAGTCATGAGATTCTTCTCCTGATTGGCTACAAAGCACAGTGGAGGGTTTCAACAAGTTCTGGATTTAGCTAAGAGTCAGTTCAGCAAAGAAGAAGAGTTTTGTGTACTCCAGAAACCATCATGGTGGAAAGAACATTTAGATCTCCAGAAACCCCACTGGCAAAAGAAGAAGTAAATAATTTAACTATACTTAGTTTGGACAGTAGGGATGAGTTTCGTCTGGATGATTGTAATGTTTTTTTTCTGATTCTTCCTTGAGGTATAATAATTGTACATTGAGTAATACAGATGTCTTAAATACATGAAGTCCAAACCATGAACTTCATAAAAATATGGCTTATGAACACAATTTCAGATAACAGTAGTGAAAATGATAAAGATTTTCATTTTTGTAGAGTTAATATAACACAGTAAGGGGATATAATGCATCTTCCTTTAGACAACATATTAAACCAAGTCCCCACCTGCTTGAGTTGGTGGTAGCTCAGGTGAATACAAAAGATCCTGTGACACTTACAAAAAGCAAATTAGAAGTTCCCCAGTGTCCAGGCCAAATTTCCCCAAGGAGTAGAAATACCACCTTGGATTTCCCCAAAAAGGGGCAACTAGCTTAGTGAGACTAATCCGATCAACAAAGGATAAATAAATAAAAATAAAACAAACAAAAAAATGAAAGATAAATACACTTACTCCATCCTTAAATCTTATGTTAGTGCATTTAAAAAACTTGCATAGATAGCATAAGGACTTAATATGAGCATGGAGGAGAGTCTTGCATTGAATAATTTTTGTACAAATACTGAAGTATATTATATGCATTCCTGACTTTGTGTCAAAATATTGCTCTGATGTGTTGCTATCTGACAGCACTCGCTAAGTGCTTCCCCTGCTTTGAAAGCCAGGAAATACTTCAGACTTTTTTTTCTTTTTTACTGTAACTACTAGTATATGAATCAGATAAAGCTGCAAATATGACAGCATTTTGATCAAGTCTCCAATCATAGCCAGCTTTTATGTGTTCTTGAAATGGATGCCAAGATTCACCTTGGGAGTGATTTCCTGGCATCCATGTCTCTAACACATACTAAAGTAGTTATGATTGGAGACCTGCTCATAATTCTCTATATTAGGATATAGAAAAAAGAGATAATATAAATACACATTTTGTTAAGTTAGCATATCAGAACACAAATTTAGAGTTACTAGCTTTACCATATGGTTTATTGCTCAGCAGTGTCATCATTCTGGAATTGCATGATTATTTTAAAGTTTATTGTCCTGAGATAAGATATTTTTTCAGTATCCAAAAAATATGTAAATGCCCTATAGATCCCCCTTTAAAGCCTATTATTTTTTTTCTGCAAGATGAAGCATGGAATATATCAGTAGATGTTTTTGTCAAGTATTTCAAGATGTGGTCGTACAAACAAACATTGTTTAAGGGGTAGATGGCATTGTTTAGATTTACTAAAAGAAGTAGGTTGGAAAAGTAGCTATTCCTTTGGGCACTATAGATGTGCAAACTGCTTTATTCTAGTATTTCTTTTGGAAAGTTAGTTAGTTATGCTGAGGGAATATTTAAATATCATTACAGAATTTAGTAATGCAAAGATAGAACTTTTGTGTATCTTAAATGAAACAATATTAAATAATATATGGATCCTAGTTGATCGAGTTTTCAGAAACTCGAAATTCATATGATCGAGACCATGTGATCGAGTTTTTGAAAACTCAAAGCATTTGAGTAGAGATCGCATAACAGTGAGGATTGGGAAATTTACCCTTTTCTTCACTGTAGTGCAATCTTGGAGTTGGAATTTGCATTTAGATGAAATAGTAAGCAGGATGAATTATTAGTTGAAATGAAGAATTTGAAGAATGTTTTCATTGATTGTATTTATGTAAAATTGATGGCATTTATGATTTTATAGATGTGCATTTTAAATCATTGTTTCATACAGATTGTGAGGTGAAAGGTAAAAGGAAAGAAAAGAATAATTTTACATCATCTTGTGCCACTAGATATAGATGCTTATGAAGTCAGAAATATTATTACCATTAAATGATGCATGATTAGAGGTAATATAGACCCTTTCCTATACATTTACAGTTGTTATAAATAAGAGTGGTGCAACTTTACTGGAAAGCCTTGAAAGTAACTATGTTGACAGGAAGTACTATTAGCAGTAAGGAAAATGGTACCTAACCTTGTCAGTATGTAACGCTTGTTCATTTTCTTACCAGTCATAGCAAGGTAAGTCCTCAAGGAAGTTTCTGGAAGGATGTTGGAGATGTTAAATTTAATAAATGCAGAAGCTTAATATTATTGCCATGTTGCAGAAATACCTGATGTCTGTATGCCTATAATTTAGTGTTTTTTTTTTTCACAAACAACAGAATGACCTTAAAAGAATGTGGAATGCAAGTTTTTGTACTGCAAACCTTTCAAGTTATGCACAGCATGACAATAAACTCTCAGCCCTTATGTCTGTACAGACCCAGTGCTAGCCTGCCCAACTAGCTGTTTCATTTTATTTTTTGATACATTTTGTAAAGCAGCACTGTGCACACTCACTCTGCTTAACAAAAAGTAAATTGCTTTTCAGGCAATTTACTGCAAGACTGTAAAAGCTATCTTTGCAATGCATATTTATTGTCTCAAATCCTGATTTATTTTTTCATCCAGTAAAACTGCAGCTGCATATCTTCCCATGGTGCCTGCATGTTTTTTGTACCCACCACGATCTTCCTCTAACCTAATATTGAAGATTATTTTACCTGACCCACTACCCACATGCCCCACTCCTATTCCTATTTGTCAGCCTGCCCTCATTATGTGTCATTCAGATTAGTCTGTCTTTACATGGAAAATAGTCAGTGACACGGTCACAGCTGTTCTAAGTTATGCTTCTTGATAGAGCCAGCCCTGTATAATTAAAGGATGGAACCCTGAGTGCAGAAACAGATGGTTCTATATCACTTCCATAAAAAGACAAGTACTCAAACACTTGTCCATCAACCCCACTACAGAAAACAGTCCATTCCTCAAACCTACACATCAGTGAAACTTTTCCCAAAGCAAAGACTTAGCTGTCCAACATGCCAAGCAATACACACACCACAGTATATTGACCCACCCAAATGGGGGGCTACCAAACCGCCCTATTTAAATATACCAACTGTGACATTATGCTACAGTGGGTGAAAGGGCAATTTCTGGATATTGGACAGCTAAATCTTTGTTCAGGGAAAAACGTTCGCTGATATGAACATTCAATAAACAACCGTTCACTGTATTGGGGTCGATGGATAGGTGTTCGAGTATTCGAGTTTTCATGGAAGTGATATAGACCTGAGACAGACACCTACTAAAAGAAAAAGTGCTGGATGACCTTGCCAAGGAGGGGTGGGTATGAGTAGCCTTTCTTGACCTGCCTGTCCTAGGGATACAGTAGTCACTACGTCGTATTGTTCACGTTTCACGTGCATGTACTTCCTTATGAACATAAATGCACAACGTAGTACAAAGCTTCAGTTTATTAGGTAGTGCACTGTGCTGTAGGAAGGCACAACTGTATAGAATGCCGCCACACATAGTAATGTGCTATTAGAAATAGATGCACAACAAATGCATTATTCAAACATACTATTGAACACCCATCTGCTACATTCAAATTTGTTGTTATTGATAGGATAACTCTACATAGAAATTTCAAAGCAGGATGGCACCAGAAGCTCAATGATATGGAAAATAAATGGATTACCAAACTGGGGGGGGTCTGTTTAGACCAGGATTAAATATATTAGAACAACAATGATGGGGCAACTTACAATATAAACATGTAATATAATTTTTTCATTGGGAATATTGTATTTTCTTAGATATGTAAACACTTCATATTATAGCTATATATATATATATATATATGCATAATATGGTCTCTATATTATATATACATTTTGATAACAATATTCTGATGAGTAGGAGAAATATATATGATGATTATTTTATTTATTTACCTATATATCTCCTGTATCAACATAACTATAAATATACATGTTTTATTGCTTTCCATGTAATAATTTTTTCCTTTTGGAATTGCAAAATGTACTATCTGATGATTTGGATGTATGTCCCTTTAAGAGCTGGGATATAAATAGTGCTTAATATGGCGGAGACTTTTTGACTTTTGACTTTTTACATTCTTTAACATTGATAAAGGCTTGCATAAGCCGAAACCGGTTTGCTTTCAGTAATGGTTATTACCATTACTTTGGATGGATTGATGGTCAGCTATTAAATTCTTTTTCAAGCAATCCTTTTCGTGCTGGTCCACTTTTGTTCACAGATTTGGCTGTTTTTGGGACCGTGCACATTGTCCTGCGTGTGTGTACCTTGGATTCTACACATAGTAATGTAGACTGTGCTTTAGTATTGGAAGCTGGCAGCCAGCTGTCACCACTCTAGCCGCTCTGACCAACTGACCTTTTACTACTGATCATTTCTGGTGAAATGGATGGCAACTTGAAAAGTGCAGGAATGCATTTGAGTATGTCTCTTTTCTAAAAATTTTAGCTATGTATCTACTTTGATTTCTGTCCTTCTTAATTTCAATATCTAAGTAAGCTATAGTGTCCTGGATGAAATTATATGCGAACTGTAAAAAATTAGTGGTGTTATTTAAATAGTCAACTAATTATTTTTCTATAGTAACAGCCCCTTTGATAATTAAAAATATGTCGTACAAGAATCTTGTATAGAAGTATAGCTTTTCACTAATCTGTGTGTTCTTTCTGATATATTCCTGTTCCCAGTAGGCCATCACTAAGTTTGAAAAACTCACCCCACACGGGGACCCCATTGCTATGCCTACTATTTGCAAGAAAATTTTTGTCAAAGGTTATGTAATTGTTAGGCAATATTATGTCGAGCAGTTGTTCTACATGTGAGAGCTCATTCGCTGTTGCCCAATTGTGCCTCAACATGTAGGAGACCCATTCAATCCCTTCAGTGTGTGGGATTGATGTGTACAAGTCCCTGACATCTACTGTCAAAAAGTTGTATTCGTCATGATATTCTAACTCATTTATACTACTCAAAAAGGACCATGGATCCTTACAAATTTGGGTTTCTCCTTTAATGTATTTTTTGAGAATTGTATCCACCAACTTTTCACAAGGGTACATAATGGAGTTTCTAACATCAACTAAAGGTCTTACTGGTCAGATAATGATAGGTGTTAATGTCTATTTTAGCTTCAATAAGCATGTCATTAATGTAAGTATTAATTTGAGCATAAGCTGTGTTCACTTCTTAGGTTCATAGGTTGGTACTAGGCTATCGGCCCTAGGGCCTATACAAGCCTAGCCATAACAATTCCCTGGCCATTTATTCCCACACTATTTACTTCCCTGGACCCATGTCTAGCAGGGCAATTGATGTGATCCCCGGGGTGAATTTCCTTTCTCCCATCCAGTTGTCAAGGTTCCTTTTGAAGATGGGCAAAAAGGCGCTCTACTTGATGTGTATGGGCAGTCTATTCCAGAGTCTGGGGAGTCTGTGGGTCAGGAACTTATCCCTCCAGCATGTTTTGTTTATTGTGATGACAAGGTTTAGATCCCTGGAGTCTGTAGCTCTGAGGGATTGGGATTTCTTTAAGTGTAGCATATCCAACAGCCCTGGGTTTGACATGGCCTTATATGTTAAGCCGAGATCGCCTCTGAGTAGACGATATGCGACAGAGTATAGCTGGAGTTTTTTAAGACAGTCAGCATAGGGCATCTGCTTTAGGCCTGTGATTGTTTTAGTGAGGTATATCTGTGGCCTTTCCAGTTGTTGCAGATGTCTTGAGAGGTACATACCAAATGGGGCACTGTATTCTATAATGGGTCTAATGAGGGATGAGTACAGTAGGACAATGACCTCCTTTTTTCTGGCTGAAAAGCCCTTAGTGATGAGGTGTACCACATAGAAGGATTTCCTGACTGTTGTGGTGATGTGGTTATCGAAGGTGAGACCACTGTCCACCTGTGCTCCTAAGTCTCTTATCACACTTTCGGTGTTTAGTGTACTGCCACCTATGTGGTAATTCATGGGTACATGTTTTTTTCCCAAAGGGGATAACTATACATTTCTTGGCATTGAGCTTGAGCCCATGGCTCTGGCACCAAGCATCTGTTTCTGTAAGGCCCTTTTGTAGAGTATCACATCATTTGGGGATTCAATAATGGCTCCCAGTTTGCAGTCATCTGCAAACTTTGTTAGCCAGAGTCCCTTAGTGTTGACCGGTACTTAAGAGAAGTAGATACCAAACAAGAGCGGTCCCGGGACTGAACTCAGAGGTACTCTACTTGTCACTTGTCTGGAGCTGGATTTGGAGTAAGCTACTTTTACAGTGTGGGTTCTGTCAGTAAGCCAGTTGTGAACCCATCAAGTGATGTAGGGATTAATGCCAAGCTTAGTAAGTTTATCTATGATTCCAGAGTGGGGGGTGGTGTCAAAGGCCCTGGCAAGATCCAGATAGGCTGAGTGGACCTCCTTACCCTCGTCCATGGCTCTGGAGACTGATTCGAAGAAGTCAATCTGGTTCAGGAGACAAGATCAGCCCTTCATGAACCCAAACTGGGTGGGGTCCAGTGTTTGAAGATTGCCAATGTCTTTGTTTATAAGTTGTATGATAATACGTTCCATGGCCTTGCAGATCAGGCTCATCAGACTGATGGGGCGGTAGTTCCTGGGATCCAAGGTGGATCCCCCTTTGTGGAGTGGGATAACTGTAGCTGTGCACCACTCAGTGGGCATGAAGCCTGAGGTGAGGGTATAATTAAACATGACACTTAGGTGAGGTGCCAGTTCATTTTGTAGTTCGTGTAGTACATAGCCCTGGATGTCATCTGGTCCTGTGGATGCTGTATTATTAGCTTTGGAGAGTGCGTTTTTTTACCTGTGTGGCCATTATTACCGGAATTTTGTAATCTTCCAGTTTTGAGATGGGCCGTTTAGGGAGTGAGAGGGGGTAGAAGTTGGAACTGAATCAATCTGCCAGGATACTGGCAATATCCTTGGGCTCAGTATATTTAATGTCATTCTGTTGTAGCTCAGAGCAGGTCTGAGCATTGCCATTTAGATTCTTGACATAGTTATAGAATGCCTTGTGGTTGTCTTTGGAATCTTTGGCAGTTTTATTTTCATAACTAGCTTTGGAGGATGTTATGAGGGATCTCAACTTCTTAATGAGGCTGGTAAGGGAGTTTTTGCATCCTGGGATTTTCCTTTTTTCTGCAACAGTTTCTTCCTTTTGATGTAAAGTTTGTTTATGGCAAGGGACCACCAGATTGGCTTCCTTTTTTGGAGGAGAGCATCTTGGTTCTATTTGGGATGGCACAATTCATGCATGAGTGGATTGCTCGTACAATTCCTTAGTGTAGGACTCAGCAGTCGAATGTTCAGTTCCCGTCTGCATGGGTGTCATGAAATTTGTCTCTTCTGACTTGAGTAGCATGAAGTTGGCTTTGGAGAAGTTTTTTATGGAGGTTTCATTACTGGGGGGTAGGGGTGGGATGTGGATGTTATGGGTGATTAGCTTCTGGTCTGACCTGACCAATGATGGTGTGACCATAGGTGTGGAGCATAGATTTCCCATGTTGGTAATGACCAGGTCTAGGATATTGGAGCCCCTGATGGGACTATGGATTAGTTGATCCAAGGCATTGGAATTTATGAATTCCAAGAACCGGTGGGCAAAGGTGTTGGTACATGAGTAGTTTTCCTAGTTAATGGCAGGGTAGTTGAAATTACCCAGTATTAGGGTGTTTGGTTGTATCTTAATATTTTCTAGACACAGGGGTATAAGTGTCGCTCTGTAAATATAAAGGTCTATGTTCATCATAGCGACCCCTCCCCCTTGTCTGGTTTCATAACTGTAACAGGGAGACACTGTAACTCAGTTAACAATGCTTTTTCAATTCTAGCTATATTTTGGCCTTTATGCTTGCTATTACTGTTCAATGTACAGTTCCTAAAATAAAAACTGTCTTTTCCCAGTTAGCGTTCACCACAGTGGAACTCCAGTCTGCTAATGAATGGCAGTGAATTTTTATGATGTCAGTTTGCCAGCCCAGTGCCCAACCTTCAAAAATGGCACACACACACACTTGCACCTACCTGCATGTCTTTAAAGTCACTTGACCGCAAGCAAGGACATGCAGACTCCAAACAGAAGGCAATCCAGCCAAAAATCAAACCGGAGAACCTCTTACTGTGAGGCGACAATGCTAACCACTGCACCACCACAGTCTCAATGTTCAGTTCCTAAAATATAGGTCACAAATTCTTTTGAACAAAGATAATGTAGAATGCAAGGGTGGATTGAATGTACTAGAGACATAAAACTCTTCCTTCCTAACACTTTTGTTTCCAAGCATTAGATTTAAGTTGAACTTCCTTACAAACACTTTTAAGTCCAGCAGTGCTTTTGCTACAGCTGCATATGTATCTGGCACAAAAGGGAATCCCTCAGCTAACAGTTCAACAAGTTCATTTTCAATAACAAAAGATGAGTAGTTGTATACAGTAAAGTCTCTGTCCTTGTTGTATAACAACTCAAAACTGTTACTATCATTAAATAAAGGAAAATTATTCAAATTAGTCCTTACTTCCTGCAATGGTTTGTTTTCTGTCTGTTGTTGTTCTGTTGCTGATAACCTAGGCGAGGGTTGTGGGTCCACCTCTTGTTATGAAAATTTCCACTATTCAGTTGCTGGTTGTTCGAATAATATTCCGTTTGGTTGTGCTCTAACCCTTTGATATTTCATTACTTTATGGATGAAAAGGGGCAGTGACCAGCAAAGAACTGTGCCAGATTGTAAAGCAAGCTTAGAACTTCACTATGCCACACGAACAAACAGAAGTGTCCAGCAGCTTTTAAAACCATTCCTACAGAGGTGCACCTTGTTTCTGTCTACTATCTGTAACTTTCAGCTGCCCCTGAGTTGGCAGAATACGCTGTCAATTTTTGCCCTATCCCTCATAAAATGTTTGGATTTTCTGGTAAATCTCTGAGGATTAGACATGAATGCTAGTCATTAGAGTTTCATACTTTTTGTCATCCAGAATAGACATGTTGATGCAAAACCTTCTTAGCATCCTATTAACTTTGTAGACAGATAGATTACTATTTAAAAACTGTCCCTGATTTTGATACTTTGCTATACCATTATTTTTGACGTTATCCAGAATTCTTAATCAAAGACGTTGAGAGGTCAGGTTTGCTGCTGTCTGTTTGACCGCAGTAAGTGCATTACAGGCTTTCAAAGCCGGTGAAACATTTCATGCTCCTGCACTTTCTTTCTCTTCATTCCTGCAACTGATAAAACATGGAGCAGACAAAGCTCCTTACACAACAATGAATTGTGATCAGGTCACTGATCATAAGCTTTTATTATACATTCTCAACATAGATGCCAAGATTCACATTGAAAGTGAAGCCCGATAGCTGAATTCCCAATTCCCTGGCATCCATGTCTTCGACACAAAGTGAGCTGGTTATTATCAAGACCCAATCATAGTCATCTGCACTATTGTTATTAAAAATGTCATTGAAACATAGAACAGACTTTTACCCTGAAGAGCATCATGTCTTTTAATATTAAGACATACCAGTGTGCCATGTGTTATAAACACATTCAGTATGGTTCCATTCTCTGCTATGGCTAACTGTAGTAGAAAGGGTACTTGTACAACATACTGCAGCTATGCTTCCCTCTATGTGGGCATATGCATAGACAGTATAGTAACTTTGTTGTCCAGCTGACTTGCAGCACTATAGAAATGGCTGAGGCATGATGTTCTCTGTATAACGTGACACTATGTTAAAAATGCATGACATTTCCTTTAAAAAGAATGCCATTACCTAACAGTATTCACTTTTTGTGCTGAAATTAAACTATCCCATTTGGTTAGTGATTGGCCGTACCCATTCCATGGTTGATAATTATATATTACCCCTATGAGAATAACTGGGATCATACTGTAGATAATTTGAGGGGACCCATGCATGGAATAAAGCATTTAAGAAGTGCATCTGCCCATTAGTAGTACAGTGAGCAGTCCTGGGGAAGAAGTTTCTGTTTGCCATCTATAAATCCAAGTTATGCTTGGATATGGACAGGGATTAACTTTGTTTAATGTGGATGGTGTGTCTGTCCATTATGAAATATGCCTGTAAAATTCAAAAATGTTCATAGAACTCTGCCATTCCAAAAGCCTGTTTATGTCTACCTTCATTTTCAGGCATGTTTAAAGCATGTTCTGTGAATGTTTTATAAAACTGTATCCAAGGATCTCCTTTAGATTCAGTATGCTTATCTGAAACTCCTATAAAATCACGGACAAAATGTCAAAGCACTATGTTTAGCTTTCAGGTCAAAGATTTGGTGCTGTATCTCACCTTCGAAAAATATAAGCATGCACCCTGCTCTTTTAAGTATCCAAATGTAACCCATTCCATACCGGGAGTTGAACCTTATATTAAATAACTAAAGCCAATGAATCTTGTGTTTTGTGAACAGTATGACTGCAATTATATCCATATTATGGAATAAAAAATAATTGGGAAATCACTGTGCATACCACATGAGGCAGCTTATAGCAAAACAGATTTTCAGGTTTGTTTGTCAATGCATAATTTTTGCAACTGTTGTCAATTTCCTTCTCTTGAAAATACCTTAGCATTCTCACTAATGTGTCTAACCAAACTTGTTTTTGTAATGTTCACCTGTAATCTGTTGTGACAAAAACTAGTGTAACTGTTAATGCTAAACATGCTCACTTTAAGTACTGTGGCTACTGCAGGCTAAAGTATTGTCTTGTTTACTAGAATAATTAGAGTGTAACACTTGGGAGCTGTAAAAATATTTCATTAAAATAAGGACATTATTTATGAACTCACAATTTCAGTAGCTTTTGAAGCAGGATTTTTGAACAGTCAGTGAATTTAATGTTAAATCTTGGAAAAAAAGACTTCCTTTTCTCCTGCATTACTTACCCAGCTGGGCAATGCATCAGAGACATCAGTGGTTACTTATCCTCAGCTCATACATTATGTATAAAGCAGTTCAACACTGAGACACAGAGAATGACTCATCTGTTTCAGTTCTTTCTCCCAAAGAACTTGCACATCACTTTCACCTATCACACATCATTATTATTACCAGTGGATCTTAATACAAAACAAACCACTGCCTTTCAGGGATTCCACTTAAAGGTCAGTATATGTTACTAGCCACCTTCCAACACACTGCTCATACCAGGAATGAATTAGTATGCTGATGCTGTAACACACTATTCTGTTTATGATAACTAAGCATGCCACCTAATTACTGGTTAAGCCATTCTTTCTGTACATATAATACCCCTGTGTGAAGTCCTGGTTTGTTACTGTAATCAAACCATACATGTGTAATGTTTTGTGGAAAATATTTTCTTACCTATTAACTCATGTGTATGCACTGTTCGATATCTGTCAGCATTAAAATCCAAAAAAACATACCATAAATTGTATTGCTGCTTTAGCGTCACAATATAGAATGCTTTGTTATATTTTTCAGCTTTTTAATGTCTAATCTCTCCTCTTTCAAAGCACATAGTAGGGACTCAGTACAGCATTAGTACTATAACGTGAATTGAATAATAGAGATGTGACCAGATACTGTCTTAGATGAAACAATAGACGGTCAACATACTTCTAGACTAATGCATCAGAGCATTTATTCAGATATGAGCAAATATGACCTAGTAAAGGAAATTAAATACGTGCATTATAATTCTGTTCAGTTTAAAAAAATGTTTTTTTTTCTTGCATTCTTTATTTCAGGTCACAGTGGCCAAGATGCTCTATTTATCATCTCACCTGCCTTGTAACGTTACAAAATCATGTCTAACAGATTACGGCAGAGTCTTACATAGCACTGTAATGACCTGACACATTAGATTTTTGCATTTATACACTGAGGAAAATAGATTTTTACATTGTGGGACTCAAAAATAGGCATAAGGGACAAAACCTTTTCTTCCACAGTGTTGATTTTCCATCTTATTATTATTTATTTTATTTTACATTTTATTTTACATTTGTTGACCGGGCTAGTCTAGCTGGATATATATCCGTTTACAGTAGAGGCCCGGGGAGAAAAGCTCCGGTACAGTAAAAATTACAGTGTTGAATATACATATACATAAAGTAAAAATATTTAACAATACATCAAAGATTTTCTACATAGATTTTTAAGTGGTACAAGAGTGGCAAGGCAATAACATTTCAGAAACTTATCAGTCTTACATTTCAAGAGAGAAAAACAAACAAATTTAAAATGTACAAGTCTAGTTCTACTAGTAACATAGTAGGCTATAAAAAACAAGACTAAGGATAGAATGATTTAAGGCATAACTAAGATTAAATCTCATCTCCAGGGAGGCATCAGGTAGGGGCTTAATTAGAAGATAAAAAAAAAATTTAGTTGTATTTAGAATATGTTTCAGTCGGGATTGGTACAGAGCCACAGAAGAAGTGGTGGTCAGACACAATCAGGAATTATACATAAATACAAGTGATATTTGAGCTGTTACACATGTATGTGTGCGCCCTGACAAGGTTTTTATATACAGATTAATTTGTGCATGTGTCTCATTTAAGTGTGAAGGCCATCAAAGTACAGATTACAGAAGTATACTTACAGACATATAGTACACAGTATACCCTTAGTCATACATCTGAAAACACAGCAGTGGTGTCTCATCCCTCAGACATATAATTCATAGCAACTCCAGTGTGATAAATGAGACTGAATATAATGTGAAGTGGAACAACAGTAAAAGTGTATGGAGTATCCTGTATTAGAACCCAGGACCATGAGTATGGCAGTCCTACACTTACACCTGTTGCCACAGGAATGTTTAAATAACACTTGTCTTTTTTTTCAGTTCATTGCTATAAACTGGACTGTTACAACAGTAAAAATAGGTTGCATACCCTTTACTAAAACCCAGGACCATCTGTATTCCAGCCCTACATTTACACCTGCTGCCACAGGGCTAGTTACAAGACATTCCCTAATTTTTGAAACATTCCTAAGGTGTCTGTGTTAACCGCTGCACAATGACACTTATTTGCATGGTGCCCAACAGAAATAATTAAATGTATCCGGTTTCATTATTTGGCTGTCTGATTTCAGTTTGCAGTTGTTCAAAAGCTGCACCTGTTGGGGAACCTTGCTAACCACTGTGCAATGCCGCTAAGTCCAGTTGCAAAATGGAAAACAAAAATTGCAACAATGCATTGTTTTTGACCTTTGCCCCTTTTACAGATACCCTGTTTGCATGTTTTCAAATGTGTTCTGTCTACTTCCTTGGTGGGCCGATAGTCCAGTTAGCACACTGCCTCACTTCACACAAACGAGATAAGCAAGCTAAATCTCACATTCATTTTTTCTCCATTTCCCATGTTTGCACTAAGCTGTACATTGCACAAACACTACCCCCACCCCCAAAAAAAAAAAAAGAAAAAAGGGAAAAGTAATTAAAATGAGGAAAGGCAGTCTAGGACATACACACTACAAAATGTTATTACACATGAAATATTTCTACATAGCTCTGGATTTGAACTCTGACTCCAATGAAACTTCAGAACACAGTAAGGGTGCTTTATCCCTCTTTTGCACACAAACAACTTTTCAGCAAGGAACTGAAATCATGCTGCATACAACCAACTCTGTAACATCATCTACAGTAATATGAAACCATATAACAGTTATTTCTACATTTATTAAGTTTGGATGTACTGCACTGAGTGATCAAATAACCAGTTATAAGTATCGCTTACAAATATGCTGTTCTGTCTTACCTCTCTGTTTGCTGCTCATTCTTCTCTTATCTGACAAATTATCTGAGACATGCAGTCTGTAAGTCAGTCTATATCATTGTCCTTAAAATGTGTGAGGATATTAAATGGCAATAATATAATATGCAGTTGCCAACAAATGAAGGGGAGGTTGGATGTTAATGAGTAAAACCTTTGAATTTTGTGCTGCTCTCCCTATCAGTAATCATTCACAGTTGCAGTCATTTTAAACAAACATTGAAGGAGTGCCTGCACTATGTTTACATCAGATATACAGAGCCAAGTATTTGGATTTCAGCAGTTCTAATGAGCTCATGTGTCATTTACATCTTCACTGTGCTGGCAGCCCTGAATCTACATCATAAAAAGACAAATGTGTAGCTAGGGAAACTGTAGATGAGGAGACTTATGTGGAGAAAAAGAGGCTATACTTTGGGCTACATCTGCACAAAAGATTACTAAACATGAGAAGTTATGCTTGCATTTTGTCAGCTATATACTGCATTTGCTGAAATATATATATATATTTGATTAGCAAAGGCTACACTTTTATCTGTATGCATTAGTTAGAAGTGTATTGATGGCATGGGCATGTTTGTCAAGGCATTTCACAGGTACACATAATTGGCAATACCTAAAAATGGACTGTTCTGTGTTAAATCTGTAGTCATTTTCAGGGACAGTTCATTTTATAGCACTTTTAGCATTTCAAAAATGATTTGTTAGCAAAATGTGTCATTTGCCTGTTCATTTGGGGGTGGGTGCAAAGCTGCATTTCTGTTATAACACAAACAAGGATATGTTGCTATTGTTACTCTCCTTGTTTGCATCCAGCCTGTTGTTCATATTTCAAATCTCTAGACTGTTTTATGTTTCTCTAGTGGGTAATACTGAAATGGTACCTTTTTTGTTTTATCTGGGAATAGTTATTTTTAGTTATGTGATAGCTATGTGTTATTATCCTTCTATTGTCTTTTAGGACACCTAGGACTATGGCACCCAAGCATCTCAATCGCTGAAAACCACCCTTCACTGACCCTAAGAATCAGGTCATTGTGGAAGCTTTTAGGCAACATGGTGCTTTCGTGCTTGAGATAGGACATGGAGATATGTCAGACAGAATGCAGTTTCGCAGCAGATAGTTACAGACGTTAATGCAGTAGGTGGCCACAGCAGGACATATGATCAGGTGCACCAGAGGGCCACTGACATGATCTCATCTGCACAGATGAGAGCAGCTGCAGTAGCCGTGATTGGATGGGTACTGGGAGTGGCTGCTACAAAGCCACCACTAACAGAAAATGAAGAGTTCCTGTCCACTGCCAGGGATCCAAAGAGCTCCCAGGAAAGTGCAGAACAGCATGTCCTTCACATTGGTGCAACTGTTTCAGTGACAGCAAGCATGTCCCAGGAAGAGCTTCCAGGTAGGCTTTTGTTAAATACTGGTTTATAGTAAAAGAATTTAAATCAATACATTAGTTCCATTCCATAAGTATTTTTTTAGGAGGGATTGAGGATTGCTACAGTTGACAGCACATTCTGATTGATCACACATGGGCTTAGGCTGGACTTGTCATCCAAGTTCTTTTTGAACGTATAGTTAATGGATATATAAAGGGGAAACAGTATTTCCCCCTGTGTTACTGTTACTGTCAGTTGTGATGATGATGTCCTTATCTTTTGCTTAACTTCTTCCAAGACCATCCAGCATAGGGAGCATACCTTCATCTGCACATGGTAAGCCAAACATTTTTATGTCATTACTGATGAGCAATTCAAAGAAAGATTTTAGTGTGTGATATTGATGTCTGGATTGTTGTGCAGTATGACTTTACTTGGGGTCTGAAAACTCCTCTCCTTCTTGGCCTTTATCTATCAGCAGCATAGTCTTCAGCTTGTTACACATACACATGAATTAAAGCAACAGCAGCCCCTAACATTGTTTCTGTGTAGACTCCTTTCCATGTCTGTATTCCAGTAGGTTTTGGAATTCACAGGAGAAAACCAGCGCTGAGTCTACATGGTTGATTTATAGTTTATTGAATAGCTCCTTCATTTTGGATTGGTTGATTAGCATACAGTTCTGCTGCTTAAGCTGTAGTTTGCTTGCCATGGTGTTTACCTTGTTTGCACGGCTGTGCACAGCTCTACACACCATGTAGAGCCCCTTATTGAATCCAAAACAGTGTGATGCATACATGGTATAAACTAACTGTGTAGGGTTTATTGAATATGGCCAATTGTTACTAATAGCATAATATAAGCATCACTAATGCACATTAACAAAGTTAGTGTCAACCATTTTACACAGTATATTTATTTATTTATTGCATTTGTTTACCATGAAAGTCCACTGGGTCTAAAATAGCCCATTTTTAGTGGAGGCAGGGTGAGAAAAGCTCCTAATTAGTATATAGAATTACTTAATATATGTATGCTTACTATATTAACATTAGAAGTAAAGGAGTAGCCCCATGGGGATATTAGCTTTTGCAAAATCTTCTGGGGAAAGAAGTATTACTATGAGAATTTACAGAACCTCTATTAGTGGGCATTTCATGTTGTGAAATACAAATTCATATACTTGAGATATATTGAAAATAAATAGCATATTATTTATATAGTGAACTTTTTCAATTAATGTCTATTTGTTAGCTATAGATATCACTCATCTCAGGAGATGTTCTTATACCCAGGGACTAGTTTCTCTTCAAAGAATAAAAATCGCTTAATTTTTAAATAAAATAATTACCATTAATTAATTTAATTAGTTACTATACATGAGCCTTGAAGTGAGACAGCAGAGGATACATAGCGAGGCTCTCAACAATGGCAGCAAATGGATGCCAGACTCTACAGCCTCTGTGGTTTTGTCATGGATTTGCTTTGACCCCCCCCCCCATTTTGTTTTGGATATAATATAATCACATTATTGGATAGATGGTATATTGTTTTTTGTGCATTGATAGTGTCAGACTATTGTAGATGGAAGAACGAGGAAGGATGAAAGACTGGCTGCAGATTTACATTTTACGGGTCCACTCTTAGTTGCAGATGAGCTCGCTGACATTGGAGATAGAGGAAGTGGAAGGCGATTGAAAGTCTGAAGGAGAGTGCAATAATGTTGTTTTTACTGTATTGGGAGAACTGAAGGTTCTTTCATTTACCTATTTATTTACTGAACTGTGGAATTTTGAGATTCTAGGCATTTATAGTTGAGCATATTAGGTAATTGTTTTTTTAATTCTCCAAAGTTATTTATTTGTGAACCATGTCTAGAGTCCTGTCCTCAAAATTTAATGGGGTATTAAGACCTCCACCTGGAATACCTAACTGCTGTACAAGTGGTGTGCAAGGACCAGCTACATTGAGATCCAGCAGCTGAAACAACTTGTGAACCTCCCATCCTGTGAAAAGCCCAGCTACTGCACATACCTGAATGGACTCTCTGGGACCTGTGCAGCTCAAAAGCTTTACACTGTATGTGTACCACATTTTAACTAAATTGCTGCTGCTGTTGTGTTATTTTTGCAAGGTGCACCACACCACTGGGGCACTCTGCTATTCCAGGCCACCCTTCCTACTTTCTAGCAAACACTTCATTTGCTCTCCCCATCTTAAACTACTTAAGCCGCTCCCTGTCCAGCTAGACATACTCATAGACTATATTGTATTTCCACTATAGCACCCTGACCACCCTTTCCCTGTTACTGATAGCTAACATCCTTCTATAACATGTAAGCC
The DNA here is from genome assembly GCF_019279795.1 of Protopterus annectens. Lineage (NCBI taxonomy): Eukaryota > Metazoa > Chordata > Ceratodontiformes > Protopteridae > Protopterus > Protopterus annectens. Next base: position 1,404,980,347 of record NC_056739.1, on the reverse strand, counting down.
CAACTTAGACCATCTGCTCACCCTCCAGATTTCCTTCCTTACTTTTTTCCTGATAGCAACTCCGCAGTTGGTTTCAACCCCCTCCATTCGCCCTCGCTGTGCTCAGGCTCTCTCCGCTCCCCTATGCTATCTCCTTTCCACCCACCCTCACATCAATTAGATTTATACTCACTCCAGCTCCTCTCCTCCTCTTCAACCATCTAACTATCCGCCTCCACTTCTCTTCTCACTTCACCAGTACCCACACCTCTTCACTTCCTCTCGCATCACACCATCAGCCACACCTCCAAACAAACTCACACATACCCAACATCTTAACTCACCTCATCATCACCCCTGTCAGTACAATCACTTTTCTTCCGCCTCATCTCACTATTTCATACTAATTCTCACTCCTGTAAGTCACGCACATCCCATACTACAATGTCCATCTCCACTATCACTACTCTACTTACCTTATCGCTCTCTTTCAATATCTTAATACATCTAACCTCTCTGCATCAAACTTCTACCTCTTCCTCCCACTACCCATTATCCATTCTCCCCATGCAGTTTGAACACACCACTTCCTTCTCACAGATTTCAGCTAGCCTTTACAACACAAGCATATTATTATGTACTGGAGTAAAAATCCTCCCCCACCATCACCACAACAAAAATATATTCTATCTACATTATCCAATCAAAGTAAAACGGAAACTAGAATACACTACTCTCCCGTATCCCGTAACAAACCTATCGCAATGCGGGGACATACATCCCAACACTGTTCCCATCTCCTCTCCTCTTCAGCTCCCCAACTCCCATAAATCAATAAACTTCACTACAATTAACCTACAAAGCATCAGAACTAAAATACCTGACTTCCATGCATGGATAGCCCACAACAAACCGTATATTATTGCCGCAACTGAAATGTGGCTAAATAAAACCCTACATTAAGGACACAGAATTCCTTTCCCCAGGTTTCACCTGTCTTAGGGCCAACAGACCCTGAAAAAAGGTGGAGGCATCTCTCTAATATACCCCATGTCCTTCACTATTGTCCCATATAAAAAACCCATCCCACAGTTCTCCACAGCCGAACCTCTAGTTTCTTTCCTGAAAATGAATAATTGCAAAAACCTCTGTGTGGTAATCATTTACATTTCCCCAGGCAATGACATCCCAATTCTTGAGAAAATCCTTGCTTGGGCATCTACTAACTTAAAAAATGAGACTATCATACTGGGAGATGTAAATATCAACTGGCTAGACATAGCCCCACACCACTCTACCTGCAATATCAGTCTGTATAAGTTCACTCAGCCAATTAACACTATAACCAGGGCTAATAAAAATAATACTAATGGCTCAGTCCTAGACTGTATTTTAGTGTCCGACCTTAATAAGGTCACAACCGCTGGTACACTCTCCAGTAGTATAAGTGACCACTTACTGACCTTTATACAACGTGAATGTACCAATACAATTAGTAAACATCAGTACAGGGTAACCAGAGATGAATCCCAGTTCTGTCCCTCTAGCTTTAGCCAAAGATTGCTTTAGCATCAACTGGAATATACTAAAATCACTTCCCCTTGATGAGGCAGTTGAGTTCTTCAACTCAACTTTCCTCAACATACTAAACAATCTTGCTCCCCTTAGACAAAAGAGAGTAAAGACCAACCATGCCAGTTGGTTAACAAGATCCACTAAGGATCTTATGAAACGCAGGAACAAATCATGGAAAATCTGGCAAAAAAACAAAAACCCATTTGACCTTGCACAATACAAACAGCTCTGAAACCAGGTTAATCACCTAGTACTACAAAATAAAAAGAACAATACCTTACATTACAAAATCAACACAAGCAAAACCCAAAGAAATTCTGGAGCTCTTTCAACTCTTTATTAAACCCAGGCTCTAGCAATAATCCTTGCCCAGACCCAAATAAAACACCCACTAAAATTGCTGCAACCTTCAACTCCCAGTCTAACCACTACCATTCCCAAGACCAATTTGTCCACTGCAGACTATTCTACAGCTAACACCAGTGCACCCTCAATTTCCAACTTTACTCTGTCACCTATACTAACCTTGACTGTTTAAAAAATTGCTTCTAAAACTCAAAACATGCACAAATGCCTCTGACAGTATACCCCCCCCCAAATTCCTGCAAATATCAGCCAACCTGGTCACTTACCCTATCAGCATACTTCTCAACAGGTTTACCCAAAAATCCGATATCCTCATCATCTGGAAAAAAGCTTATATCTCCCTCTACACAAGGGGGGCCCCAATATTGACACCACCAAAGTCCACCCCATTGCTATACTATCACTGATCTCTAAGATTCTGGAAAAAATGTATTCACACTCAACTTCTTCAACTTCTTCACCATCTGACTCACAACCATATCCTCTCCCCCACCCAACATGGATTTAGGCCAAGACATAGTACCACCTCTGCCCTCATATCATTCATGGACAGAGCCAGCCGAGCCCATGACACTGGTAAAATGACCTCTTTACTATATCTTGATCTTTCTAAAGCTTTCAAACTCTCTAACGTAGGTACCTCACCAAACAGTTTATAAACTGGTTCTCTAATTACCTCACAAACAGACAACAATCAACTAAATGGCAAAACTCTTACTTCCCTGTTCTAAACACCAGCACTGGTGTTCTTCAAGGCTGCATTTTAGGCCCGCTTCTGTTTTGAAGGTTTATCAATATCTTCCACACCACACTCTCTCAAGACTCAGTTATCCAGTATGCAGATAACTCCCCTATCATCTGCACTGCAAGCAACTCCTCAGAACTACACCAACTCACCCAAAACACACTCACCTTCGCTGAAATTTGGATGTCTAAGAATCATCTTACCATGAACCCCAATAAAACCAAACTAGTAATCTTTGTCCCTAAAAAGTCCACACCCCTACAAAAAGAGGACTTCACCATTCAAACCCTAAATGGTACCACCATAGACATTGTACCTCGCACAAAACTCCTAGGTGTCATCATAGATGAAAACATCACATTCAACCTGCACAACCAATCCAGTGTCAAAAAAAAAAAACACATCAAAAGCTTGGCACCATCTACTGACACAAACATCTCCTCAGTGCATCAGCCCAACTATCCCTTACCGCTTCTTTTCTATTACCCTCTCTTTTATATGGTGACCTACTCCTCACCAATATTCAGTCCTGTCTAAAATCCAAACTTGACTCATGCTACAACAAAATTGCTAAGTTTGTAACTAATGTTTCTTACTCATCCCACCACTGCTTATCATTATGCACCCTAAAATGGGTTGAACTCCCCAACTATCTCAGTAAATAAATAAATAAGAAGTGGCTTAACATTTTGGAAATAATTTTTATTTCTGCTTTTGGGCTGTTTTTTGGACTCTAATTTTGTTTGAGTTTTGGCAGGAGTAATTATTTGGTCAGGTGCCAGCAATTACTGTTTTACATTGTTATCTTTTATAGTAACAGTAGTTCACAATCAGTCACAATTTTTGGTTTTACTGGAATGTTTTTGTTGGTTTAATGGGAACTATTGTAACAAAACATTGCATATTTTACAGTTTTTTAATATTTTGCCATTTTGCATTGTTTGTGTGATGTAAGTAACTTTTTAGTGACTTCTAGAAAAACACCAATCAGCTCATACAAATCCTTTAAAGAAAAAGGCCTTCCCTGGCTCCCAGCTCTCCTTTGCCCATAATAAGGAGACCTTCTGCGTAGTGTACAGCAGTCTGAGAGGGCAAATTATGCTCCCAGAAACAATGGAAGGCTGAACTAAACAACTCAAAAGTGGCACAAGCCAATACATCTTGTAAGAATGGCTAGATCAAAATAATAATTGCCCTCAAATTGCATACCTAAATTATGCCAGTCCTGGCGACACCTAGGTAGTAGGCTAAATGCAGATTCTATGTCAGGTGTAGCTTATCAGGGTCTTTGATCTGCTCTATGATCTGAATGACATCATCTAATGAAGAATGTTGTGCATTCTCCTGACTTGTACCATCACTCACAAAGATGCTACTCAGAAAAGATAAACATTTAATTATTCTAAATTCCTCATCCTTTTTATTATGTACCAATCCAAGCAGGGGGAAACTGCAGAACCCTTAAAAGGCAGGTATTGGTAAGGGCCTGCTACTCCTACCATGTCCTTTAATATAGCCCTTCCTTTAACTGATTTTAAATTCCTGCAATTTTGAGTAGTAATAACAGCACTGGATTTGACAGAGAAATTTGATGTAAATCAATTTACCAGTTTAACAGCTTCTTAGGTTAATCATTCAGTAGTCAGCCAAAATGTCTCTTTTTATGGGTATATGATTCCAAGCTGGTTTAACTAACTCTACAACAGGAATTGAATTTATTATAACCTCAAAGGGAAGACTTATCACACTGTGGTACAATATCTGGAAAATAATCAGCCTTGTCTAAGGAGCAAGTTGATGCAGTATTGCCTTTAATACCATCATTAACAAGCACTTCCCATCAGAATGTCTACTCTACAGATGTACAGAAACCTGCATGAAGACCTTCTGCAAGTGCCTGCAGTAAATGCCCAACAGAATTTAAATCTGGGGCCTGTTTGTTCCACATTTTGTCTAAAAATGACTCTTGACTTGTCAACTGTTACACACAGATGTGTTGGAGTACCTTCTCTTCCCATTTATGCTGCCTGGCCATGACCTTAAGTTCTGTAAACATTTGATCCTACCATAACCATGATAATCCCCCTTTTACAAAATGTGCTTCACTGGCAATAAGAAAATAACTGAATGGAAGAAAATAGCTGAATGGTGGCAATGTTTAATCAGGCTCTTCAATGATTTTTACTGTGAAATAAATAATAACTAAGACCCAGTTATCATAGGACTTAACCCTACGATTCATGGTCTAACATCTGCCTAACATTGGCCATGTATCAACTAAGCATTTGTCCCTAGTGTTTCAGAATCTATTCTACTTGCACCTGTTCTGTCTGTCTCAGTACTATTTAGCACTTCTGAGTTCTATGTATTGATTTTGTTGAATTTATCACTGATGTTCTTCGTGTTTCACTGTTGCAGTCATTGCATTTGGGTTATCTGCTTGCAGGTAGCCCTCAGTCGGCCTGATTAACAAAGTCTTGGTCCTGTGTCGGTTGCTGTCCCTTCTTCCATGATGTCAGGTCGTTAGGGGTATAAAACATGCAGCCGATGCCATTACACCAGTCTTTCTTGCTGTGCAGTGCCCGAAGCAGAAGCAGTTCGCAAGTGCTGGTCGGCTGACTCCTGAAATTTTCGTTTTCGAGTTTCAGAACCGAAGTCTTCAACTAAAGCTAAGTACCCCACTGAGGAAACTTTTTCTTGCTCCTTACCAATGTCAGTAAAAGTTAATAATTGCATTACTTGTGGAAAGCAAATACCTCATCAAGATTTTCATTCGTATTGTATTCCTTGCCTAGGCCTTGACCACGATGTACCTTGCTGTCGGTTTTGTGCTTTATTTAATCAGCGCACTATCCGTCGTCGGTATATTTTCACCTCTAAATATTTTGGTTCTCGGTTTAATTTTCCAGAAATGTCGTCAGTTAGCCATCCGAATACCGGGATTCCAAAAAAATGCAAAGATAAAGACAGAGACAGGCCGCCGAGGTCCAAAACTGCCAACGACTCTTTTCCTAAGCCAGTCACTAGTTCGCCGGTAATCAGTGAGGTGCTTTCGCAGCCCCTGATACCCGCTACTTATGACTGGCAGGCCTCTACTGAGACCCATTTGGAGTCCGGTATGCCACAAGATGCTTCAACTATAGAACCCGCAGATGTATCTATCTTGGATGGGTTCAGAGCCGCTGTGCAGGCACCGGCTTCTGAGGGTGTATTCAGGCCTATGGACTTGCATATTAAACTGACGCCTCCTTCTTTACTTAGTCCTAAATCTCGATCCATTCCTAAAAAAACAATGCCCAGGCCTCTATGCCTAAAAAACAAATGATAAGAATGGCTGAAGATCTAATAACTCTAATCAGGGGTAGCCACCCCCCCCCCCACTTCTAAGAGGCCTAGGACTGAAGTTGATTATGAATCTTCTGATCAGGATTCTGTTTTTTTCTGATTCTTCTGATGATCTGGATTTGCCCTTACCTACTTATGAAGATTCTGATGCAGAGGACTCCATTTGCTCTGCTTCCACTCCTGAGGATTTTTCTTTTGGGGAAACCTTACATACTCTATGGGAGCATTTCCACTGGGAAAGCCAGGATTTTTCTGATTCAAAAAAGAGGCTTAGGGATTTCCTTCTCCTACCTCAGCATAGGCCTTTAGCTATTCCTCCTGTACTCGACATTGTTGATGATGCTTTTTCAGAATCTAGTTTGGCACCTGATTCCCGCCTCCTGCTCCCAGAAAACCTGACAGATACTACAGGGCCCTTGAGTCCCACAAGTTCCTTTTTAAAAATCCTATTGCAGATCCAGAGACTATTTCACAGGGGCCCAAGGGCATTAAGGCTTCTACTGCTAAAAATCCTACCCCTTCTGATAGACACTCCAGGGTGCTGGATAGATGAGGTAAGAAGGTTTACATTTCTGCAACCTTGGCCATTAGGGTTTTAAACTGCCAGTTTCATATGTTAAAGTATCAGCCACATGTTATTGGACTGCTTAAACAGAAAATTATGCTGATTCCTGACTGTGTGGTAAATAAAGAATTACTGGATTTAATGCATTCTGCTGAACAAGTTAGAAAACATACTTTGCAATGTGGTTTTGATTCATTAGAGGCCTCTTGCAGGGCTGCTGCTACTGAGTCTGTGCTCAGAAGGCATGCTTGGCTTAAGGAGCAATCTTTGCCTGATCATCTTAAAGCTAAATTGTTGGATGCTCCTTTAAATCAGGACTGCCTGTTTGGCAACAAGGCTGAGGAAGTTCTTAAAAAGATGGAAGATAAAGCTAAATCTATGCAAACTGTTAAAGAAGAAGTTCAGCCTCCTAGATTTAGTAGTCACTGGCCCTCTAAGAATTGGTCCTTTCCAGCCCCTTCCAGGTCTTCTCAAGCCAAACCCAGACACAGCAAAAACCCCAGGTTTCAGTCCCAGGGGACGCACAGAACTAAGCAGTGGGGGGCCTCCACTTCCAAATCTGGGAATAATAAGACTCCCCCTATGGTAAACTGTCTCAATGAATTTCTTTTAAAATTTCCAAGCATTATCATTTGCCAATTTTCTCTAAATCCAGAGCTGGCTTTGCCACTGCAGTCTTGCAGGGCCTTATAGCTGGCCTTGATGCTATCTAAATTCCTCCTCCCAACCATAGCTTTGGGAATCTACCCAAATGTAATGACTGTAACAGTGAAACATGAAGAACATAGTACAATTGTGTACACTTACCATAAATGTAGCTGTTCAAGTGTATTCACTGTTGCAGTCCTGGTTACCCTCCCTCCTTCCCCCTAACTTCTTTTGGCTATATCTCTACTTTCCTTTACTATGCTTAAAAGCCTTTTTGGTGTATTTGCTTTTTTGCTGGAGGTATATATTTGTGCTTTTATATTTAATTGCTTCCCATTGGGGGGGCACCTGACATCTGGGGCAAGAAAAACTGATGTAATGGCGTCGGCTGCATATTTTATACCCCTGATGACCTGACGTCATGGAAGAAGGGACAGCAACTGACACAGGACACAAGATTTTGTTAATCAGGCTGACTGAGGGCTACCTGCAAGCAGATAACTCAAATGTAATGACTGCAACAGTGAATGCACTCGAACATCTACATTTATGGTAAGTGTACACAACTGCACTTTTCTCAGCCTGCCCTTTTTAAAGAAATTCCACTTGTTTGTTACTGTACTGCTCTTAGGTTGTTTTAACAGTATTCTGATATTTGCTAAACTCCTCTGATACTGCAAAAGCTGCTCTGGGTTTGCCAAAGTTCTCCTGAGTTTGACAAAATATTTGTAAGTTTTGCAAACTGTTTTTCTATTTGTTGACGTTCTCTTACACGTGTGCACTTTTTTCTGCATTTTGCAAACATTTTTGAGGATTATTGATTTTTTTCCAATGATTCCTTATACTGCAGGAATTCTGCCATTTGTTGTAAAGCATTTTTTACTGCACTTGAACTCAAAACCAGTTCATTTTACATTAAGAGGGATTTTCTTGCACTCTGCTGGTATATAAGCAAACCTTTCCAGTTCAAAATCCTCTATAGCAAATGCTCTCCATAGTCTCCCACTGTTGACAGCTGCTCAAAGAGCTGGCAGTTTATGTAGAGGACAGTACCATTACAGATCGTCTAATAGTATACTACTAAATAGTCTCATTTAGACCTTTACGTGACTCTTTCCTACTCCTCCTCCTTCACATCTACTAAGGCTCTGATATAATGGATAGGCATTTCCCTGTCATCCCTTGTTCTGGCCTGGTGTATATGGGCATCCGTAGACCATGTAGTAACAGCCTGCTGTTCACTGAAAACCATTTAATTTTAGAGGAGACAAAGACAGTGTGTGAGAGATGTAGATTTAGCCTATCATTGGAGGCGAAGCTCTCACATACACACATGAAAAATACAAACCATGTTGTTGACGTTATACTCAAAACACACTACCACCACTAATGAGCAAACAAATAGACCCACATATGCAGAGGTACACACTTGTAATCTACCCAAAACTTCAGGACCTCCTAAAAACATCTCTCAGTGGCCCTATGCACACTTAAAAAAGACAGCACATCACAAAACACAAAACTCTGAAAATCATAGTAGCTCCACTTCCAAGCCCAATAAGGCAAAACACCACACACTCAAACATTCTAGTTATTGGGGATTCCATTGCAAGATATACTGATGTCCCCCTTACCAGGCTAAAAAAGAAAAGATCACAGTGAGCTGTCTGTCTGGAGCCAAGATCCACCAGATCACGCATGCACTTAGGTCTTTAAACCATAAGTACAAGTATGACATGGTCATAGTCCATGTGGGCGTAAATGACCTAAGACTTACCTCACTGGACTATATGAAGAGAGACAGGATGGAGCTCTCTGAATATGTGTCCCAGGTGGGTATGAATTTTGCCTTCAGTAGTATCCTACCTTCATCAATGATGATGCCACAGTATCAGCAAAAAATGATCAACTTCAACAATTGGCTTAGTTTCTAGTTTCATCACAAGGGGATCCAATATCTCTCAACCTGGTGAGACATGATCAACAAACCACGATACTTTGCCAGAGATGGTTTGCACTTGTCACCACTTGGTTTCCAGGTAATGATAAGATGTTATCTATCTCCATAGTGCCTTTTTTAGGCCATGCTAAGTTGTTAAACCCTCCAACATAACAAAAATCACTCACGATTACCTAAACGTACTGCTGCTCAATGCTAGGAGTTTAAATAAAATACTGCACTCCCTGGAAGCACTGCTCACCCTGGAGATTGCATACATATGTGCAGTCACAGAAACATCATTCAGATCCATAGAAAGCACCACAGCTATCAAATGCTGCAATGCCTTTCATACATTTCAGTCCCCCTCAGCTCAGGATAAAACAAAGGGAGGAGGTGTCTCAGTGTCCATAAAGGACAAGTACACTGCTAGACTAGCCAAACAACATGTCTCACTTGAACTGCTCCATGCTCAACTAACCCCCTATCATATCCTTGCTAGCTACAGATACCCTAACATGAAACCACACCTCCTATCTAAACCTACTGGAATCCCCTATCTCATTCCCTCCAGTAGAGCTGTTTTGAGTATGTACCATTAACTCCCAATGGGTGTGGCTTGAACCTTTAAAAAATGAAGTGACCACCTTACAGTTCTAATAAATTCTCACAGACAGAGGTTAAATATCAATGCAATTGTATTTGCCATCATGTATGCTTCAAGATAAAATATTCTGATACCTTGCGTGTAGCATGGTTTTGGAATTCTTAATGCAAATATGAACAAGCGATATCTGATGCCTAGAGGTAAAGTAGGAGGTAACTGAGGCAATGCCTGGAGGCACACTCGGCTGTAATGAGTTTTAGCATTAAGCCTAGCACCATACTTATGGGTGACTTCAACTATCTTCCATAAACTGGGAGACTTATATGACCCATAATTCACTTACTCAGAGGTTTATTTACCTTGTCAGTGCAAAAGCCCTGCAGCAACTAGTTAGCTCTCCAATTAGAGGTACAAATATCCTATACCCAGTACTCATGAACATGGGGGGGGGGTGATACTACATCCTGTGCATTAACTCCTCCCTGGTAAGATCTGACCAAAAATCTGATCTACACAAAATAATCTCCGTTAGTATTAAAACTAACCTAGAACCCCCACCAAACTCCAAGCCTGCTACCATCTTTGCTAAGATCAGTTAGCCCAAACTAAGTGACAGCTTATTAAACTTCCAAGCCCCTCCGAAACCAGATGACACTGAGGCCTACTCTGATCTGTACACAGAAGCACTGTACAACCACACTCATGGCTGCTTAGAGGAGGCAGTACCTGTCTAAGTCAAACATATGATTACTGGCAAAAATAAAACATCCTGGTGGACCCCTAGCATAAATAAGCTATTCAATAAAAGGAAAAAAGTCCTCTCCAAAGCAAGAAGAAACACACAAATCAGTGCAAAAAGACACTCACCAGTCTAAACAAATGAATTAGAGAGTGGGTCAAATCTGCCAAAGCAAACTATTAGGCAAAGATAGCTTCCCAGGTGAAAAATAACCACAAGGTTATTTAATTATGTTCATAACCTCTGGGGGTGGTTAATAAGTCAAAGGGTATGAGGTTAACAATTCTTTTTTGTTCCTAACCCTTAAATGTTTTATATATGTGCATTTAATTATGCATTCATTTAATAAATAAACCCATGTAAGTATAGTAATATATAAATATAACACATTCCTGAAAAATAAATAGGTATATGTACTTGCTTCATGTCTTATAAGTAGCTGCTTAAGAAAATCAGGTTAGTGCTGAGAGCAAAATTCCAGTTAGAGAGAATAAAAATAAAATCAGTCAATCCCATCTGAATACCAGTCTGTCAAGTGGAATAATGAATGCAGCCAGGTTAACCAGAAATGGCCAACAGCCATGACAAGAAAAAATGATCACAGTAAGATCATTTAGTAAGGAAAAAACATTAAAAATAATGTACTAAAGGACAAACTACTGAGGTCCTGAATAAAATATTTATATTAAATTAAAATGAAACACAGAGAGCTACAGCTGGGAATCACTTTCACCTGAAAAAGAATAGCTAAGAAACAACAAAATCAGAAAATTAAAAAGGGATAATGGTACCTTTTGATTAATAGTAATTAAAAAAAAGGAATAATTCAAAAATCACTTAAGGCAATACATAACAAAAATGCTAAGTTGAAAACAATTAGGAGAAAACAACAAAAATTGCCAAAAGCTGTTACTGTGAAGTTCAGGTTTTGTTATTACTTAACTCTAACTTGAATTAAATTATGGTACTTTTAAACTTCATCCTAAATTGCTAGCTGGTAAGCATTTTAAATTTGGACCTTCAAAAGAGCTAAACAGCTGATGAACCCAACTTAAATAAGTACAATCTCCAGACTATTTTTGGGAGTCTGGGAAGGGGTGGAGGACACAACTGTTTGTGCCACAAACTGCTTTTAAACACTCTCCACCGTTTTAACTTAGTTTTGGGTATGGTATTGAATGACTTAAAGAGAGAGAGATGAATGCCCACATCTAGCAAGGGAGTTGCCTCTTTCATACACCCCCTCTGTAAACATAAAATCAGCCATTATTAACACAATTTTACGAGATTTTCAGTTCTGTTGTGGGAGTACAGTGAGGTGGCAGCTTCCAAAATATGTCATGCAGTCTCTTTGAACACAAAATTAGGGCAGCAAGGGGGTTACTACTATGCACTATGTGACATGTTTAAAGTAAGTTTTGACTAGCTACTAAAAGAAGAGATAGGAAAGCTATTGTAAGCTACATTTAAGTAACTGAGATGATGGTTGCTCTATACACTGTAGTAGAATATTCATTTGTTCCTTCTTCTTCTTTCGGCTTTTTCCCAGTTAGGGGTCGCCACAGTGGATCACTTGTCCACTCATGATTGGCAGTGGAGTTTTACAGTGTCGAGTTGCCAGCCCGGCGCCCAACCTTCCACAGAAGGCACACACACACACACACACACACACACACACACACACACACACACACACACACACACACACACACGCACTCACACCTATGGCCAATTTAGAGTGTCCAATCCACCTACAGCATGTCTTTGGGATGTGGGAGGAAACTGGAGCAACCGGAGGAAACCCATGCGACCCCAGGGAGGACATGCAGACTCCACACAGAAGGCACCCCAGCCGAGGATCAAACCGGAGAACCTCTTGCTGTGAGGCAGAATATTCATTTGTTCTAATAATGTTAAATCAGTATCCACGTCATAATAATTTTTTAATTATCTATAATTCCTTCATGAGTTTTTTTAACAGCATCTCTAGTCTTCTCAACAAGTACATTGTTAGGATTAGAAGTCATGAGTCATAACTCCCATTGTTCCAAAAATACTTACATTCAGTACTCGCATACTGTCAATGCTTGTTAGATATTATCTCATCTAGAATCTCATGTCTTGAAAAGACAGCAAGATAACATTAAGTACATGGAGCACATCATTGTTTTGGGCAGCATCTGTCAACTGCGTGATGGCCTCTGGAAGTCTGAATCATAATTCTGCAAAGATGAAAGAAACATCATCTTGTTACTAAAATAAATCTCTTTCTAGTTCCTACTTCACTCCATGTTCTTCCTAGAAATGCAGGTCTTCACTTCTGTTTCTGTGATACTCATTGTAGAATTCTGAAATATTCTGGGCCAGTACAACACATGACAAGTATTTCTGTCACTGCTAATTATCACTTGTATGTTGTGGATGGCACTTCTTAGTTGATCAGGCACCAAATACTGTATGAAACTAATTCTTCACTGAAAGAAGTGCATATTCTTTCTTCAGAGCAGATTTCTGATTTGATCAACTGTTGAAAATAATTCATATTTTTGTATAATTCTTTGAACAGTGCTGAAACTCTTTAATGTTCTTTTTTGTTGGAAACAATTCTGCTGTCATCCATTTAATTTAAGATTCACCAGTAAGCCAATTCTCTTGCTATTCAGGCAGAACTGAACAACTTGGTGTACCTACAATGTGCATATCTTTTTTCAGGCTCATAATTCACAATTAAGTCAAACTTTTGAAATCAAAACAGTCTACAGAGTCATGGACAACCATGTGTTATTGCAAACATTGCTTTCTTTTTTTTTTTGCAAAATAATGCACCAGTCATAGTCGGGCTGGCATTTACTTGTAATGTGACAGACTTAATCACACCAAAATATTTTAATATGAACATTTTTGTCACTAACAGTGTAAGTATGTCGAATATGTTTTCTTGCTCACTTTTGCTGTGTATTCCTATATCTTCTTCCAGTAATTGTGACAGACTTATTTCTGACATATTCAGAATAAACAAAAGATACAGAAATACAAAATTTGAGTTTTTAGTCTTGATGTATTAACTTTAGTGTATTTTTTGTGTTAGTTGATCATCCATTTTATTGGTGTTTGCTGTTTGTGATGTCTATTGTGTTTTTATATTTAAATTAAGTGTTTTGTGATATTCCTGTTCTGAAGTTCACACTGTGAAGGGAAGCACAAAACTTGCTTTTCTTATTTTTTATTGTTCTAAAAACAGGAATAAAGTTACAGTGTATTTGGAAACTCATCTCTCTGCTTCAAACACAATTTCCCCCAAGAGCACACTCTCCACTGGGACTGGACTGTCTCTCTCCGAATCCCAAACAAGAGTCACTTTGGAGCACCGTTTCCAAGTTGCAAGTAGCTGACACACCCACAGTGGGTATTTGATTTTCACACACACACACACACACACACACACACACACACACACACACACACACACACACACACACACACACACACACACACACACACACAAACACACACTCACATACACACACACACACACGTGCATGCACATACACACACGTCTAGGAAAGGCAGGTACAGAACCAGTCAACCACTGTCAGGCTTTTACAAGGGTGTTCACTTATACTGAGTAAAATCAATACGTACATATTGGTAGAGTGTAACCAAAGCAGCCAGGCTTTTCAGAGTGGCCAAGGTGTCACTAAAATAAGCACAGGTACTCTTAAGATGTTAAAAGTATTCTCTAAAAGACCAGCCACCATGACAGATATAAAATATTTAATAATAAATAAATAATAAAATAGAAAACTGAATATCAGTTATAATAATACTGTTGATACATTTTTAACACAAGCCTCTGTACAAATCAGTGTGATCATTTAATGACACAAAATTATTTACAAGACTCCAGCTAACTATGCTGGCATATGTTTCACATGCACTGCCCTATTCTCCCTGGCACAGATGGTAATACCTCACATTGTCACAATGGGTAATGCCATGTGATTTAAACTGCAGCATTTTCTATAATGCTTTGTGGCTCATGTTTCCAATGCTTCTCACATACTTCAATATTATAATGTTTACGCAATCCCTAGTACATTAGTCTTGCCTTTCAGTATACAGGCCTTCTGCCATTAGTGTATCACACCCTGCAACAAGATATGTGACTGTTTTCAATTCTGTTTTACAAAATCTACATCTGTCTGTTTTTCCAACATGTTCCATGGACTTTGTAAACCAATGTGTATGTAGTCCACTGTCCTGGACCACTAATATTAACCTTTCATCTTTTGATTTAAATTCATCTCTCGTTAACCATTCCCACGCTAGATAATGATCGACATGAGGTTGTTCTAGGAGTTTTCTTTACTTGCAACTATATTTATGCATTTTCTACATTTTCTGCCTTTTCACCTGATCCTTCACCTTATATCCTTTCTTTTGTTTTTGGCACATTTATTTGTTGCCTGATTTTTATCTACTTCTGGTTTGATTTCCAGATATGCTTCTGCTAAACTAAGCAAGGAAGGCATCTTAGACTTGTTGTTCTCATGTTTTAAAACTTTCACTATGTTTCAGTCTTGTAAGGTCAGCCAATATGTACATAGGCCTATGATTGCAGATCTATACATGTAATCAGTTTCAAGGAGGCCAATACCTCCTTCAAAACAGGTAATGTATAATCTTGGTATATGCTGATTTTAATAAATCATTTGATAAGCATGAAGCATTTTTCTTTTTTATCCTGACCAACTGATCAAGTATCTTTTGGCACCAGTCAGTCACCTCAAAACTGTAAGTTAGAACAGGAAGAGTAAATTGATTTATAGCCTGAACTTTGTTCCTAGATGTTAGGGCTGTTTTCAGTATTAATTTTAGTCTGATAAATTTTTCCTTACTAAGTTTTTGATTGTTCATGTTTTATTGTTGATCCTTCATCAGTTCCCAGATATTTATACACTCCCTTTCACTCATGTTATTTGATATCACATTCCTGTCCCAGACTGATATTTTGTTGGTGCTTCAGCTTTCCTGGTTTAAAGGTTGCTTTTGCACATTTATCAAGACCAAATTACATTCTTATATCATCTGGGAAAATTTTGACCACTTGAAGCTGTGCTCTCTGTTTCTCATCTGATGAACTCTACAAAGTTCTAAATCATTCACAAAAAGAAGATAAGTCTTTATACATTGTTGTTTTCTGGGAGCCAAATTGTAGTCATGACCTAATCTGTTAAGTAGACAGCTTAATTTCTTCAGGGCAAGACAAAAGAGCAACAGTGACAAAGAATCACCCTGGAATATCTTTGAATTTTTATCCCTGGGATAATAATGTGTCCTTTATCATGATTTAGCTGTAAAGTGCTTTGCCATTGATTCATGGTCACTGTAATGTAGTCAATCAGTAGAGGTTGGATCTTTTATGTTTGTAAGCACTCTTTTATCCATGAATTTGGGATGCTGGCAAATACTTTTTAGTAGTCTCTCCATGCCATAATTAGATTCTTCCCCTTCTTACAATTCTGCATTATGACTTTATTTAACAACAATTGATCCTTTGTTCCATATGACTTTCTTTTGTTACCCTTTTGTTGTATTGCCATGATGGAGTTTTCTTCTAAATGACTATACATTCTCTTGGCATCCATTCCAGTCCATACTTTATACATCATTGGAAGGCAAGTTATTGGTCTATAGTTTTTAGGATGGCTTGCAGGTTTACTCTTGAGGAGTAGTATCATTTTTTTTCTGTTGTTAACCAAGTTGGCGTATGTCCAGGATGCACATATAAACAGTTCATACTCATGGCCAAATTTCATGTAAAAATGTTAATACTTTTTAGTCAGAAGTTAGATAGTGCATCTAGGCCTGAAGTTTTCCAGTTAGGAGCTTTTCTTAATTTTGTTTCAATGTATCTGTTACTTCATCCCATTTCATATCCTGTACATTTGAAGTTCTTATTCTTTCTTTTATTTCTTCTATTCATTCAGCATATTTGTTATATTCCATAGCATCTTCATAGATACTTCTCCAAAATGTGTCTATTTCTTCTTTTTTGATGGTTTCTATTCCTTTTGCGTTGTTTCCTAATTCTCTATAAAATTTTTTTAGGTCAACAATAAATTGCTTATTTTGTACTTTTCCTTTATATTTATTTGCATATCTTCTAAATTTTTTTTTTGCCTGTGCTAATATCTTTACTTTATTATTTTCAATAGTGTACGATAGATCTTGGTTTGTTCTGATACTGCGCATAGCTTTTACCATATCGATCTTTCTGAGTATTTTTGTCGATCTGTTCCTTCTTCTGTACTCTTCTAACAGCAACACATCTTGTCTTAATTGCTTTATAGTTCTTTCTGTTTGATACTTCTATGATGGCATTTGATTTCTCCCCTTCCTTTCACTTTGAGCCTGTGTTTTTGTGGTAAGACTTTATCTGTTATTAATTTAACTACACAGTAATATATCCTATTTACTTCTGTTATATTGCATGATTTTCTGTGGACAGTCTTGATTACTGTATTCATTTGTTTTATCAAACTTCAAAAATTTTGGGTCTTATTGACTATCTTTAGTCTTATCTCTTTCACTAATCTTAATATATCTATCCTTCTGTATTAAATCAAGCAACCCTTCCCTTAGATCATTTTATTTTAAATTAACGGGACTTTTTTATCTCCATTACCTGAAGGCATTCTGTTGAAAGTTCCAGAATATTTTCCTGTGCCATATACTCTACAGCTTCATCATGTGTCAGCCATTTGCTTTTTCATATTGGAACTCACTGGCCTATTGCTCCACTACATTGACTGCATCAGAGTTGCCACAGTTTCCTGTTCCTTCCCTTGCTGTGCAACCCCAGCTGAACTTTTATACTGATTTCCTACTGAAAGCTCCAAAGTATCTTCATATGGCAACTGAGCAAATACTTCATGCTCCACTGGTTTCTCCTTAACTTTGGGGATTCATTATTCTATCATGCTGTGATGTTGTCAGAGTTAGAATTTTATCCTAAATCCTTCACTTTGCTGGTAATCCATAAGTTCAGTTTCTATTTCTTTAACTTCTCCATTACTAATCTTCTGTTCTACTTTACCCAATTGTTTTCTTATTTTTCGTATTGTAAAATGTTCCGTATCTACATGCCTTTGACTTCATTTCTCTTTAAATATCTTTAGTGCTGCTTTTTTGTATTGATTAGTTTTGCTTTCTCCTTTGCATAAATATTACACCATATTAAATCTCTTTTTCTTTCCCATGCCCATATTTCTTCTTCAGATGTCTTCTACTCCTCCTGTTTCTCCTTACTTGTGGGGCTTATTGTTCCATCCTACTGTGATATAACCTGTGTTAGACTTTCTACATTAAATCCTTCACTTTTCAGGTATTCCATAACTTCAGCTTCTATTTGTCTAACTTTTACTTTATAACCTTCTGTTCTGTGTTCCCCCATTTGTGATTTCATTTTTTGTATAGTGAAATTTTCCATATCTGGGTGTCTCTGCCAGTATTTATCTACGGATAACTTTGGAGCTACTTTTTTGTATTGATTAATTTGATTTTCTCATTGGCATAAATATTGCACCATATCAGATCTCTCTTTCAATACAATCATATAAACATAAATGATAGCATAATTTATTTAGACAGGTATGACTGGTTTGCCATTTAATGTTAGATGTTTCTTAAGACAAGGAGTTAGTAGTATTATATAAAGAAAAATAATTGCTCTGTTTTAGTGTATATCAAGTCTTTCTTTAAACAGTAATGCAAGACCATCTCAGTTGTTTACTCTATGTAATATTATATTGGAATATAAATTGTTACTATCTCATAGTGGACTTTCATGATCAAATCTTCTTTTTCTGATCTAAATCAAGTCCGGGAGTAAAGTATGCTGAAGTCCCCTGCTTATGTAACATCATCCTTGGAATCCTATTATAATGTCTAACAGTCATTTGGAACCTGGAATGTTGGACTTTTTGTTCCAAATATAACTAACAAAGTTTTAAAATTGATAGTTACACATGTTAAAGAGACTCAAGTCAGCAAAATGGACTGGAAGCATATATTCTTTTGTATTGTTTCCATGCATTTTGTAAGACTTTAATAATTTGAAAGTGTTATAGGCATGTAAATTTCAGTTAACTAAATTCTTAGTCTTGTGTAATCCCAATTCCTGCAGTATAGATACTTTCTATAAGTCTTTCTGGTGTCTCTTGGCAATTACAAATCAGAATCTTCATGTTTTAGGGACTTCATGAAGTTGTTATGTATTATTTATAGCAAATAAATGGCTGTAGTAAGAGTGCAGATGGGCAGAGTTATTTGTAAGTTCTGATTAAAGTAGGAATAATTTACTGATGTATGCAATTTAGGTATTCTGAAAATATAACTTTTATACTGAGTTTACATGTTAGTACATAATAATATATGATAAATACATCTTTTTTTTATTTTTATAACTTCAGTTAAATATTAACACTAAACTTTCATGTGCTTTTTGCCTGTATATTCACTGTACAATTTTGTCCCTTTAGTGTTACAGTTGTGTTTCGTTAGCCTGTTAGACATTATAATAGGATGATAGTTTAATTGATGTAATAATTTCTGATGACTTTACATTGTACTCTACCAAAATTTAATAAAGTTATACTTAAAAATAAAAAGAACTTTGCTTGCAGTACTGCTACCAGTAACACTGCAAGATCTTATTTCCCCTTTAAGTGACCCTGATTTCTTTTGTTAGCATAAACACGGATCCTCGATTGTGTACTTTTTCATTCATATTTGAGTGCTACTTATGATAATGTGTGTTTGATTGCGATTTAATGTACTACTGTTTCTTAATGATTGAGCTAACTTGGAGAAGGTGTAAACATCTGTAAATTGTTTTTGCAGTTTATGCTTTCTCTAACTTAAAGCAACTTTGTAGTAAATGGAGTGAAGGGTGAAGCTTAGCACACATAGAAGAAAGCTTTTGGAGTTTCAGGGCATGTGGGTTTTGTTTCAGGGAGTTAAAATTGAGGGTACCATAGAAAAATTGCATGATGTCTGAGCTCTAGGAAAAATGTCTGAACCAGTGCATGATGACTTATTTACTTTTTACATTTAGCAAATCATCAGTCTTTGTATGTTTCTTAATTCAGTTTGTAGCCATGTTTCATGACAAGTCCTTGGTAAGTTAAGTGGCCTGCAGTAGATAGAATGCCTGCTATATCAATTATCGAAACTTAATGCTGTTTTTATTCTTATTTTCATATGTAAGCACTTTTTGACCAATACGTTTCATTTTATATGTTTGCCTTTTCGGCTTTTCCTGGTTAGGGGTCGCCACAGCGGAACTCCGGTCCGCTAATGATTGGCAGTGAATTTTTTTATGGTGCCGAGTTGCCAGCCCGACACCCAACCTTCAGCAAAGGCATGCCCATTCACGCATGTCTTTCGGAGGCCACTCGACCGCGGGGAGGACATGCAGACTCCGCACAGAAGGCACTCCAGCCGAGAATCGAACAGGAGAACCTCTTGCTGTGAGGCAACAATGCAAAATGTTTCATTTTATATAATGACCAAAAAAAAAACTGAACAATTTACATGTATGGTTTCATTTTCCTCTCTTTTAGAGTCAGTATTTAAAAAAGGGTGCACTGTACACTATGCTCTCTGATATTCTTTAAATACCACTCTGATTATTCAATTTGAGCTTTCTACCCAGATTTCCAACTTTTTCTGTGATAATGTTCTTTCTTCTCTACTACTACTAACTTTGTACACATTCTCATCACAAATTACACCTCAGAACAAATCAGTTACATGACAATGTTTCTATATATGCAGAGTCATTGAAACATTGCTTATTGTAATTTTATATGCTTGTATTAAAGTGATGTTATTTCCCGCATCTACTTTATACTTTATTTTTACACTTTTTCTTCTAATTTTGTTTATTCCCCTGTGTAAAACTTATCAATGGCATGTTTTTCATAATTATCATCCTTATAACTCTCATAACTCAGTTGTACCATGTTTGTTCACATTCTCTTTTATTCTTGGGCATCTTTATATGTTAGTGTTGAGTGTGAGTTTTTTTTTTTAACTGTGTTTAACTGTGGCAAAGTAAACTCATGGTCTTTTACTCCTCAGTTGTTACTTTATTTTAATTCTGATTCTGTCAGCAACCTGCCCTTGTTTGCTCTTTTCTGATAACATACACAATTCAGTTTGTCTATTAAAACCTGTCCAACACAAATAACAACACCAAAATAACTAGTTGGACAAGGTTTTAGTAACATGACCATTAATTAATTAATTAATTAATTAATGTATGGCAAAACTGATGTTTCATTCAATATACAGTCAAACAATTTAATATCTGAAGTCAAACAAAATGACAACTCTGGATAGTGGTTTTACAGACTGGTCATTGCAATTAAACCATGCAAGATAGCAGTGTTAATGTTCTGTTTAATAATACAAACCAGATACCACACAGTATAAATCACTGCTTACTGCCACACTTATTCTGAAAGAGAGAAGATCCCTTCACCCACTCAACCCATAAATAACAAAGAACTCTCTGTCAATGGCAAACAGAGAAGGGAGGACAGGGGAGTTCCACACAGCACCTAAGAGGCTGATGGCTTTCACTTACTATCTCTCTCGCTCTATGTATATATATATATATATATATATATATATATATATATATATATATATACGTGTGTGTGTGTGTGTGTGTGTTTATATACATACTATATATATATATATATATATATATATATATATATGTATGTATACACATATGGATCTGAATGCTGAAAACCATATGGCCAACATTCAAAATCTCGACATTATGAATAAATCCACAAAAAAGGAAATAACATTTCCTTTAAAGTGCTAGCAGGGGGGCTACACCCCCCTGCACCCCTGTGGGGGGCTCCAGCACCCACCCCCCCGTAACTTTAATATACCAACTCCAAGATCGCACTACAGTGCAGCAATGGAAATCTTTCCATTCCGTACTATAGTGAGATGCCGGTTTCCATTGTCTGCAATCCGAATGTCGATCATATGGTGTCGGCCATATGGTTGTCGACATTCTGGACTGTCGGCAATGTCAGGTAGACCTATATATATATATATATATATATATATATATATATAGGCCCCTATCAGTAGATCTAGTTTTCAGAAACTCAAAATTCATATGGTTGCATGATACAATTTTTGAAAATTCAAAGTTTTTGAATGGAGTTTGTGGTACAGTGAGGATTGGGAAATATATCCTTTTCCTCATGGCAGTGTGATCTCAGAGTTGGTATATATAATTTACAGGGGTTTAAGCCCCCCTGCAACAATGTAAAAAAGGTAGATTTTTTTTTTTTTGATGTTCAGGTTTTTGGAAATTTGATCATATGATCTCAACCATATGAATTTCGAGTTTCTGAAAACTCGGTCATCTGACATAGACCTATGTTGCTTTCCTCTGCCTACCTCATTTCTTCCCACTGACTTTTTTACTTAAGCCAGAGGCTTCCCCTTTCTGAAACTACTTGTCTCCCTGTTTCCTTTCTTAGCTAACCTTACTGCATACATAACTAATCCATCCATCCTGAAGTGGGAACTCAAGGATAAATATGTCTGTCGAGCAAGCTACATTTGTTGATGTACTTCTAGCCAACACAAATGACCACACCGACATAACCAGTGTGACCAGATTTTGCTAACATAACCATCAATTCATTAATATATCTCTAAACTCGTGTCATATTTAATATAAAGTCAAATAAATTGATATTCCAAGCAAACAGAGTAACAGCCTTGAAATCGCATCAGTAAGACTGTTCATCTCAATTTAATGTACAAGATAGCAATCTTAAAATATTGTTCCCTTACACCAACCAGGCATCAACCTGGAGCAACATAAATTACTGCTCACTGCCATACATCAGTATGGAATGGATGAAAAAGAAGGACTTCCCTTCTTCTAAATTTCATTCCTAACCCCTAAATAAAACACTGCACCTACCTAAACCTGCCAATAAAACTGCACAAAGTCCTGCAGAAACAGGGACAAATGTGCCTTAAGTAAGTCTAGCACATTCATACTTAAAAGTGCACCATCCTTCTTATATCAAAGTGGGTCCCTGATCACAAAGGTTGAGTGCTCCAGTGCACAACAATTTAAAGACAATGATCCATGTTATAGTTCAGAAATTTCCTAGCTGCCTCATTAGCCTTAAAACTAGCTGCAAACTTCCAAACTAGTCTCACTATAATCTCCGACTAATTGTAACTACCTCCAGAAACATTTATTTCAGTAACATCAGGTCCCTTATAATCCTTGATAAAAGCCTATATTTTTATAACAACTTACCTGTTATTTGCTCTACCTCTTCACTCTTATTGCTGACCCATGACTTGGGTTCCCCCAAACATCTTGGCAATATCCTGGCTTACATTTACGAACATGGGGAAAGAAAGAAGAAAGGGATAGCAGTGCATTACCCAACCCCCTTCTCTTCCCTCCCATATACTACTGGTATTATCAGGAATTAACTTAGCCAAATTCTCCTAGGAATGTTCCATCTTCCCTTCCTCACCCCGTCTTAGTACAATAATTCACAGCACCAAATTACTATGCTAACAAAGACCCCAAAATTAGTGCCCAATTTTAGAATTCCTCTATAGAGTAGAAAGTTATTACATTAACTTGTTTGGCAACAGCATGTATTGCTGAAGGATATGAAATCTGAAACTCAGATATGTGATGTTATTTAATGACTGCTGACCTCAATGATACGCCAGAGAACTACAGATGTTATGAGGAACAGACCACAAGAATAAGTCAAAACATGGACCTTGTAAAATCCTGAACATTTAAGAGAAGTGGCTCTTCAATGAGCTCATATATACATGCACACACACACACACACACACACACACACACACATACACACACATACTGCCATACATACATGTGTGTGTGTGTGTGTGTGTGTATGTGTGAGTATGTATGTATATTATATGTATATATATATATATATATATATATATATATATATATATATATATATATATATATATAAATATGTGTGTGTCTGTATGTATATTATACATATATATATGTATATATATATATATATATATATATATATATATATGTGTGTGTGTGTGTGTGTGTAAATGGGTGTATGCATGTATATATATATATATATATATATATATATATGTAGCTATATATCTATCTATATATATATATATATATATAGAGAGAGAGAGAGAGAGGGAGAGAAAAATAGCTGTATATAGATATCTAAGTGCTATATGAGTTATTACTGCAGGCAATTTATCTTGTGGTGAACTGGTAGTGTTTTCCATCCCTGGTGCAGTTTGTTGAATTACATAATGGCCGAAGTTCATTATATCGCCATCACATCTGTGTTTACTTTTTTGCGATGATTTTAGTGATGATTAATGGCAATTGCCAATGAGCTTGTTCGATGATATGTATTTCTATCAAACTCATTGAGGATTATTCATTATAAACTCATAAGAATGCATCCACTACCCCTCTTTTTCCCATTTCTGCACATGGATTGAGGATATCACTTCAACAGTGACAATCATCAAGATCCAAAGCTCACACCACCAAGTGGCTAGCCCTGCAACTATTATAGCAATAACCCATGCCTGGGTGTGGGTAATGCTAAATTTACCCACGGTTGGCGTGGTTTGGTCCCGAGGGCCGAGGGACCAAACAAAGCCAACCGTGGGTAATTAGCATTACCCACACCCAGGCGTGGGTTATTGCTATTATACCATGACATTATTTAAGAAAAGAAACTATTACTTTTCTTAAATAATGGCATAGTATAATGCCTGTTTACTGCCCTTCCGCAGATGTCTGGCATCGCGGCAGTTCTGATGTACTGCGCGCCTGCGCAGTACATCAGAGTTGAGCAAAAACGAGAAAGCAAGATCTCCGTTGCTTTTTAATCTCGCTATGTTAAATGAGTTTAACATAGCGAGACAGTTTTAAAATAAGCAACGGACATTGCCTTTGCTTATTTTAATGCTGTCTCGCTATGTTAAACTCATTTAACATAGCGAGACTAAAAAGCAACGGAGATCTTGCTTTCTCCGTTTTAAACACTGTCTCGCTATGTTAAATGGGTTTAACATAGCGAGACAGCTTTAAAATAAGCAACGGATCTCCGTTGCTTATTTTAAAGCTGTCTCGCTATGTTAAACCCATTTAACATAGCGAGACAGTGTTTTAAAAAATGAGTTATACTAATGGAAAAAAGTCCGGGCGACCGGACCTTTTTCCATTAGTATAACTCGATTTACAACGGGCACGCTGGCCAATCAGCGTGCACGTTTTGGGGGGGTCATGGTATAATGTTTTTTTTACACCACCCATATACTCAAACCAATGTCCAGTTTAGTGCATCCAGTCCACCTACTGCATGTCTTTGGAATGTGAGTGGAAACCAGAGCACATGGAAAATCCCACATGAACATAGGGAAGCCATGTACACTCCACCCAGAAGGCACACCAGCTGAGAATCTAACCAGAGAACTGCTTGCTGTAGGGTAGCAACAGCACCTGTTTTTCCACTGCTCCAACCCCATATAATTTTCTTTTTTTTTTCTTAAATTATGAACTATACCTAATCAGATCTGATCCTCTATCACAGAGTCTGCACAACATTCACCCTGTAAAAACTGAATAGTTTATTACCTATTCCCAGTAGGCCAGTGCTGGAAGCACTCATTTTTTTTTAATCTATATTCTTACTTTTTTGTCATTCTGATCCTGAAGTTTCTCTGCCTTTTCCCCATAGAAACATGAACCTCCCAATCTTCCCCCCATTTTAATCCTAACCCCTCATGCTTTCTCCATCATGTAGCCTCACGCACAAACTAAGGCTATACACACTGACACATGATGAAACAGCCAGATCTTAACTTGTAATACTCTGCCCCCTTTTTTAAACATACTTGTGTACCCAAAGTTGCAGTATAACCTGTTTCTCTTTTTTTTCTCTAGCCCATGATTCTTGGACGTCCCTCACCCTGGCCACCTGCCACAAATCAACACCAGATGTGCCGTGCTTACCACCACCCCATGTAACCTGCTGGTCTACAACTAAGAGCCTGACAGTACTGGCCACCATAGTAAGAATTCCAGGGATAGTAACTTCACAGCCAGGGCAGTAGTACCATCTTGCAGTGCCAGATAGCAATCCTGTGCCCATCTTATTATTTTAGTAATCTGTCCACCAGCTCCTTAGGCTTTGTTTTGTTTTGTAATTTTTTTATAGTAGAACACCTTCCCCTCCAACTCCAGTCCATGCAGACAGACACACTGAGCAACTCTAACCTTAGTGAAACTCATCATAGAATAAACCTAATGGAAGGGGGCTGAGGCCCCAAAGAGGCACAGCCAGCTATTTGGTAACTGTATTGACTCCTCACCTGCCCGAACCGTGATCCTGGCAAAAACAAAACTACTAGGATGTATCTACCAGCCATCACAGCTGCCAGCCATGCCCTTATCTCCACCAGAGCATAACATGACAGTTGAGTGGAGGACTGTGCATACCTGAAGACCCATGGATTAATGCATCTCTAGGGAACCATCGACACAGAGACTACTGGAATAAGTAAGGTAAAAAATGTTAGCACTTAACCTGACTTAAGTCTCTGCCATCACCCATCCAAAACCCAACAACCCCTGACTGTTCCCACTTAGCCCCCTTTCTTCTCAAGCATTTCCTCCCTAGTAGGTCATCATACTCAAGCTCACCTGCCCTCCTTGTATAAATGCTCATATCTCTTTATTTTATATGTAGTCATTAATGTTTTTTAACCTAAATGAACCGTTAGAATACCAGCCTAGTAATAAAATTGTTTGCACACTTAACATCCTTACTTCACAAGCTGATACCTGACCTGAAATGCTCTTACTGGTCACTGTCGATACTGGTAGTAGATGCAGGGTGAACTGCTAACATCAGTGCTAGTCAGGCTGATAGCGCCTTTCACTCACCTTAAGTACCTGACCCCTCCTCTTTCCTCTGCCTGTCTCAGTTACTCCGACTGATGCTATTACCCACATCTAACATTTTGCATTCCTTAAACTACTCCTCCCCCTTTCCTTTCTTGGCTAACATTACGTTATATTTTTCTAGTTCACCTATCCACAGGCAGGAGTTCATAGGTTAGTACTAAGCTAACTGCCCTGTAGGCCACTTTAAGCTTAGCTGATTACCCCATGTGAGAATCAAACCCTGCACCTTGTGTCTGTAAGGCAAACACTTCAACCCTTATGCCAACCTCTCACTCATAGATTAGTACTAGGCTAACTGCCCTTGTAAGCCATTTTAAGCCTAGCCAATTACCCCTTGTGAGGCTCAAACCCTGCACCTTGTGTTTGTAAGACAAACACATTAAACATTAGGCCATCCTCCCAAACCTTTTCAGAGACAACTACATCTTCCCAGCAAAGTACAGTTCATACTAATAAATCACAAAACTTTCCAAATTCTTAGTCTTTAACTCAGTTTTTTTTTTAATTCAGAATTATAAACAATTTGTAGATGTTGTGGAACCTTGTACAGTTTCAACGAGCAAATGTTTTGTATGTCAAAGATTTTGTCTCATCTCACTATTTCCATACTTCTCAACCTGTTAGCACAAGAAATCTGGATAAAGCCAAACATACTGAGGGTGACAAAGGCCCAAAAATACAGGGACAATTTTAAATATTGCTCTTATAAACTTAAGTTGCTAGAGTAAAAAGTCTTGTATTAGCATGCTTTTTTTATGAAGGATATGAAGTCTAAAACTCAAATGGCTGTCATTATTTAGTGACTTTCAATGAAAAACACAAATTTTAAGAGAAACATACCAAAAATATGAGGCAAAAAAATGGACATTCTGTGAAAATGTGGACAGTTGAGAGGTATGCTATTTTCTATTTCATGCAAGCAGCACGCTGTCTTTTTCCTCCTTAGTCTGAAATTTGTTGTAGACATTCAAGGCTTCTTCCACTGCAATACACAGACAAGTAATATATTTTAATGTGTAGTCTTGGATTTACTGCTTAAAGTCAGGAAGAAAATCAAATCTCTAGTCCTTTTCCATCTGTCAAAAAATTACTCTGATCTAAGTGGTTTCATGATGACAGCAGTTGCATATTTTTAAAAACAAAGGATAAAAGAGTGAACCTATAATTACTTCTTTTTTATCATCTGAAATTCCACAGCATAATGAGGAAGCAAAACATGACTGCATGGTATCAGTTTTAACAGCATTTAGCGTTCAGACTTCGCAGTACACCAAATGTGCCAGACCACATGAAACTAACCACACCAGTTTCTTAAATAAATGCACAGAGAAAATCTTGGCAGAAGATGTTTCTAAAAGGAAAAAATGAAAAACTACAGTGATAAACAGACAAGATCAAATATATAAGTGCAAAGCTCATATATTTTCTAAGAAAGAAAACAACATTACTAAACACAGCAAGAAGAAATGTAAAATTCAAAAGCCAGTTAAAATAATCTGAAAACATATCAATAAGACACATTCTGTATAAAAAATATCACTACAAATTTCAAGTCTTCGGCTGTTAAATACAGACTTAGATAACCAGTGCCTGAGTCCATAATAGGCTATATGTGTATCTCATTTCATTAAGTATTTAACAGCACTTAAAAATACCAGGGACAGTAGAACGAATCTTGATTTTTTCCACAAAATTGATGATAAGGTGCGTGATATATATATATATACTAAACAATGCTGGACAATGAGTTATTCAGCTGAAGAAGGCAAGTAAATGAGAATAGCTATTCAGTGGTGGAAGGAAAGTAAACAAGGTACTTTTCAATCACAGACATACCTTGTGAAGCTTTTAACGTTAGAAAAGCAACACAGAGACAACAAGGCAGTAGTGTTTGGCAATTATCTTTAATTTTGAAAGGATATACAACAGTCAAATGAAACATTAAGCAGTTACTACACAAGACACAAGCCATGAAGTCTCTGGCAAAGAATTTCAATCTTACCATTTCCTGTTTATAAATCAGAACTCAGATTATCCAAGACTGTTATGCAGGAAAGGAGAGATGGAAGCCCTGTGAAGGATAAGCATGACAAATACTAAAATATCAAAGAGACACTTTCAAAACAAAAATATTACCAGAGACACCTTAAAGTCAAAGACAAATGAGTGGTGCAGCAGTAGCATTGTCACCTCACAGCAAGAGGTTCACTGGTTCGATTCTCGGACGGAGTGCCTTCTGTGTGAAGTTTGCATGTCCTCCATGTGTTTGTGTGGGTTTCCTCCTATGTTACAAAGACATGCATCTAAGGTGTTTCTCCCCAGGCTTCTGCTGAAAATTGGCTTCTTTCCAAGTCTGACTTTCCCAGTTAATAAATAAATGGTAAAACTGCTCTCATAGAGGTCAGTATTCATGCAAAATAATCTGAACAGCAAAAAACAGAAATTAATGTCTATCTCAGAAATATAAAGATTAAAATGTCTGTAGATTTACATGGGATGCATAATCAATTAAAGCCAACGCTTTGATTATAGTCTGCTCAAAGTTGTACACATGCAATTATATGATACCATTACCAGTACACAGGTACATCTGAGACTGTAGTAGCACAGAGAGATATATAGTCTGGACAAAAATCCAAGATCTGCAAGGCAAGAGTTCTTGTCTACTCAGTTGCCTTATAGCACAAAAAAGAAGAATAACTTTTGACATAATTCATCACTCAGGCAAGGTAGTAAAGCCAAATAAACCGGGAATAAATTCCTATGTCACTCTCTGGATTACCAGCTGAGTCACAGATGAGATGCACAAAATTAAAATAGGGGAAGTTACCCCCCCACAAAGAGACCATTTAGCAGTGGAATCCCCAAGTGTGCTGTGCTGGGATCTCTCCTGTTTGACATATACTTTCCTGAAATAAAAGCCAATGCCAAAGGGCTCTGGCTGACTAAGTTTGCAGATGACTGTAAGCTAAGAGCAGTAATTGAATCCCTAAATTACTTGTCCATCCTACAAAACAGATGGTCTCAAATAAATAACTGGTATGAAAATCATGGTCTGAAACTAAATGCCAAAAAATGCATTAGTTTATCCTTTGGGAAGTAATCTATCCCAAGGAACTACCACATTAACAATATGGCCCGAAAAGTAGACCTAGTTATTCGGAATTTGGCAACGTATATGGACAGTGACCTAACATTTGATAAGCAAAGGGATTGTGCCTAGATCTAGGGATGTCATTGTTCCACTTAACTCAACCCTCATTAGGCCAGTCATTGAATATAATGCCCCCTTTGGCATGTATCTGTCCAGATGTATGTGATAAGGGGAATGCCCACAGAGATACCTTAATAAAAGGATACAAGGCCTAAATAACTTGTCCTACATGGACTGACTCAAAGCCCTGTCACTTTACTTTGTATCCTACAGACTGCTAAGGGTTGACCTGTTTCTGGTATAAAAGGCATCCCCCAACCCATTACCAAAGGATTTACTGCGCATCAGCAAGTAAATGGCATAAGAAATACTTAATCTAGGAATCTAAACCTTTTATGCAACATCAATAGAATGGTCAGAAGGGAGAGGTAAATTTTGCAAAGGATATCACTGCTTTGGACCACACTTTGAAATCACATAAAATAAAGTTCATTACTGCCCATTTTCAAGTGCAGCTTTGGTCTATGGATAGAAACACAAAATTTACCCCATGACTGCCCCCTGTACTACTGTGAGACAGATGTCGCTCCTAAATGCTTTATCCCATGCATGGGTCACTTTACATTATTCATGTTATGATTCCAGTTATTTGCATTAGGGCTAATATATAATTATCAGCTATGAGATGGGTAAGGAATGCTTAATTATAGTTAGTGTTTTATTAAAAATAGATGCATCATTACAACTGTATCACTGAAATGTGTGTGTGTGTGTGTGTGTGTGTGTGTGTGTGTGTGTGTGTGTGTGTGTGTGTGTGTGTATGTATTTATATGTATATAGTGCATATATATATATATATATATATATATATATATATATATATATATATAAATATGCCCAATAGACAATAGAGTTGTGTTTCAGTGTCCATCAGGTTTTTATTCTTATGTCTTCTAGAAAAAAGGTGGTTCATGTGACAGGCTTCCTACTGCTATACATTAACATATTTACTTCTATGTGCTGCTTTCTACTTTTTCTACTTATAAAATATGCATATTTTATTGGCATTCTATGAGACAGCATGCATTACATTACATAATGGTCTAAGTCCACTCTTTATTCAGATTTAAGAGTCATATAAGTAAATGCACTTTTCTGCCTTTAGTATTGTTCACAGCTCAAATCTTTTATACTTGCTTGTTTTGTTCAGTGATCTTCCACATTTATAGAATTTAATAGAGCTGTTCTGTATGGACATATGACCTTCTTGGGACAGTTCTTGCTGCACAGATCTTTTCTTGTGGATACAAACAGTAGCACCTCTTTGTATTGTTCTTGAATCTCACAGTTCTACATATTCAGTTTTCTTGAGAAAGTGCATGTTTTCACAGTGATTTTCAGCATATGTGTCTTATAGCAATGTCTGCAATTCCTCATACATGTTTTTCTATCATCTCTGATCACCTCCACAAATAATACAATACCTTAGTTCAGCTGCTTGAGCAACTACTTCATCTTCATACTTCAGACTTTCAAATGGTTTTTTTATACTTACTTTATAATATACCTTCAAATCCAGCATTCTTCTGTAGTTTCTGTCACAATAGTATTTACATATTTGCTGTTTTTTTTCCTCCAGCATATTGTTTGCCTTGATATTTTAGTATCAAAACACAAGTTAAGTAGGTAATCTGCCTTTTTTAACCTTCTGCCAGTTAAGAATTGCAATGTTGGGTTCCTGCAGTAGAGTACCCTTTATGTTAAAAAGTTGTGAGATTGCAGTCCTCCTTCTAATAAGATTATTTTTGGATAGTTCTTTCCACTTGTCCATTTAATGTTCAATGGTGTTGACTAGATGTTATATTTCTGAATTTCTTTTCACACAAATCACCAGCATTCTTTGCTTTTCTAGGCTAGGCAATCATTTTCAGAGATGAAGAAATCAAGCATTCATTGTATTGAGAATATAGACTTTATTGATGTAATCACACCTGTATATATGTCTTACAGTTTCAGGAAACATGGAATAATAACCTCTACATGTAAAATTCACAGCTACCTTAACACAAAACAACAGTGTACATGTTTGCCACCATAGATAACCAGGTACTGGCTATACTATAATTTATTCCTTAACTCTGCTGTTATGATATGAACTGCATATAGCTTAAGACTGTACAATGTGTTCTACATTAATATCTTCTGATTACTAATGAATTTTTGCTTAGGCCAACTTCTCATTTTAACTTCTTCCATGAACTGCATTCCTAAGTCACTGTCAGAACATTTCTGAAATTCTTTCCTAATGGCATTGTTATGTATGTCATTAAGTAAAGAATCTTTAATTCTTCTACCCGCAAATTATGTTACAAACATACTATGCTAAACATAGGAGCTAAATATATTTTGTTGCTTGGTCTCTAATGCAGTTTCAGATCATACATCTGTTGCTTAAGTAGCATCCTCTATAATCTCATGTATATTTCATACATAGATTTTATTTATGCTTTGTGAGTGTAGATAGTCTGTATCTCTCTGAACATCTTTGCTATAGACTTAAGGAATTTCTCACACCCTTGCACTCTTGCTACAATTTCATTTTATCTGTATGTAGATATTTCTTCTGCACATCTGCAAGTGGTCTTGTTCCTTAGAAAACTGGTCTGCTCTCAGCCGCATACCATTTTGACAGTCATTTGCTAGAAAAACTACTAGGTTATTCGCATTATATTATTTTAAATTCTGTATTTCTACAATTAGTTTTGTGAGAATTCTTCAAAACTCTTTTCATGTTCATGGCTCCATTTCAAAACTGAGCATCATACTTAAATTTTTCTTCAAGGCATACTTTTCTCAGACATACTAGGGGCAATGTTTCAAGATACCATGTCATTCCTAGAAACCTCACTAATGACTGTTTGTCTTTTGCAATTGGCATGTGCAAAACTAGTCTGACTTTCTGCTTCAGGCTACAGTAACTCTGATGACAGTATATGGTCCATGTATTTCAGACTTATCATGCTTATTTTTTATTTGTTTTTATATAACTTGAAATGACAACTATACTGTATTATTAGGCTCATTACTTATGTAAGTCTCTTGTCTGGCCTGTCTTGTATATGACCCCTAAACTACTAATTCAGTGATTTTTGCAACCCTTTTCCATTGTGTGAAACTGCCCTTTGGAATGCATCTGTTCCATTAAAATAGAAGTGTAAGGAGTATGTATCTTTATAATGGTGTATCAAATACACATAATTTGTGGCTTCCTTTTCTATCTATATTTATTAGAATCCCTGCTTTGTATGTAGTACTGAAAATGTTTGCATGCAGTAATGGAAAGAGCTTAGCATTTGATGTTTGTGCAACTATGTAGAACTACTGGTGTTTTCTTGGAGTATGTATCACCAGCATTAGGATTCATTTTTATATTATATCCTCCCACAAAAGTTTGTAAACCTTAAAATAAATTGTCATAGTCATGAGTTATATCATTGTTATGGGTATGTATAGCATTACAAATGTTTGTGTGATAATGCAACATTTCCAGAGTATATACAGGACTGCATTCCATCATTGCTTTCATACTGTGATTTCATTTTGCCTTTATATTTTTAATAAGCCAAACAACACAGAATATTAAGTGAATTATCTTCCTTAAGTGTTATGATTTGAATCAGGATCTTGCACTTCTTTTTTATGTTCACATCAGTAGCTCTTGATCCAATAGAATTACTTGTTTCTGTGAGTATACTAGCAATCTGCATACAGGTCTTTTTCCATTCATTTTATTCACACTGCCTCAAACATGTCTTTGGTCAAAATATTACACTCAGTTCCTGTGTGTAGTTTGAATTCATTATATTCATTATTAGTTGTCAACGTTCCATTCTGTCAGACTGGTCTCCATTGTTGGATGAAGGTTTCAGAAACACTTCAGACTTTACTGTATCCACTGTTGCACTTTAACAGTACCTTCATGTTCATGTGTTCAATCGCATGCAAATTCTTTTGAGTGCACTTTTTGTTCCTTTTATACATCTTTGAAGATTAATTCTTTCTGTCATACCCTCTACAAAACTGATTAAACACAGTATACCTCTTTGTCTCATAGTTATGCATGCATTTAGTACACAGATCTGAACTATACTTCCAGTGCACCTCATATTCTCATTTTCCTTTTCATTTTCAGCTTGATATTTTACTCACATTTTGTTTTATTAGCTTTCATTTCTTCAGTCAATCCTTTAAACTGCGTACATGCACAACTTTTGAAAAGTTTAGGTCAGTTTCTCTAAAGAGGCTCCACCTTACTTGATTGTTTCATATATC
This sequence comes from Protopterus annectens, assembly GCF_019279795.1. Lineage (NCBI taxonomy): Eukaryota > Metazoa > Chordata > Ceratodontiformes > Protopteridae > Protopterus > Protopterus annectens. The sequence goes on along the minus strand of NC_056739.1, from coordinate 1,404,946,272 downwards.
ACTCCTTATTCTGTCACTTATAAGTTAATAAAACAGATCACCAAGTTCATCGTCTTTGGGTTGATAGTTCAGTAGTATAAGGCTCTACAGTCTGTATAAAACCTTGTGCACTTGTACAAAAGAAATGCTGAGGATAATAAGTTCATTCTAAACTCAGAACAAGTTTGTAACTTCTCTCTCATTGCTTCTGTTTTCACTTAATCCACGTCTTGGATGTCAAACTTGCCAAATATATTCCAATATTCTTCTTCATTAAAATTTAGCTGTTTGGTACACTGTACATTTTTAGGCTCCTCAGCTCCTTTGCTCACATTGAGGAATAAATCAGATTTCAGGATCTAACACTTAAACAATATTCTGCCAAGTTGTGTTGCGATAACAGAATTCATGGGGGTTACACTTGAATAATTTTTCTAACTGCACATATTTCTGCACTTCTAGGTGCATACAATGTCAACAAAAATAAAATTTCAGCACTTCTGACTCCCTGTAACATTTGGATGTTTATCAGGATGCATGCTTAACAGACAGCGTAGACGTACTTATACCCTTCATGACAACTCTTGATGAATACTACATAACATACTTTTTGTGGCTAGGGAATAGCCCATTGACAGAAATAAATAAAAAAGATCCAGACTTTTTCTAGATACACGGTCATCAGATAGACATAGACATATGAATGGCAGGTCATCTAAATAAAACACAATGATGTATTTTAATACAGAATATGCAACAAATTTTGCAGTTGATGCTACTTCCATTGAACTATGTGGAGTTTTAAGATGCAGATGAGTCCTCACCAACAGGACTGAAATACCTGCCAGTGTTCTAAATAATAGTTTTTAGCCCAGCTCAAACAGAACAAAGAAAATAATTGATGTTTATATCCAGAAGTGGACAGGAGGTGTTCCCTTAATAAAATAAATAAATACTGGGAATAGTGATGTCATGTGAGCACTTCCACATCCACCTGTTTGGAAAAGCACCCACCTTAATAAAAGACTCCAAAACACTTGAGTCCATTTTTAATATCCCTAAGTCCAAATCACCATTAAGGTGAGAAAGATGGCAGTTGAGGCTGGCACTGTACAAATGTACAGTTACATACACAAAAGGAAAATTATAGCACTGTGGATTATCTCTCTAGAGATGTGCAGCCAAGTGCATAAAAGTGAGAGAAGTACTATCAGCAGTTTAATAAATACATATAACAGCAGATTTTGCAGTCCCAGGCATCTCACAGGGGAGCAGAGACATACGGCAAAGGCTATCCCATAGGAAACAATTCTTTGAAAATATGATTTGGCACAGAAAAGACAAGACTGATTCAGAAGTCATCAGACTTAAAATATATGAATGCTGCAGTAACTATATCACCTTTCCAGCATCAGCAACACATATTTGCAATGTTGTTTCTTTACAAAAGATAGCCAAAAGAAAGCAAACAAGATTCACCTACTTGTTGTAAACTCTAAGGCAGTTCATATGGTATATACTAGGCAATTGATCTGCAAACTGTTGCATACCTCGTAAACAACCAGTCAGTGATCAAAGATGAGAATCAAACCCTGTACCTTGCACCTGTGAGGTAAACAACTTAACCATTAAGCCAACCCCTAACCCTTAAAGAAAATATGTGGAGCAGCTTACTGCAATGACAAAGCCAGGCTTCTGGTACTTTTTTATCTGTCAGTAGACACAGCCGAGATCTTTATTGCTGGGGGAAGGCACAGCCTAATACAGTGGTTGGGGGAGGGTCTAATGCTAATTAGCCATATGTTCTCTCCCAGAAATGGCAGTGTCTATGGATTACCGTGACAGAGCTATTCAGTAACTTTCTCTGTTGAGCTCATTTTTTTCTCTAAGAAGAAAATGTGAACACAGTCTTTTGGCAGTGTTCATCAGTTCCTATGAGAATATTTGCATCTTGTACAGTGATTATGGGTAAGAGTAGCAGAGCAGTGTGAATGGGTGTGTTTGTGTATTTTTATGTGAGTGGCTACCGTACAGGAGGTAAGTATTGGAAGATGACTCTGCATGTGTGTGTTTGTGCACACAAGCATGTGTGTGTGTGTGTGTGTGTGTGTGTGTGTGTGTGTGTGTGTGTGTGTGTGTGTGTGTGTGTGTGCGTGTGCGTGTGCGTGTGTGTGTGTGTATTTCCATGTATATGTGTGTGCAAGCTTGTAAGTGGTATGGGATCAGTTTGTCACTATATGAATATATGCATGTGTGTCTGTCTTTCTGTCTGTCTGTCTGTGTGCATGCTTGTCAGAAGATGCCTATGCCACCACAGTGTATAATCTTGCAGTGAAAAGACTACCATGGCAAGGTTTGACAGAGCAGCATTTGATTCTAAAACATGCAAATGAGACTATAATGGAATATTTCCTTATGTGGCTTTTTCATGCCTCTGAATTCAATTTTCTGTCAGGCATACTAATTGACCAAACTGCATTGGCCATTTAGTGTGGGTGAAAATAATCTCTTTGAATCCCATTACTATAAACAGCATAGCTGAAATTATGACAAATGACAGCTTAGTGTCTGAACCATGCACAGCATCACTGTTGTAAGCTCATATGGCAGAACTTACAGAAGATATTTAACCTCCCAACAACACTGTTACCTTCCTCTGTAGTTAACTGAGAACAGACTCATGAGAGCATCAACTAAATGAAACAAACTGCTTGACACTTTAACTGAATGAAGCAAACAATAAAAACGTGTTTTCTTTTTAAGGTAAGCTCCCCTGCCAGTTACTTACTTATATTATTCCACAGCTGTACAACTGTGGAAAAGAAGTAAATCTTATATAATTCGAATTCTCAACTCCTCAAATCAGACTGTCCAAGTTCCCAAGAGATGAAGAAACATAACTGACCTTTTCTTTATGAATGTTGCCTTTACCAGCATGCCTGTTGATGATATCCCTTCCTTGATGAAATCTGATCACTTGACTGGTATACTTTTCTTATAAAAGGAGTACTAAATCACACACAAATCCAAGTACATTCAGGAACTACTCCGAAGCAAACCTTATATCCCTATCTGCTTTGATACCTGTTGACCTGTTCTCTAAAGCCATTACATGTATCTATGATTTTAACAGATATATCAACAAATATTATAAATAAGTCACTACCTGTTAGGAATAAGTATTGTGGGAAATTAGGGGGTACCTCCCTATGGTGAAAATCTCTGGTAATAAAAAATAAAACGAGACCTCTGTATGGTGTGTATAAATAACTTTCCCCCACCATTTAGAATAAGCACAAGAAGGTATGCATGGATTTTAAATACATCACTAACAAGAGGAACGCTGAATATGAATTGAGAGTAACTGACTCTTAGTAGGACAATCATATTAGGAGCATTACAAGTAATGGCTAACACTGCACTGAACTCACAGTGAATGCATTACCTGTTCTGAAGCCAATGTCACGGCAAATATCCTGGCTCAGAAATTTAATTCAAAATTTTCCCTTCTCAGTATCCCTACCTTTGAATCTTCTAACACTGATCTGCTCATTGTCACTTTGGACCAGACACAGGAAGCTATTACCAAGATTACACTCCTGGACAATATACCAAGGTGCTTTGTTGTTAGAGAAAAGTGCATTATAGCTGAAATTCTTCTTACGTTTTATTGTTTTCAGTCTCTGCATAGGATACGTACAGGACCTTTTGAGATTAGTCATCAAAATGGTTACACAAGCTGTTGACAGAAGTCATGATGCCCCCATGATATACCTTGACCTGAGCAAAGCATTTAATACCATCACCCATGTTGGCATATTTAGGAAAGTTAATGCTTTGTAAATAGATACCCATGAGGTAGGACAGATAGCATATTAGATAAAAGATACAACTCACACTATGCTGGTAGTAGGTGCCTCATCAGAGAGTACTAAGGTAGCCAGTAGTGTCCTGCAGGGATCAGCACTGGGACATCTTTTGTTCAGCATTTACTTTTCTGATATCTAAACCATAAACCAAGACCTCTGACTAACCAAGTGTGTAGATGACTGTAAATCAGTAGTCATTATGAAGGCCACATCAATACTTGAGCCCGTCAGCAAGAGTTCACACCCGTAAATACCTAGTGCACTGAAAATTAACTAAATTAAATATTAAAAAGTGCAATATAGTCACATTTGGTAGACATCCCCCAGCATAAAATCCCACTCTAAAATGAGAATGTTGTTAAAGGCCTTGGAAGTTGGGTTGATAATTACCTCTCTTTTTTGAACATCATGTAAAAATATTAGTCAAAAAGGCTTTCTACTTAGTGCAGCTAATTGCCAAGGGAACACCTCCTGTATGGGTGATAAGTGGATCATCATGTTAAGTCTATGTTCTCTGATATTGCTAGGATGGCTGTGAGTTCACTTCCCTTATCCCTCCCCTTACAGGGTTCTGTTGCTATGAACAACTATTTGGGGGAGGGAGTTGATATAATGATTAACATTGTCATCTCATAGTCACAAGTTACAAGGTTTGGTTCTAGCCATGGGTTATTGCCTAATATCATTCATATCCAAGGAGATCATTGCCCCCCCCCCCCATGTTCAGCATTTATTATGCCATTTATTGAAAATGGTGCTCCTATGGGATGTACCTCAGTAGGCATGTCAAACAACTAGAAAGACTCCAGGGGAATATTAAGTAAGAAGATTGCTTGTTTAAACGCCCATCGCTAACAGAAAAGTCTGGAAGCACCTTCTCCTTATTCAGCCTGTGGAGATAGCTGCATGTTGCCTTCTATGCCATTATGGGCCTAGATCTTTCATATCTCCACAAATCAAATAGTCCCACAAATACCAGAGTCAGGCATGTAACTCTTCATGGTGGAGAGATAGGTTCTTTGTACAGTTCCTTCCCCACCTCTGTAATAGACTCCCCCTGTAAATTAAGAAGTGTGGTGTATTATTGTCCTTAAAAAGAAAATGAATGATCAGATGGGTGTGCACAGGTTCATGCCTTGCTTGACTGGTCTAGTTCTTCTCAAAAAAACAAAACAAAAAAAACAGGAAGTACTGGAAGGGAACTGGCAAGGTATAAATGGTTGGAAGACTCCCTTGTCTTGTATATCTTATGATCCTATGAACAGCAGTTACCTTGTCTCTACATAAGAGCAGTATTGTAATTGACCCTGAAAATTATTGTCCATCTAGTTTCACTTCACTATTATTATCCTTAAATCACAGGGATGATCTTAGTCAAATCTCATTAAGAACCAAATTGATAACTTACAGACACTCAACTCGTCGTATGTGTTTTGTAAAAAGTAAATCTCGTTTGCTAAATTGGCTGACTTTTTTTTGAGGATGTGGCTGATACAATTGATATGGATCCTTTTGTCCATGCCTCTGATCTTGACCTTACTAGGATATTTGATATGAGTTCCAATGAAGACATTGTTGATTAACTTAACAGTATTATTCCCTTAATTACTTAATGGATTTCTAACCGATTCTCTAATTATACACATGGGGTGAGAGTTGTAGGTACCTTCTCATGTAATTGATTAGTTGCAAGGGAATTCCATCAGTGGTCCATACTGGGTATCCTTCTCTGGTATCTATTCTTTGCTGTGAAGACATGTCAAAGTTTTGTGCATGACCAAGTTTTTAGATGATTGAGGGCTGGATGCCATTATCGATTATGCAATTTTCCAAAAAAGCACTAGATAAATTCACACCTTAAATTCTGATAATAGCGAAATGTAACACAATTTCAAGAGCGAAACAAATCTTTCACACTGACTGTTGCATAACTGGACCCTTGCTTAAGGTTTATACAGTTGTTAGATATCTAGGCACTTTCATCAACAAAGAACTGACCTTTGATCATGAAGTAGCAATTGCAGTAAGGAAATCTGTTTTACATTGCTCAGTTAATTATGAAAAGTATATCTTAATAATCTAAAGATTTTTTATTCCTTTCTATTCTTCCTTTATTTGGCATAACATTGAATATAATGCTTCAGTTTGTATACATTTTTCCAAAGACATATCCCAGCTTGAAAGACTTTAATATTTCCTAAAAAAATAAATCAAACGGCTAGACTCTCTTAGCTCTCTGGATAGATGAAAAAGTATTTCATGTTTTTTTTCTATCTTGTAGAGATCTATGTCTTTGTTTTAGTGTGATGAAAAACCCAATTAACAAGGACATTCTTCATATCAGAAACAGAAGTAACATTGAAAACACTCACCCCAAATCTGTTTACTTGAATCATAGCATAAGCTAGACTTCTTGGATTGATAATCTCATTACTCGAAGGATTCCAACAAACTTCCCTTGCTTCATAAGTGAAACATGTTACCTGCCTTCAAAGTAATCTTGATGACTGATTGGATTCACATAAAAGTACCCAAGAGATTACTAGTGTGATCCTTATGAAGAAGAAAGGAAAACTTAATAGTGACACTTCTAAGGAGGCAAGGCCAGGCTATAGTTAGTTGTTCAAGAGTTTGCTAGTACTAATCTAAATAGTTATGAACCTAAAAAATGCAGATTTATTATGATGAAAGGGAGCATCACAGCTCAACATTAACAAAGGCTAAATGGCACCCACATACAATCAGTGGTATTCTTTTGCTTTATACCTTACTATGTAAGTTATTACAGCTTGATTACTTTCCATACTTAGCTATTAAACTAGATATCAAAACTTCCTGCTATAACCTAAGATCAGTTGATCAAGAAAGTACTGCTATTTAACCTAAGCATGAGAGAGCGAGAGAGAGAGAGAGAGAGAGAGAGAGAGAGAGCAAGCTGTATCAGAATTCTTCTTGCCTCCTCGAACACATAGTTCAACAACCATTCATTCGGCAAAAGCTGCAAGAACAACTTTGAGATAATTATCTGTGTAGCTGCATAAGAAAAAAGGAATAGTCCATGCCAAATTTTCCATGACTAGAACACAACATTTTCCTGATCACTTGTTTTCTTCTCTGTGTATGAGGATTGTGATTGGATGCTTGTTACTTACATGCAAATGAAATTACATATGTTAATGATTTACAGTAAATATCTTAAATTTGTTGTAATAGATTGCTATTTATGTCCCTGCTGCTGTAACACTTCATAATTGCTTTATTATTATTTATATTCTGTATTACTTAAGCATTTTGTATGGGGGGTTGCGGTAGTGCAGTGGTTAGTGTTGTCACCTGACAGCAAGAGGTTCCCTGGTTCGGTCCTTGGCTGGGGTACCTTCTGTGGGGAGTCTCCATGTCCTCCCTGTGGTCATGTGGGTTTCCTCTGGGGGCTCCGGTTTCATCCCAAAGACATGCTGTAGGTGGATTGGACACTCTAAATCGGCCCTAGGTGTGAGTGCGTGTATGTGTGTGCCTTCTGTGGATGTTTGGGTGCTGGGCTGGCAACTCGATGCCGTAAAACTCCATTGCCAGTCATGAGCGGACAGGTGATCCACTGTGGCGACCCCTAACCGAGAAAAAGCCGAAAGAAAAAGAAGATTACTTAAGCATTTTATATGTAGATATTCTGTGTTAATGTATTCATTAGAGATTTTGTGTTTTGTCTTTTTGCCATTGGCCAAGGTTATGACTGAAAAGGTCCCTGGACCAGTCCACTTAACAAGTAAATAAAATAATCACAGTTAAAATAACAAGTCAGCTTCAGTGTCCCAAATCAGCTAAAAAACAGTTAAATGGTGAAACACAAATAAAGTCTGATACAGGTGCCAACGTATAGGTCAAAATGCATGACCTTGAAGTGGGGCACTCTGTATTACTGAAATGAATGGTCTAGAACAAACAATGCAGGTGCCAACATATTGGTCAGAATGTACGACCATGAAGTGGCACTCTGTATTACTGAAACAAATGGTCTAGAACAAACATTTTTTTATCATCTGCAACCTTATAAAGTCAAGTCTGAGGGTTTCATGCCCACCTTTCCAAATGAGAGAAATAATTTGATAAGTAATTGCTTACTTTTGAAACCTTTCTAAAGGAACGAAACCTACTTAGGCTTCACATGGGCCATGGCATACAACACTGTCTGTGAAGTAGACCTTCCCTTGACCTTTCTGATATGGAGAGAACATGAGGAGGTCTTCCGTGACACTGACTATGAAACCAGAATATCTTAAAGACCATGTGTGCTTTGTGGTACTTAATTTACTTTCTTTTCCAAGTGGGCTAAATAACAATACAAAAGAACCAAAACATAACCACAACCAGTAAAGGATGGTCTAACAAAACATAAGACAAAAATATTCCAATGAAAGATCCTCCAACATGACCAAAGACAAGATGAAAAATATGTAAGTATGAATTCTTTATTATAAAAGGTAAGCCCTTTCACACCATTCAAGGTGCTGTAAAACCAAATAGCTGAATGCAATTGTATATAAAAACCCCACAGCAATTAAAACCATCATCAGCGAAGCAAATGACATGATTTAAGAACTGGTTTTACAGGAACAGTTTCATTACTATTTCATCACACTATCAGCTCACAATCCTAAAATCTGTACGAAAAGCAAAGATATCTAGAACCACTTGCAGACAAAAATGATTAATTAGTCCATGAGTGATTTCAGATATCTGTGCTTTTGGTTACATTTTATTGTTGTTTTATCTGGATTTATTGTCCAGCATCACTTTTCCTTGTTTTGAGTTCTAAAATCTGTTTCAGCTCAAAGCATTTTGTCCTATTCACATTATCACCTTCTCCAAAATCAAGACTTAACAATTGTAAGACAAAAAATTTAAAAACATGCCTAATACCTGAAGAACTGACATGTTTAGCTAATGCACTGGATGATTTATTTTTCTTGATATCATTCAGGTGTTCCAAAATATGTTCCTTAAAGGGGCGGTTAGTCTTACCAACATAAAAACACGAACAGACAGTACAAGCTGCCACAAAGACCAAATCTGTGCTTCGACAATCAGCATAAAAGTTGAAGGTAATAAAACTCGTTAGCATCAACATGTACAAAATTAGCTGTAGTTAAAATGTAACTACAGGCACTACAGTTATTGTATGAAAAAGAACATTTATGTTTCAAACGTATGTCACATCTATTTTGTCTATAACATAATCACCATTTGAGAGACTTATCATTCCTGAATGAGAATTTAGGCTTATCACCCAAAATTCTCTTAAAATCATCATTTACCATAAGTATTGGCCAGTTTCTTTTATCAATATTACAGATATCTCTGATATTACTAGAATAAGTCAGCACAGCCCTAGAGACATCATTTGTGTTTCTAGCTCCCTCAGTAACTACATGTATTGATTCAAAAAAGTAGGGCTTGGCACTTGTACTTCTACCAGACATAACTTCAGAAATGGTGTTATTAGTCTCTTCTGCCATATAGCCTCTACTCAAGAAATGATTACACATATCATTAAAAACTATTTAAAGAACTTCATAATTTTTCGACCTGGCAGCCGTTATGAACTGACCTTTAAAACATTGCTATAAATATGACAAGGATGCATATTAGATCTATGGAGTATAGAATTCTTCTTGCATGTTTTCTAGTATAAGGTTGTGCTAATTGAACCATCGTTATTCTTATAAACTTACACATCCAAATATTCAGTAGATAGATCAAAATATTTAAAATTGAACTTCAAAAAATAAGTAGTGTTATGTAGATATACAATAAACTCATGCAATAACTCCAAAGAGCCTGTCCACACAAAACACAGTTCATCTACAAAACATACATAATATTTAACAAAGGGATCAGAATAGTTCCTAACAAGAATGTCATTCAACTCCCACAAAGCTAAAATCATATTAGCATAACTGTTGCCACAAATAGTGCCCATTGCTACACCAATTCTTTTTAGATAAAACTTATCATCACACAAAAAAACATTATTCTTAAGTATAAGATCAAGCAATAAGCACATCAAACTAAGTGTAATGTGACAGAAACTGCCTAATACTATCTATGGAAGGAAATTACTTGGGCAGCATATAGAAATTTCCCCTTTTCCCCACTGTAGTGCAGTCTTGGAGTTGGTATATATAAGTGGGGATGGCAGTGGGGGGGGGGTGTCTCCACCCACTAGGTTTGATGTACTGTCATGTGTGCGTCAGCTGGTCTGTTGGCCAAGTCATTTTGTTACCTGGGAAAAATATTCACTGATGTGAACGTTCGAGGAACAGACGTTTGGTGATTCTGGTTTGATGTACAACTGTTTGCTATAATTAGACTTTGACAAACTGCTATAGACCCTGTGAATCTTAGGAAGTCCATAAAGTACTGGGACAACAGGATGTTCAGCATGACAAAATTCATATAATTCACTAGTAAAAAGGCCATGTATATACATATCATGTATAGGGACTTGAACTTTCCTAATTAACTCATAAACCTGAACGTTATGCAACTCTGTAAGTATTAACATCTGACATGCTTTTCGGTTAAATTCAATAAAAACTCTTGTCCATATTATCTATGGCGCCACCTTTATCAGCTGGCCAAATCTCAATAAAAGCATCCTCACACTCATGAGTGCTCAAATTATAAAATTTGTTTTGCATTTAGTGGCGAGAGTATCAAACACATCACGTTCACAGGATGTAAGAAAAGCTTCCATAAGTGGATGTCAATTAGGAACAAACACACTGGGTTTCCTGAACAGAAGTGCAACACAGCCAGTGGAAAATAAAGTTTTGAGAGTCACACTCTTCATAAATAATTTCAGATCAATTAGTACATCAGTAATTTTCAATTTAGTGGCAGGAATAAATGATAAACCTCAGTAAGAAACGTGCTATACTTCATAGATCTAGTATACATATGATTTTAGAACTGCAACTCAGGTCTTAACAAATCTTTTCCTTTAAAACTAGTTCTTAAATCATGTAATTTGCTTCTTTAATGATGGTTCTAATTGTTTTTTTCTTTTTTCTTTTTTTTTTTTTTGTATATAAGTGTATTTAGTTATGGTCTGAAGAAATAACTTAGCTTTTATAATAAAGAATTCATACTTATATTTTTCATCTTGTCTTTGGTCATGATGGATGGTGTTTCTTTGGGATAAATAAAAGTGAAGACAACTCATATCATTTGGATCTTCAGTTGGTGATGTTTCACTGATCACTTTATTTCCTTACAGCCTTAGCACTGTTCAAGCTTAGAAATATTTTTTTATACTGATTTTACTGTTACTTACCAGACTGAGAAGGTGAAAATATAATAGAGAAAAATGGGTAAGAAAAAATTGAGTTATACTGTAATTCAAAATAATAATAATAATAGCTATGCAAAAGGTCTTAGTAAATATGTAGCACGCTTTTTTGTTTTATGTTCCATGGAAGAATTTAATGAAACAGGATACTGGACCAATCAGATATAAGTAAAAAAATCCTGTGAGGACTGCTTGCCACATTGAAATCTTTCTAAAAGAGACAGACTTTGTGGCTAACCTGCTCTGTACTCAGTTACACTGAGTTAAATAATATCTTCATGACCAGTTCCCTACCGCAGGTACAAAAGCTACTTGGACAGGCCTGCTATGGTGTTTTCATTCTGTACTCAGCTCTGAACCCATTAGTTGTGTGTAGTTTCTGAATGGCCAGTGTATCATGCAATGAATTGTGTTAATCATTGACTGTCATTTAGAAACAGTGTATAGCTGTTGTTCGTTGAAGGATGTACACTACTTTTGAAATTGTATTTACATTGAATTAAACTGTTTAATCAGTGATTTGAAGAAGCTATTAACTCTTGATGTTTTTTTTAAACACTCATCCAATTTTACCAAAGAAGTTGCCTGCTGTGTTTTTATCACACATGGTCTGTCAAAGGCTGTACTGCCTAACTGTGTTTCAAATAATAACAACATAAATTAGTTGACGAATACATAAACACTGGCTAGACGTGAATCTAAAATGCAGGCATAAAATTTAATGTTACATGCAGATGGAAATAAAGTGCAGTCCTAGATGACCAAAATCTTCAGAAATACTATTCATAAATGAAGGATAGAGTGTATCACTTCTGCACCTTAGCAAAGGCCAGTTGTATAACTCTGATGTTCTTTGCTTAAAAATCAGGGATAAAGGCAAAAAAAATGTTGGGGGAGCAAAAGTCCAAAATAGGAGACAATTTTTAAATATTAGTCTAATTCAAAGTAAACACTGGACCCCACCCAGTTTGGGTTTGTGAAGGGTCGATCTTGTCTCCTGCACCTAACTGACTTCTTTGAATCAGTCTCCAGTGTCGTGCACAAGGGTAAGGCAGTCCACACAGCCTGTCTGGACCTCGCCAATGCCTTCAACACCATCCCCCACTCTGGAATCATAGATAAACTTACTAAGCTGGACATTAATCCCTACGTCACTCGATGGGTTGCCAATTGGCTTACTGACAGAACGCAGACTGTAAAAGTAGCCAACTCCAAATCCAGCTCCAGACAAGTGACAAGTGGAGTACCTCAGGGTTCAGTCCTGGGACCGCTCTTGTTTGGCATCTACTTCTCTGAAGTACAGGCCAACACTAACGGACTCTGGCTAAGAAAGTTCGCAGATGATTGCAAACTGGGAGCCATTACTGAATCCCCAAATTATGTGGATATTCTACAAAAAGGCCTTACAGAAACAGACGCTTGGTGCCAGAGTCATGGGCTCAAGCTTAATGCCAAAAAATGTATAGTTATCCCCTTTGGGGAAAAAACATGTACCCGTGAATTACCACATAGGTGGCAGTACACTAAACACCGAAAGTATGATAAGAGACTTAGGGACACAGGTGGAAAGTGGTCTCACGTTCGATAACCACATCGCCACAACAGTCAGGGAATCCTTCTATGTGGCACACCTCATCACTAAGGGCTTTTCATTCAGAAAAAAGAAGGTCATTGTCCCACTGTACTCATCCCTCATTAGACCCATTATTGAATACAATGCTGCATTTGGTATGTACCTCTCAAGACATCTGCAACAACTGGAAAGGCCGCAGAAATACCTCCCTAAAAGAATCACAGGTCTAAGGCAGATGCCCTTTGCTGACCATCTAAAAAAACTCCACCTATACTCTGTCGCATATCGTCTACTCAGAGGCGATCTCTGTGTTTAACATACAAGGCCATGTCAAACCCAGAGCTGCTGGACATGCTACACTTAAAGAAATCCCAATCCCTCAGAGACACATGCTCCAGGGATCTAAACCTTGTCATCACAATGAACAAAACATGCTGGAGGGATAGGTTCCTGACCCAGAGACTCCCCAGACTCTGGAATAGACTGCCCATGCATGTCAAGCAGAGAGCCTCTTTGGCCCTCTTCAAAAGGAACCTTGATGATTGGATGGGAGATAGGAAATTCACCCCAGGGATCACATCAGTCGCCCTGCTAGACAGGGGTCCAGGGAACTAAATACTGTGGGAAGAAATACCAGGGAATTGTTATGGCTAGGCTTGTATAAGCCCTAGGGCAAATAGCCTAGTACCAACCTATGAACCTATTAATAGAGCAGCAGGATTTCTATCAAAATGCATTTCTGAACAGTAAGAAAAATGAAATTTTAATGTCTAAAATTATTGATTAACTAATCCTCAGTGAAGTGATTTATCAGAAAAAAATATGAGGGACAAAACAAAAATATGAGTCAAAATTCTACATAAACAGGAATAGTTTAGAAGTATGGCCAGATAAACTTTTCTGAAAGTTTTGGGTTCTCTTAAATCTAATATTAAGCATTGCAGAATGACTTGGAATATCCATCAAGATTACTTCCATTTTATTTCCAATGTCTCAGAAGTGATATGACTTCTGAAGCAAATTGTTCAACCTCCATTTCATCAAAAGTTTTCAGTTTCACTTTCTTTTGTGGTAGCAATGTCCCATTCAACATCCCTGTAGTCTGCTAAATGTATAATTATCTCCAGAGTGACTGCACCTTGGAGTAAGAAGAATTTTCTTAATTGCTGAGACTCCATTCCTGAGGAAAGCTTTTGACAAAATTTTCAAAAGTTGCACTTAAAGGCAGTGCACACAATGAAGTGACACTGCTTTTACACAGAGAGGATGTACAGGTTACACTCAAGTTGTACAAGTAATATACAACACCTGTGTTGTTCAAGTAGTCTAGCAGATGCCACAGAATCATACACAACTTATAGAAACTGAAGCAAAGGATGGATTTCCTTCTGAGTTACATCCTTGAGTGCTGAGCATATGTAGACAAAATGTAAAGGATTATTGCCAACAGACTATCTGACTTGGCTAAGAATGATGTTTTTTTGCTATGGGTACAGATGTACATATGTACGTGCGTAGACATTGCCTAGATAACATTTTATGTCACTAATATCCATTCTCTTTATATACAGCAGGGAAATGGCAGCTAACAGGAATAAAAAATGGAAAGTAGTGCGGAAGATAAACACTGTTAATTTAAGGTTGCAGGTGCGGTTGTGTAATTATATTTCCTTCTCTGTCCTTTGCTACTGGAGATCACATTTGGAAACATGGTATTTATGTTATGTGGTAATTTTCATTTTAATTAATGAGGCAGAATCATTCATTTGGCAACATTAAGAAACCTGCTTCACTGAATAGCTGGCACATCTTCCCATCTTTCAAACAGACTTTGCATCGTAACCATCACTGGAACTTGGAAATGCAAGATGCTGCTTGTTGTTATTCAGATTTACAAAGCACAGTCTTGCATAATTATTTAATAAGCTAATTATGGGCTCTTTGTAAGGTGACTTCTACAGCAAAATGACAGTACAAGTGACACGTTGTAAAACATGTCAGTAAGACTACTTATGGGAAATTGTGTTTTTTCCCTGAGAAAAACAACATTTAGTTCCTAAGGTAACTGCCTTTTCCCATGAATTCTGATTTATAGCTATACCTTGTTAATCTTGAATATTCATTGTTGCCTCAAGATATAGAAGCGGAACTGAAAGAAGCATGAATGCTAATGATAAGAACTGAATAACTCTTTACATGACTGTAATAAGCATTAACTTAACAAATAAATACTTTAATGAAACATACGTTTTGTACTAACAGTCTGATCTCTAAATACACTTCTATGTAAATGAAAACTTTATATGCAGTGTGAAGTATAGTTCCTTACATTGCAAGTGTTTCAGCTGCTTCAGTTTGTCTTGAAGGAATTCTATACAGGGGAGGAACTGTCTTCCTTTAATATTCTGACCACTTACCCCTAAAACATTTTTTTTCATTTATTTTGAGGAAGAAATTCTGAACTAGAAACTATGGCAGTCTTCCTTTAAATATTATATCTAAATGTATGAAACGAAGTTATTTTCATGTAAAAAAGTATTCTCATGCATTTTTATGCATGCAGACACTTTTCTGTGTAAAATGAAAAGTTAATTTTGCAGCCATTAAAAATACATAGTTTTAAATATTTCTTCCAAAACAGAAGATTGAAGAACAGAACCATGTTTAGAGAAACATAGGTGTTTACAGCATTAATATTAATTTAATATTAATTGGTGGGCTGAATGTGCTGACATAATTTAACAGTTTTACAATTACATAACTAATATACAATTGCTTCCCTTATGCTTATCCACCATAATTAGAGCTGGAACCCAAAGTGGCATAACTACCTCAAGCTTACCCATTAATATTGATGCCGTAAATGTCCGTTTAAACATGGCCTCTGTTCATTTACTCTGCTGTGTTTAGAAGACATCTTTAAAACTATGTATTTTTTAAAGGCTGCAAACAAACCTTGCTTTTCACACAGAAAAGTGTTCACATATATAATGGTGCATGCAAACACTTTTTTATGTGAAAAAAGAAAAATAAAAACTTGTTTTGCACCATTAGGCATGGTGTTTAAAGATCATTCTTGTACTGTAGGAATTATAGTGTGAGATATCCTGTGTGAGAGTTTCCTGCTGCTATTGTATGAGGGATAGTGACAAAAATGAGATATTTAAATGTTCTGGATGCTAAGCAGGTTGCTGATACTCTCTGATTAAACAGATACTGATTGCATTTATTCTATTTAGTTCAAAATGTAATTATTTCACATCAAAAGCAGATAGATTTGTCCAAGAAAGATATTTGGATCTTACTAACTAGCTTGTTTCACAAGTCCATAAGAAGCAGTTGCCACCAGTATGAAGAAGTATTTATTCGTCACTGGTACAAGGCAGCAAATACAAAGATAAAGGCAGTAAATAAAATACAAGAACAGTAAGTGCTTTCAGGTTATTACCCTTCTTCAGGCAATACATTACAGATACAGGAAATTATTTAAAACCCTTCACAGCCAATCAACGTTCAATATTGAGTCTGCCTTTTCTTCAGGGCGGGATTAAAAGGAATGACCTCATTGAGGCCAGCAAATCTGTGTGCTGTTAATTCTATAATCCACATAGCTTCTTCACACTCAGTCCTGTTCACAATATCGCCCCCTCTGTTCCCTTTGGATATCAGCCTGACAACCATAAATTTAAAATTGTGACCTGCAAATGCTGATGCATGCCTAAAAAGAGCATTATGCTCATTTTTCAGCCTAATGGCTGATAGATGATTCAAGATTCTAGTTTTTAACATGCAATTGGTCTTTCCTATATAATAACAGTTGCAGGATTGACATGTGGCTAAATATATGACATTCGTAGATCTACAATTGGCACTCACAACAAAATGGTAGTTTTTCCCAGTGCTGGGGTGGATAAACTCAGTATCTGAATTAATATAGCAACAAGCCTTACAGGAACCACATGGTCTGGTCCCCTTCCTTGTCACTATATGTCTATGGAACATCTCTACCTTCATTGCTTAACAAGTCTTTTAGATTTTTGCTTCTCCTAAAGCCAAAAGATGGCATGGTTCCACCAACTGCACTCATTTTCTCGACAGAGGCTATTATCTTCCAATTATTTCTGATTATATCACAGACCCCATGTACATTGTTACTATAAGTCAGCATAAGCCCTGGACCTTTGTTCTGTGACTTCCTATTTAAATTTGTGAATTCATCTGATTTCCTTGATGGGTTCAATCTATCCTGTCTAAATTTCTTCTGTCTGGCAAAAGTCTGACTCACCTTCTCCTCTCCATAGCCCCTTTCTATGAAGTTACACTTTAGTTGTTCCATTTTTATTTCAAAATCATCATCCTCAGTACATAGTCTAGAAACCCTACCCAACTGCCCTTTGACTATGTTATTAAAGGTATACTGGGGATGCATGCTGTCCTGTGCTAGCAGGCTATTTTTCCAACATCCTTTTCTATAAAGTGTGGTCCTAAACCCCCCTGTATCCTGCAATAATGTTATATCCAGGAAGTCTATCTCTGTTATGGAGAAATTCAAAGACAATTTAAGGAAGGTGGTGGAAGATCCTAAATAGCTGACAAAACTAAAAAGTTCTGCCTCATCTCCCTATCATAACAGAAAAATGTCATCCACAAAGCACCTGTATAGATGTATCCTATCCCTCCACTTGTTGGACTGTCCTAACACAAATTGCCTCTCCCAAAAAACTAAGACCAGGTTAGCATAAGTGTTTGCACAGGGGGTGCCCACAGCTACCCCCTGTGTATGTCTGTAGTATTTGCCTCCTCATATAAAGACATTATATTCCAAAACCATGCTCAACAGTTCTCATCAATTTCAATTTGTCCTCCCCCAGCACATTCATTTCCATTAATAAATGTGTGACCACTTCTATGCCATAGTTATTACTAATCACTGTGAAAAGACTCTGCACATTAAGTGTTACCATGATGTACTGCAAAATACCTTTCACCTCTACAGTTTCTTTCAATGAAGTTAGAAAATGCCCAGAGTCTCTCAACACCTCTATACAACCCATTACACAAGGTTTTAATAGGCACTCCAACCATATTGAAATGTTTTTAGTGATCCATCCCCTCCCTGAGCCAATAGGTCTCATGGGAGGGTTAACAGGATCTTTGTGCAATTTTGGGAGAGCCTTAAAAACCGGTGTGACCGGGTGCACTATCCATAGAAATTCAAATAGATCTTTATCCATTAAGCCATCAACTTGTAACCATTTTAAACCAGTCCTCACCTCAGAAATAATTCTGTTTAATGCAATCGGGGAGATCTGAGTGTAAGTGGATGTGTCTGATAACAAATCTGCTAATTTATCCTGATAAAAACACTTGTCCAGGACAACCACAGCTCCTCCTTTGTCTGCATTCTTAATAATTATGTCTGTATTACCTTGTAAACCCTTAAGTGCCTGTCGCTGCATATCTGTCAAGTTATAAAAAGCCCTGGTACGCCCCTTAGACAAATAGACTAAAATATCCTGTTAACAAACCTTAATAAATGTACTCACGGTATGATTAAAAACATGAAGAAAAGTACTAGGTTGCCTCAACGGAACCTGGGCAGGTTGATTATCATTATTACCAAACATGCACTTTAACATCAAGTTCCTACCAAATAACATGAGGTCCAAAATTATTTCATTGAAACTGCTCTTAGTACTTGGGACAAAACTGAAGAAAAAGACACCGCTGCTATCTGAACCAACTCAATAAGCAAAAAGCAAAAAATACCATGTGAAGAGACAAAATGAGTAAGGACCACCATGAAAAACAAAGAATTTTATTACATATGCAAAGGATGAGCGCTTTCACGTACTGCCAAGTTACGCTTCATCAGATCTCAAAAACATTCCCAAAACCTCACTTTTTATAGGACAACCAATCTTAAAAAATCCTGCAACCACCTTGAACATAATCATCTAATTAAACAATCATTCAATCAGTTCAGAACCATACTAAAAACTAAGAATTCCTATATATTTTCATGAATCAGTGCTCTTAAAATGTAGCATTGAGCTACTGAACTAGGACAGTTAAAAAACACTTTGAAATAATAATATTAGAACAATAAGAATAATAAAACAATTGCAGAATATACTGACTTAATGTTAAATGTCATATAAAATATATATATATTTCATATATTTATTTCATACATATATAAAATATTAACAAAAATCAACTTCATAACTGCGGTGACCTCAGCTATATCCTATATCTACAACTACTTGATTCCTTAAAAATTACATGAATATATATCAATATATATGTCAGGATATCTGACTAAAAATATAAAATACTGAATAACTAACGTATATAATGAACAATGTATGTACAATAACATATGAAAACACATGGAAATACATGAAATATATGTAAAGGTGGATAAATTAAACATATATTTCCATATGTTTTTTGAGGTATGAATACTACATCAGCATAATGTAAAAGCCTCCAAATATGTTCATAACTCATAATAATTTATACTAATAAATCAATATTTATTAACTAATAATAATAATAATTAATTATTTTCAAAAAATATATAATGATATATATATAAATATTAAGCTTAATAAATAAATAAATAAAAATGTATATGAGACTTATACTACTACCCTGTCCCATTATCCTTCTATTACACTTATGCCCATAAAAGTTTTATTATTTTATCTAAATCTACGTGCTTCATGAATAGGTTTAATGGTTATAAACTGATTGAGCCCTGGATCCTGATGTGCTCGTAACTTAAAAATCCATTGGAGTTCTATAGTCTCCAAATGGTTCATATTATGTCCCCCTCTCTTTTTAGGGGTCACTAACTGTAACACTCTAAATTTAAACCTATGGCCTTCATAAGCCATTATGTGTTTAGCCAAAGCATTTTGTTGGTTCAACTTCCTGATATCATATACATGATTATAGATCGTATCTTTAAGCCTCCTTGTTGTCATGCCTACATAAAAGGCCTGACACTGATCGCAAGTAGCTAAATATATAAGATTAACATCATCACAAGAAGCAAAAAACCTGGGTTTAAACTCATATTCCAATGTGGGATGTAAAAACACCTGAGTGTCACTAATCATTCCACACATAGTACATTTATCACATGGAAAGGTACCAAAAGTCCTAAAATGTCTCTGAGGTTGCCTAGTATCTAAATGCCCATGATCAATACACAATAGCCTCTTTAAGTTCTTGCTAGTCCTATAGGTGAAGCTTGGTGTCTCACCTACTACCTTGACAGTGTGGGGATCTATAGCAAGTACATGCCAATTTCTTTGTATTATTTTAATAATTTCTTTATTATCATTAGTAAACCTAGTAATGAAAGTCACTCTAGAGTCATGCTTACTATTGCTTAATCTCTTCTTTCTAACATACACCTGTTTACTTCTATTTGTAGATTTATTTAAGATTGAATCTCTTACACTTTTCACCATGGAACTATTATAGCCTCTTTCAATAAAGAGGCGTTCCATAATGTCTGCCTGTTCATTCAATTTTATCAGTTCTTTACATAACCTGGTAAGTCTAATAAATTGACCTTGACTATATTTGGAAACATGAATCGAGGATGCATGCTGTTAAAATGAAGCAATGCATTCTTCCAACATGTCTTCCTAAAAAGGGAAGTAGAAATATGCCCCTGTGTATCTTTAAAGATGGTAATATCTAAAAAGTCAATCTTAGATCTAGAAAAGTCCATGGTAAACCTTAAAAAATCAGTAGTAGATTCCAAATACCTGATAAACTCACTAAGCTCATCAGGACTACCATTCCAAAACAATAGTATATCATCTACAAATCTCCTGTACAATAATATTTTTGTATAATATACACTATTAAACAAATACAGTCTGTCCCAATGATGAACTACTAAGTTAGCATATGCATTAGCACATGGGGTGCCCATTGTGACACCCCATCTCTGTAAATATACTTTGTTATTGAACATAAAGACATTATTAGAAAAAATAATGTCTAATTGAGTACAAACCAATATTTGTTCATCATTATTAAACTCAGGAGTATGATTCATAGTCTCCCTAATGGCTTCTAATCCATAGCCATTGGGAATCGAGGTAAACAAGTTTCTTACATCTAGAGTGAACAATAAACATGTTTCAGGTAAACCATCATTAAATAGCAGGTCCAATGTGTCAATCAATTGGTAGGTGTCTCCTAGTATGGTGGGTATATTCTTAATTAATGGACTCAATACTTTCTCTATATAAACATAAATTGTTTCAGTTACCCACCCCTCACCTGCCACTATAGGGCGCATAGGCAACGGTAAAACATTTTTATGGATTTTTGGTAAACCTTTAATATGTGGTATGAGAGGGTATTCCACTTAAAAATAATTATATAAATCATAATCAATTTGTCTGCACATCAAAAGATCATATAGATCATTATGTATTTTGCTAACTATATTATCCAACATTTCCTGATTAATCTTACTATATGTGTCAACATCTTGTAGCATTAAGTACATGGTTTCATTATAATCTTCAGTATTCAATAGCACAATCCCACCCCCTTTGTCAGCTGGTTTAATTGTTAATTCAGTATTATTGCATAAGGTCTGTAATGAACGCCATTCTTCATTGCTAACGTTATAATATAAACATTTCCGTTTCCTTCCTGAAAAATAAGCATATAAATCTTTTTCACACATTTTTATAAAACAATCTACATTAGTGGGTAATTCAGGTGCAAAAGTACTTTTCCGTTTGAAACAAAACTTCACATCAGTCTCTTGTGTAACTTGTTTACTAAAATATAACAACTTTAATGTCACAGAACGTCAAAACATCCTTAAATCCATCAAAAGTTCACTCAAACAACTATTCTGTGATGGAATAAAGGCTAATCCTTTATTCAAAAGTGAAAAGTCATTTGAAGTAAAATCAAACCTGGAATAGTTAAACACCAGATCCTTCAGTCTCTCACTCGGCGCCTCTGTTTGGGATTCCCGCCTGAGTATTTTCTCTTCCTGCGACCCCGACTGTTTGACCTGCTTTTTGACGCTGTACGTATCTGGACAGGAAACGGCAAAAAACGTTCCATGCTACCAGTAAGCAATTTCGGTCTGGCTCCTGATGTATACACTGTCTGACTAGCAATAAAAGC
Organism: Protopterus annectens; assembly: GCF_019279795.1. Lineage (NCBI taxonomy): Eukaryota > Metazoa > Chordata > Ceratodontiformes > Protopteridae > Protopterus > Protopterus annectens. Next base: position 1,404,924,323 of record NC_056739.1, on the reverse strand, counting down.
TTGCTGATTGGGTGGAGGGGTGTCTATCCTCGCAGCAACACCAGGTTCACAATTACTATAAGATGACGTAGTCAACTCTGCTGCTGCATTTATATCAGCTGTAGATGGTACTGTGGCACTTAAAGGAACAGGTACATCCTCATTTCCTGCTTCATTTAAATTAGTAGCAGACATATTTACAGCTTCATTGGATTTATGCTAAGCAGAGCTATGATAGTTATGCTGGATAGAACTATGATAGTTATTTTTCGGCCATACAAAGACTTGGCCCATGGTGAAATCTTTGTAATCTCGTGGGAGTTTACGATATTTAATTTGTTGCAGCTTATCGCTGTACATAGCTACCTGAGAATACATGTTTTCAAGTCTCTTGTCATAAACTTCACCTTTAAAGCGATTACATTGATCTTTGTTCGAAGCCTCTACTTTCACGGTTAACTCTGCTTCTATAGGTGAAAAATAATCAATGAGTAATTTCATGTAGTTGTTGCTAAGTTCTATATTCAATTTTTGCCACCTCTTTAAGAGCTCAGGATGGCTATCACCATAAGAGGACATGCAGAGTATTCTCATGCCACGAGGAATAACATGGAAGTGTAAGCACGCTTCCATGTATCGCCTCTGCCATATAAGTCTCTGTAGTTTATAAAGATTATTCTCCAACTTTCTATTTAGCATATTAAATTCATTAAAGTTCTCAAGTGTACCTGTATTTGGAGCTGACATCGGAAATTGTAGTTCCAAACTAAGTAAAGGATTGTTGCATTGTTCAGTAATACAGTTCCATTTCCGATTTAAATCTCTACCTTCCGGGTTGTAATCCAGTTCAATACGGGTAGATTCCATCGTGTGATAGCTGCGTTGACAAAGTAATAAAATCTATACTGAAGAAAAAGACACCGCTGCTATCTGAAGGTCCAACTCGATAAGCAAAAAGCAAAAAATACCATGTGAAGAGACAAAATGAGTAAGGACCACCATGAAAAACAAAGAATTTTATTACATATGCAAAGGATGAGCGCTTTCACGTACTGCCAAGGTACGCTTCATCAGATCTCAAAAACATTCCCAAAACCTCACTTTTTATAGGACAACCAATCTTAAAAAATCCTGCAACCACCTTGAACATAATCATCTAATTAAACAATCATTCAATCAGTTCAGAACCATACTAAAAACTAAGAATTCCTATATATTTTCATGAATCAGTGCTCTTAAAATGTAGCATTGAGCTACTGAACTAGGACAGTTAAAAAACACTTTGAAATAATAATATTAGAACAATAAGAATAATAAAACAATTGCAGAATATACTGACTTAATGTTAAATGTCATATAAAATATATATATATATATTTCACAAACCTTAATAAATGTACTCACGGTATGATTAAAAACATGAAGAAAAGTACTAGGTTGCCTCAACGGAACCTGGGCAGGTTGATTATCATTATTACCAAACATGCACTTTAACATCAAGTTCCTACCAAATAACATGAGGTCCAAAATTATTTCATTGAAACTGCTCTCAGTACTTGGGACAAAAGTTAGACCCTTACTGAGTACAAATAACTCATCAACGGATAATACATATTTAGATAAATTAAAAACAATATTATTATCACCAGTCATTCTGATGGCCTTCTTTTCTTGTATTCTCTCTGCTCATTATGCTGGTGTGTCCAGTCCCCTTTCTTCTTGATGGGAGAAGGCAAGGAGGCAAAAAAACGGCTACCACTGTCATTAACCTGATGTGCCTTAGGCCGTGCTCCTTGTTGTGCATAAGGTTCAGTACCTATTGTCATGGGCAAATCGTGGGTGGTATTACATGCATCATGGGTTTCCCCTTGTATATTCCTACTTAGAACTGATGTTTCTGAAACATCCCCACTACTGTGCAGAACAGTCAAATTAACTGAGTCTCCTACTTCTTTCAATACTGGTTCATGCTGTGTAGGAGGATGGGAAGTATTACGATGCATGGGTTGTGTGTTACGTGCCTTCCCATTCGTCAAATGCATATTGGTACTAGCACTCCCTTGCCTGTATGGCCGTTGTGGCTGGCTTCTCCCTTTCGGTTCCATAATGGTTCCTTGAGCTTCCCTTGATGAATAAGTCTTCTGATCTCTGGGCCAAACAAATATTTGACCACTGACAAAATCATTATGGTCTCTGTGTAGCTTTTTGGCTTTTTGTTACTGTAATCTCTGATCAATAGTAGAAAAGGTACCTTTCCTCTTTGTATTCCAACTCCAATCGCTGCTGTAGCAATTCTACCTCATGGCTGAGTGTTTGTTCCTCAGGTGCAAAAAATTCCAGCAAGAGGCGCATATAAGAGAAACGAGTCTCTATATTGATTCTCTGTAATCGGGCCAATAGCCCGGTGTAGTGTTCACCTTGCCTCGGCATGCAGAACATCCTCATGCCTTGTGGGACCACACCAAACTGTAGACAAGCCTCCAGGTGGTTACACTGCATTGAAACCTTTTCAGTTTATTCACTTTATTGGTAAAATCTGATACAGTCTCTTCAAATTTACGATTTACTGCAGTTGCTACTGGATTAGTGAAAGTTTCACAAGCTTGTATATTCAAATCCAGCTGTAAAAGAGGATTGGTCTTAACAGTCAAATTATTTCGATCATCTTCCTTGTTCTTGAAGGAACTAAGAAATTTAGTAGTTGCATGTTCTTCACTTACTACTCCATATTGTGTGAGATATCCATGTACAAAACAATCCAAAGATAAAGTCCAAACAGGAAAACCTCACCAAAGGCAACCGCACACAGCAAACAGCAACACAAGTCCATAAAAAGCAGTTGCCACCAGTATGAAGAAGTATTTATTCGTCACTGGTACAAGGCAGCAAATACAAAGATAAAAGCAGTAAATAAAATACAAGAACAGTAAGTGCTTTGGAGTTATTACCCTTCTTCAGACAGTACATTACAGATACAGGAAATCATTTAAAACCTTTCACAGCCAATCAACGTTCAATATTGAGTCCGCCTTATTCTTCAGGGCGGGCTTAATAGGAATGACCTCATTGAGGCCAGGAAATCTGTGTGCTGTTAATTCTATAATCCACCTAGTTTCTTCACCCTCAGTCCTGTTCACTATATCGCCCCCCTCTGTTCCCTTTGGATATCAGCCTGATAACCATAAATTTAAAATTGTGACCTGCTAGCTTGTTTCATTGCTTTTTTGCCTTACCTGCCCATGAGACACTTAAATGTATTGCTAGACTGGAGTTGTCTTGCACTATCTAAGATACTGACAGCTGTAGTGCTGTATGAATTTAAATGCTAGATGATATTTTTTATAAGCATTTAGTTTCTATAGTAACCGAACAGTATTCCTTCAGTGAGACCAGATGTGCAGTGGAGTGCAGATGTGATGGCTCATAAGATGAGAAGCTGGTGTTTAGCCACTGCAGTCTGCATTTGTTCAAAGGCAGTTGTATTTAACAGTTACATTTCATCATCAGGACACCCAATCCTTTGTGTTTTTATGTAGGATTGTAGTCTGTCACACTTTTGCCAGCCATTCTATGTCCCGTTCTGAGTTTCCATTTGCCCTTCACCATGTAAGAATCTAGGTATGTATTGCAGTCTCCATATTATACGTGGCATGCACTCATTACTTTATGTCACAGACTTCTTGATTTATACCAAGAAGTGATATACTGCTACTAAATGTAGGAGCTGCGTATTGCTGTTGTCTTTTTATTACACCTCTCAATTTCTTTGCTCAGGAATTCTACATAACACCAAAAATAATGGGAGAGCAAAGGCCCAAAATCAGTGACAATTTTTAAATGCTACTCTAATTCACTTATAAGAAATTTTGGGTTTATTGCTCAGCTATTCAGCATGCCCATCTCATGCATGGGTGCACCCAAAATGCATGTACTGAAAATACAGTCACAAGATTAAATAGAATAATAGTGTTCGATAATAACTCATTTCACTGGACAGGTGATTATCACGTACATATGCTATTTACTAAGGATAGTCTCCTTATGTGGCCTTTCTGAAGATGATTATAATTGATTGGCCAGCATCATGAATGGCTGCTGCTCTGCGTAGCAGAAGCAGCATGGATGCCATGTAACACAAACAGCCAATAGAAGTAAAATAAAATAACAAGTTCAGATGCCTGGTAGGTTATGCACAGTGCACTGCTGACCAACATGTCAACAGTAAAAAATAAAATAAAAAATCTGCTACATGTTAAGAGTACCTAGGTAAAATGTTTTGCCACCTATGGGAGCAATGCTTATGCACTTTGGGAGTAACAGTTGCAAAAACTGGTCATAGCAGAAAATTAGATCCAGACTTATTAATCTTCATGTATAGCTCTAAGTTTCTGCTTTTTACTGTTTTCTGGGCAGATTTGTATTTCACATTTATCTTAGTGTCTGCATTGCCATCTCATGTTGTCTCTTTTATTATCAGAATGATCTATGCCACATGGGGGAGTCAGATCATGGAGTGTAGTGTTTGCAGCACAGACTGGAACCTACAAGGCATTCTTGTACAACAACATGTATATGGCTGCCTGCAGATATCTGTTATGTTGCTTTCTGAGATTGCACACAGCAGTTTCTACATGGCTGTAATGGGCTGGCATGCTGGGATAAAATGCACAATTTGGTAGGTTTGTGGATAGCAATAACCTCAGCCCATGTAGTCCACCTATTCCTATGGCTATCATGGACACATACCTCCAAGGTTATTCTATGTTACAGTCATTTTGTTCATATGAAGACTGAAAGGCCACAGTGCTGTGCACATTTCTAATGCTGTTTAGAACTGCCAGCGGGGGGAGGAACACAGATGTACCTTACATAGCTCATGCACTCTACTCTCTGTACATTCTTTCCTACTGGATAGGGCAGTTGTGTTGCTAGTACTGCCTGCAGCTTGCCATCACAGTCTTTTGGTTGTAGCTCTAGAATGCACTGCAGCACAGCTTCGTTTGTCCTACACAGTCATTTCGGATTGTAGTATTTGTTGTATGCATAATGCAGTGATCATTTAAATGCATCCTGCATACAGTGGTTTCTCTGATATGCAGACACTTATGTCCTGATTTTTGGATCACAGACTGTGTTTGAGTGCTGTAGGGCTATTACATGCCATTTGTTTGTGCACTTACCATACAGTAGGAGCATCATACCTATGAATCCTGCTCAAAAGTTATACAGGTTCTTTCAAAATTAGTTTTCTCATTCTTTCTTTTAATGGTCATTCCTCTGTTACGGTAACTGCAGAGCCACTAAAACTTTCAGGAGTGGTTTCTTTGCTGACCAGTTCTGCAGGTGCATACTAGAGGATTCCCTCTTAAACCTTTAATCCATAGGCAAACCTCTCAACTTCATGACAGTCTACAACAAAAAAGAAAAAAAAACATTAGTGGCAACATTAGTGGCAAAGCACAGCTTCTTTATTGAATATTCCCTAATGTTTCAACTGAGCCTTCAGTGGGGGTGGTAAACAACAAACATCAGAGTAGTCAATAAATATAAGATGATTAAAATATAACAGCTAACTAATCAAACATTTCTAACTTAATTCCCTATTAAAACCATGTGGTCTTAAAGTCCTATAGTTCAAAATGCATGTGCTTTCTGTATATAACAATTGTTGCTGAATAGAATACAATAGCCTCCTATAAAACACGGTATAACCTGAGTCAGAATGGAAGCAGAAAGAATCATTTTAATGGTCAAGTAACATTGTATTTCTATCAAGATGGACCAAAATGTTCATCTACTGAACTCTCTGGGGTTTTTTTCCTTTAACTGAATTTTATTTGATTTTGAAAGAGAAAAAAAATAAAATTCCAATAAAGAGTAGTGGTGAAATGCTCCTACATGATGAAACCAGATGAAAAAAGTAAAACATATTCATAATCACAACAACATAATAAACTATTCAATTATTTACAATACTTGCAACAAATAAATTAAGGAAAAAGGAAAGCCCAATACCCAAAATGTAATTACAACCAGAACAGAGGGCTATTTACTATGATACTAATTGTTAATTTCTGCAAGTGGCAGGAACATCACCAAGATTCTTCAAAAACTTTTGCCATTCAGGTGGAAGTCTATAGGGACAGCATGTCTGTTTAAATGAATATAGAATTTTTTTCAGATGCCTCCTATATTTCTTTGCTATTACTTCAGGTGGTATTGCCCCTGAATTCTTCCAGTATTTTCCACAAGTGAGATTAGCCATATTTGCTAATGCTAGAGTACATAACACCGGGAACAATACCAAATATCCAGAATTCCCAACCCAGATTGATGCACATTTTTAGCCCTGCTACTATTTTCAGTCTTATAGACCCATATAATCCTGATGTTTGAATATTCCCCAAACAAATGGAGGTTATATGCTATGACATGCTGATATCTCCAGCAATAACTGTCACTTTTCATGCCCTATTCAGAGTAAGATACCATCCAAATATGATCTGCAATTGTTGGTCATAAAACTCTGGCCATTTCTTTAGTCATCACAGCATTTTCCACACCTTCTTCTACTGTGCCCTTTCCAATCCATTTTGTCTTGTCTGTGCCACCTAATTTGTATTAGGCATCTCAGTGCTCCTGCCTTATGTTCCCATCCATTTCTGTATATCAAACTCACCCTG
>NC_056739.1:1404840161-1404912661 GCF_019279795.1 Protopterus annectens | reverse complement strand
GCTGTAAGGAAAACTAAGTCAAACATTTCAAATCCTTTTTTTGAAGTTAAAATTATTTCAAATCTGTCCTTTGATCTAGATAGTGGTGCCGAAGAGGCTAGCTGAGCACATTCTTTCTATTGTTTTAACTGAAGGAATAATTACTAGAGTGTATGTGTGAAATGTCTTTTATTGTTGTAGCTTCCTGAGCAGGTGTTAGCTTGCTAAATAATGTAGCATGTTGGCCTAGGAACTCCAGGCTAAGTGTCAAAGAAATGATGTAATGGGAACTGTACTACAGAATTATTTTAAGTTTCTGTGTGATCTCTGAACTCTTAAATAGCACTATGGCGTAGTAGTATTGGTTTGTGTTTTTAGTATTTATTATTAAATATTTTAAACCCTTTTCAACTGTGGCTGGTTTATGTAGAGATAATTTAAGCTCTAGAGTGCATTGTATGCTTATAAGTGATCTTGTACTAAACCCTTCCAAAAAATCTTGATTGCTTAAGTTACACAACTATTGGATAATAATATTGCACAGTAATAATTGTACACCCTTTTAAGGGCATGTGGGTAGCTGATAATTATTAGCTGATTGTGGCAGCAATTACTACTGTATAGTTTGGGTAAAGGGGTACAGCTGGAGAATCTGTGTCAGCCTTTCCCAGGAATGCCTGTGAAGTTGTATACATACTTATCTCAAAGTGTGTATGTGTGTGTGTGTGTGTGTGTGTGTGTGTGTGTGTGTGTGCGTGTGTGTGTGCGTGTGTGTGTGTGTGTGTGTGTGTGTGTGTGTGTGTGTGTGTGTGTGTGTGTTTGTGTGTGTGTCAGCTACTTAGGCAGGGACACAAAACACTGGTTGGACAGAGAGGGTACTGGAGGTTAGCTTGCCAGCTAGGTTGAGATCTGGACCCTATAGCTGTGCCAGTGGAGAGTCTTACTGGGGACCTGGGGAGGAATGGAGTGACCAGCCCCAGACTGACTGTGATCTCTGTGTCCTCTGAAGGGAAATTGCACTTTACTGTATGTATTTGTTATCCTCTCCTCATATATGAGACACCCTCTCTAGTGTTAGTGGTGAGGATTGAGGCACCTTGATTACTGGGCCAGGGCACGGGTGTCACATGTGGTGGCAGCGGTGGTATATCCACATCATATATTAATTAGTTGGCAAATACTAACTGGCGTGTAGTGATGTGGGTAGAGTGAATCATGTAGCTTATGTACAGTGATCTCTGAAGGTGTATTGTACTCTAAAACAGCCATGCAGTGAATACTCAGAGTTCAGATCTCAATTGTTTTATTACTTTTGTTAGCTTAGTTAGTCAGGGTGAGCAGGCAGCATGTCAGCAGAGGAGAATGGAAAGCTGACAAGGAGCCAGCTAGTGGAGATGTGCCAGGCTAGGGGACTGTTGCATGGAAACCTGACTAAGGCAGACCTGATTGCAGCCTTGGTTACAGCTGCATCAGAAAACAGCATCCAGGAGGACAATCAGACTGGCAGTGGAGATACAATATCCTCGGAGAATGGACAGCTCAACCTTTCTGCGAAGGATGATCAGACTGGCAGCAGAGATACAATATCCTCGGAGAATGGACAGCTCAACCTTTTGCAGTGGACTTAAAAATTCAGCTGGAGCTAAAGAGACTTGAGTTGGAGGCCAGGCATTTGGAGATAGAAGCCGAAGAAAAGGACCATCAGAGGAGGCATGAAAGGGAAATGCTGACTCTTCACCAGAGTCATGGAGGTAATGGGGAAGGGAGTAACTGGACCCCAGAAGCACAACAGGTCAGTAAATTTCTTCCACAATTTAAAGAGGGGGATATATTTGAGAGGGTATGCAAACAGTATAGTGTTGACCAAAGGCTCTGGGTACAGTTCCTGACCCCCTATACTGCTGTAAAAAATGTATTTTAGATTGTTTTAAGTTAACACCTGAAATGTGTAGAAACATGTTTTGTGAGCATAGACGCAAGGCAGATGAAAGTGTGTATGAATATGTTGCTGTACTGAGCACTTATTTTCATAGCTGGGTGAGTGGATGTCAGGTCACCACTTCTGAAGGGCTGGAAGACCTTTTGGTGAGGGAACAAGTCCTTAGCACTTTGCCTGAGGACATGAGGATCTGGTTAGCTGATAGACAATATGCTACTTCAGATGAGTTGGGAAAGAAGGTAGACCTATACCTGGCCATCAGGGCAGCCCTGTACAGGAAGAGGACCCCCCAGTACTGCTCATGGGTCTAAAGGAACCCATGGTGGGCAGCACAGACTGCCACAACAGAATCTGCCAGTTACAGGGGAAGCCACTAGTCCAGGTACACATCCAGGAGCCAGGGTTAAATGTTTTGAATGCAACCAGTGGGGCGATGTGGCATACAGGTGTCCATGGAGGCAAAGGGGGGAACCAAGGGTGAGGGAGCCAGTAAGTGTGAAAGACAAATGCCAATAGTAGGTTGTCTTGAGACAACAGGGGTACTAAACTACCATCCTGCAGATGGCCTGAGAGGGAAGGATTTGGATGAGATAGTACTGTGTGCTTATGCAGTTACACGCAGTGAGGCTAGGAGACAAACATGTGGGTCTGGTTGCCTGGGGGAGACCCAGACAGACTGCATACTTGCAGTCAGGACTGGTGAGGTGGTTACTTCAGGGAGGGAGCTACTCTGTAGCAGTGAGACTGAAGGTGAGCCACAGCTGCTTGTGGGTACTGATGTTCCCTTGGACAGAGTAACTGCAAAGGTAGAGGTGAGTAGTAGTACCCAGGCTGACAGTGAGGCAACACTGTCAGAGGATACCAGACCTCTTGTGGAAAGGGAGCTGGGAAGGGTTACAAGGAGAGAGTTGAGACAGGCTCATCTCTCAGACCCTGCATTGCAAGGCCTGAGGCAGGTAGCTAGGGAGGCACCTGATTCTCAAGAAAAGGGTGAATCTGTATACTGAGACAAAGGGTTACTATACAGAGAGTGGACCTCCTGAGGGAGGGCTAGAAGGTGAGAGAGAGTACAGCAGTTGGTAGTGCCTAGAGCCTACCATCTGGTGCTTCTAGCCATAGCCCATGATATTCCCTTTGCAGGTCATATGGGCATAAAACATACAAAGAGACGTATTATGCAAAACTTCTATTGGCCTGGAATTTCCAGAGATGTAACAGGGTACTGCAGGACCTGTGAGCAATGCCAAAATGTAGGCAAGGCAGGGGACAAGGTAAGAGCTCCTTTGATGCCTTTGCCTGTGATTGAGGAGCCATTTCACAGGGTAGCTATGGATATTGTGGGTCCTCTGAATACCCCAAGTTCCACAGGGTAAAAGTATATCCTAGTGGTTGTAAATTATACTGCACAATACCCCAAGGCTGTGGCTTTCTCCTCCACTGAGGCAGAGAAGGTGGCAAATGCTTTGTTAGAGATTTTTAGCAGGGTGGTTTTCCCAAAAGAAATACTGACTGACCGAGGTGCCAGTTTCATGTCAGACCTGCTGGTCTTGTAGGGTGCACATGAAGGCCACTCCCTACCATCCCCAGACTAATGGTCTTGTTGAGAGGTTAAACTCTACAATCAAGTCCATGCTATGGGCATTTGCAGATCAGTTTAAGAGGGAGTGGGACAAATATTTGCCCCATCTGTTGTTTGCTTAAAGAGAGATTCCCCAGAAATCCACAGGTTTTTCACCCTTTGAGTTGCTGCATGGACATAGGGTGAGGGGACCTCTAGATTTAATTTGAGATGAGTGGGAAGGTAAGTGTGAGTCTCACAAGGAGTCTGTTGTGACATACGTCCTAAACCTCAGGACAAAGGCTCAGGGAACTCATGGGCTTGGCCCAGGAGAACCTGGCAAATGCCCAACAACAGAAGAAGGTGTGGTATGTCAGGAATGCTCAAGCTAGAGAGTAGGCTGTGGGGCAGCAGGTAATGGCTCTCATTCCTGTCAGACACAACAAGCTGCAAGCAGCTTGAGAGGGACCCTACCAGGTGGTAAGAAATGTAAGTGATTTTAACTACATGGTGGAACTGCTAGGCAGATGGCAGGGGCACAAATTGTACCATGTTAACATGAAGAAACCTTACCATGATAAGGAGGCCCTTGTGCTGAGCATTTGCAATGGATTGCAGGAGGAGTCTGGGGGAGATCTGGTGACTGATCTCCTCAGTGAGGATCGGGCTGATACCTCAGTGGAAGGGGTAGCAATGGCCCAGCAGCTAACTCCTACCCAGGTTCATGAAATCCAAGCAGTGTTGCAGGAATTTCAGGACATTTTCACTGGGAAATTAGGGTGCACCCACCTGGTGCATCACCAGGTGGATACAGGACCTCAAAGGCCTATTAGGCAGGCCCCTTATAGGGGGCCTGAGAGAGTCAGACAGACCCTGAAGGAAGAGGTACAGGAGATGTTAGAACCAGGGGTGCTGGTGCCAAAGAAGGGTGGCAGCACCAGGTTCTGTGTGGATTACTTGAAATTAAATAGTCACACACCGTCGGATGCTTACCCCGTGCCTAGGACAGATGATGCCCTAGAGCAGCTGGGTGGGGCTAAGTATCTTACCACCACTGATCTTACCAAGGGTCACTGGCAGATGTCCTTGATCCCCTGTGCTAGAGAGAAGTCAGCCATTGTGGCTCCTTTTCGCTTGTATGAGTTCACAAAGATGCCCTTTGGGATAAAGAATGCAGCAAATTTCCAGAGGCTGATAGATCATATCTTAGCAGGAGCAGGAGGGTTTGCCCTTGCTTACATAGATGATATTGCTATCTGCAGCCATCCCCGGCCAGAGCACCTTGAATAGCACTGTGGTGTAGTAGTATTGTCTTGTGCTTTTAGTATTTATTATTAAATATTTTAAACCCTTTTCAACTGTGGCTGGTTTATGTAGAGATAATTTAAGCTCTAGAGTACATTGCATGCTTATAAGTGATTTTGTACTAAGCCCTTCCAATAAGCCTTGATTGCTTAAGTTACACTACTATTGGATAATAATATTGCACAGTAATAATTGGACACCCTTTTAAAAGCCTTTGGGTTGCTGATAATTATTTACTGGTGGTGGCAGTAATTACTACCATATAGTCTGGGTAAAGGGGCACAGCTGGAGAATCTGTGTCAGCCTTTCCCAGGAGTGTCTGTGAAGTTGTATAAGTACTTATCTCAAAATGTGTGTGTGGCAGCTACTTGGGCAGGGACAAGAAGCACTGGTTGGACACAGAGGGTATTGGAGGTTAGCTTGCCATCCTTACTTGATGACTGGTAGTCCAGGCTGAGATCTGGACCCTATAGCTGTACCAGTGAGGAGTCTTATTGGGGACCTGGGGGGCAAGGGAGCTACCAGCCCCAGACTGACTGTGATTTCTGTGTGCTCTTAAGAGAAATTGCACTTTACTGTGTGTATTTGTTATCCTTTCCTCATATATGAGATGCCCTCTCTGGTGTTAGTGGTGAGGATTGAGGCTCCTTGGTTGCTGGGCCAGGGCAGAGGCATCACACGTAATATTGCTTGACATAATTTTATGTAGATTTAGCTATGTAGGTGTACCACCTTACTGTAGAATTAACTGATGTTCTTTGTTTAATAGTTTTGCTTAGTTTTGGTTTAAAGCATTGTATAATGAAATAGTACAACATTCCTGTATGTTCATCTAACATAGCTTTTACCTGTGTTACAGGCTCTGTCTGGAAGTCTTGTTTTATGCTTGCTTAATATATCACTTTATACTTATTTTGCTCTAAAAAGACAATTTGATACTCTGAGTATGATTTCTCCTTAAACCCAATTGTATGTGCCATGTACCCAAAAGTAGCTATCCCTCATAATAATTATAATAATAATAATAATAATAATAATAATTCAATAAATATATAAACTGTTTGTTGCCATTGACATGTAGCACTGTTGCTTCCAATGATATTTCATTCAGCTTGATGACTGTAATTTACCAACTCCATGTTAATAAGAAAGAGTTGCAGTACAGTAAGTTTTCCACTGTCAACACCAAGGAGTTGGAAATTCTTTAAGCTGCTGCATTCCACCACTACTTGTCTTGGAGTTGTGATTGTTGCCAGTAGATATCAGATCCACAGCTAGTTCATGTACTGCTTATGCAATCCCTAATCTGGTGTCCCTCAGCTTTGAGTTAAGGAGCAGAATAATAAAAAGGTATATGGTCTTCTGGTTGAAACTGTAGCAAACCACTTGCTACTAATGTAAAAAGAGGTTGCTACAGTCATATTACCTCACTACAAGCATGAAGCCTTTCAGGCCTGACCGCAAAACCTGTATCACGTTCATTTCTAAATGCCATTCCTGCATTACCATGCTATTGGAAAGTGCTGATCTTTGCACCCCAACACCTTGTTCCTGTTGCAGCTGCCCCCTTCACCCCACCATAGCTGCATTTCTGACTGACCTGAGGGACCTTGGAGTATGATGCATATAGTGTGATGTCCTGATGAAAAGCAGATCTGCCAAGGTCAAATGTGGCAGGGAGATTATATGTAGATTTGCTGTGTCTGTGCTATCTTTTCTTTTATAAATACAGGAAACAAAAAGGGAGCCATAAATGCAGGCTCAGAGATAAATAAGACCTAGCTAGAATTTGCTAAGCAAGTTCAAAGGAACTAGTCTTAGACCTTTTTTTCCTATGTGCCTGAGCGTGTGTGTATGTTTGTGTGCATGTATGTGTGTGTGTGTTCCAGAAAAAGGGGAAAGATTAGAGGAAATGTGCATCTTCTCTGGATGTAGAATAGTTGTTTGACATAATATAAAATGGAAATGTCTAATCACATTGCATAAATCTAATACACTGTTGCACATTTAGCATCATTTAACAGAATGCACTTTACTTGATGACTGGTAGTGTGACAAGGACTGTGTGCATTTGCTCCCTCACTTTGCTATTGGAAATCTTACCTAACATTGGAATTTGTTTAACAGTGGGGTGGTATTCCCCAAAGCCACACTCACCGTTGTATAACAGTATACAGGGAGTGTGTTGCTTGAGGTGCCAAGAGGTGCAAAAACAGACTAGAGTGGTTTTATCACCTATAGATGAGTCCATCTTTTTGTCCAGAAATAAACAACAGATATTTGCTAACACCATGAAGAGTATTAATAGTGACAAACAATTAAACTGCATAACTCATACCCTCTTGTATAAAATAAAATAAAAAAGTAGTACAGAGCCTAATAAATAATACAGTGCACCTCTTATAAATAACATAAATGCACAAAAACTCACAGGATGTGATTGTTGTACTCAATCTCCTTATATGTGTTTCGCACCAGAGTACAATCCCCTAAACATGATGTTATACAAGACCCTTAATTGGACTGAAAATTCTCTAAATATTGACTCAGAAAAATGTAGGATGTTTATAATTCTAATAGTGATATCATAACAATGGCAAATAGTCTGTCAAATGTTCCATCTTGATGCCTTCTTAAAAAGGAACAAGTATTGAGATAATGAAACAATTCATCTACATACTATGGATAATTCTGTATGGATAAAAGAAGCTGTATTTTGGCTGTAGAGTAAAGGAAATTATTTTGACTAATTTAGCCTCTGTGAGTTTACTTTAGCCTAGAGTCCACCAGTCAAATAACAAAGGAGTGAAATTCCGGTAGCTCTTCTAAGCAAATTGTTTGTTTTCATTCACTAGGGAAAAACTCTGGGACAAGACCTCACCTGGTATAAGGAGCCATTACAACCACATGCAGTGCTGGCATTCTTTTGTTCCTATAACCCATCCCATTTGCACCTTCACCCAGTACATTTGTGGAAAGTTTATTATTTTTGGTTATATTTTGTTTCTGTACTGTTATTTTTTTTTGAGTGTTTCACCCATAATTTATTTAAATCAGACATCCAAATAGAACTTATAAGTTTGATTTCCAGACCTGAAGTAAATTTATCAAGTGACCTAAACATACAGAACTTCAGTTGTTAGTAATTTCTGGGCAACCGTTCCATTACTGAAAGGACGTTAATAGGATACTTTGAGAGACTCGAAAAGGTCTGTGTCAAACTATCATTATTTTCTGATACTTTTATTGCTAAATTGACTTTGACATAAAAAGAGGATTGAAAAGATGTTTCTGACAAAATAAATGTACGTGGTAAACAAATATACTAAATCAGCCTAGACTGCCACCTAAAAAAGGAGGATAGTCATGTGGAAAGGAGGAGGTCAAGCCAAAGGAATGTAATAACAGCAAAAAACATGTGTCTTTCTTTAATAATTCCCAGGGACTATCAGTCAAAATGACCTGAGTGAAATCAGCATAATAAGTCATACAGAGCTGAGAGTTTAAGCTTTCAAATATTACAATTAAGTTTTTACTCGCAAAAGTTTAACCTCATCTTACAATCATTAATCAGTTTATGTATATTTATTAGGTAAGAGCACTGATTGTGCTGGACCAATATCAAGCTCAAGCTGGCTAAATATAATTATAAGATCAGCAAAACAAATACAGTTAGCAACTGAACATAATTTTGATTAAAGAAAACAACAGCTATGTGCCAGATCCTTTTAACTTTAGAATGCCAGTCATGTATTGGTGGAAATAAAAATGTTTTTTCTTAAAAGATACCTATTAAGAATTTTCATACATTTTTTTTTACTTTAAAAAGCTTTTCTACCACAGAAGGATAAATTTCAGGAATACCATATCTTTACAAGTATATTCATTGATTCAAGTGCTGTTTTAACTTACCACTGAACTTATAGTAAAAGAGCAGTTAAGTAATACTTTCCTAGTTACAGTAACATTGATACTACTTTTGCAGACATTATCACATTAAATATTAATTTATTTATTTAGTTGTTTATCGCTACATAATCAAGTGTGCTCAGCTATTACATGTATATTATGTGCATTTTTTTTTTGTTGCACAATATGAAACTTTAGCCAGCATTCAGAAAGAGCCAACATCAGTGGTAAGTGCTGTGGCCAAAAAGATCCTTAAATATGGTTGTTAGCAATATTGATTCAGAGAGACATTATGTTTAATGAGGAAAGTCTCTGAATCACTCAAACAGTACTGCAAGCATTAACAAGTAGTTTGCTGCTGTAAGCATCACCAGTGACCAGTGCTTTCTAATGTCAAAGGACCCCCCCCATTTACTCGCCCCTCCCACCCACCCATACACACAAATAAAATTATTCAGACGCACACACACACACACACACACACACACACACACACACACACACACACACACACACACGCACACACGCACACACACACACACACACACACACATATACACAAACAGACACATCCTCTTATCTCTCAGATGTCTCCGAATTTACAAACAATTCTCAGGGTTGCATGTTAGATTTTCACTGCCCCTCATAAGCAGTGGATGATTGCAGTCAGTAACACCAGAAACTGGAGTTTCGTAATTCTTCTTGTTCAGATGATTTATTGTGGTGCAAAACTTGTTACTCTGTTAATTTTTTAAGTAACTTAGAATAAAGTTTAGAATGTCTTCCTGGTGTCATAGTGGTCCTGCCAGCTGTGCCTGGAAGTCCTGAGCATAGCCATTAAGAGACATAGTGCCCAAAACAAGAGCACCCAAAGTTCCCTTCACATATCCTTGATTTTGCCTTCTATATTGTTCCTGCCCCTCACAGTTCAGATAATAGCGCAGTCACTCAATAGTGCCAGACATGGAAAGAATGTTCATAGAGATAATCAACAGAGCTATAGTAAACCTCCAGACCCTGGAACAACCCAGTTTGGTTTTGTAAAGGGCATATCATGCCTACTTAGTTTGGTGGACTTCTTTGAGAAGGTTACCAAAGTAATGGATGAGGGCAAAATCATTCACACTCCCTACCTTGACCTGACCAAGGCATTTGACACAATACCCCACTCGGACATTGTTGACATACTCACGAGGTTAGGTACAAACCAGTATATCACCTGGTTGATAGCCAACTGGCTCACAGACAGGACCCAGGAAGTTAGAATTGGGGAGTCCACCTCTACAAATAGACCAGTCATAAGTGGAGTCCCTCAGTGATCAGTCCTTGGACCCCTCCTTTTTGGCATTTACTTCTCAGAAGTCAAGGCCAATGTCATTGGACTCTGGCTGACTAAATTTGCAGATGATTGCAAATTAGGAGCTGCCACTGAATCTCACACTGAAACATATGTGCTATAGGAGGGGCTGACACAGACAAACAGCTAGTATCAGAGCCATGGACTAAAGCTAAACATCAAGAAATGCATAATAGTATCCTTTGGGAAGTCATCCATCCCCGGTAACTATCATATTGACAACACACCCCTTAGAGTTGATCCAGTAGTCAGGAACTTTGGGATACAAATAAATAGAAATCTAGCCTTTGATCATCACGTGTCTACAGTAGTGAGGAACTCATTCTATGTTGTGCAGCTTATAAACAAAGATATGGCATCTAAATTCAAGGAGGTCATTGTTCCAGTGTATTTAGCATTCATCAGACCTATCATTGAGTACAATGCCCTGTTTGGTATGTACCTAATCAGGCATATCCAATAACTGGAATGTCCACAGAGCTTCCTCGCTAAAATAATACAGGGCATAAGTAATATGTCCTTTGCAGACCACCTCAAGGAGCTATCCCTGTATTATGTTTCCTACAGACTTTTGAGGGGAGATCTATGCTTGGCATACAGGGCATTGTTAGACCCCGCTCTGATGGACCTCCTGCATATCCACAAAACAAACAGTACCAGAATTACCCATTCTAAAGACTTAAACATTGCCTGTGATATAATTAGGACCTGCTGGAGAGAAAAGTATGTAGCCCAGAGACTACCCTGTCTATGGAACAGGCTCCCAATACATGTGATGCAGAGTTCCTCCCTAATCCAGTTCAAGTGCAACTTGGACAACTGGATGGGAAACAGGAAATTCATCCCTGGTTTGGCACCTTTGTCTCTGATGCAAACAGGTAACCTATAAATGGTTCATCTCCCAGGCCCATGCTTACATTTATCAAGGGTATCAGAACTTGTCAGAGATTTGGGATGCATGGCTTGGCTTAAAAAGGCCCTTGTGGTCACTAGCTTAGTAAGTAAACACCTAAACACCTATGAACCAGACTTTCTAGGTAAACAATTGCCAATAAATGAAATAAATAAATAAATCTCCAGGAAGTGAGGCATTAAAACATTTCTGCAGTTTCAGATTCCTAGCTTGTTTCTTCTGAGAAGAACAGTTATTTTCAGTACTCATACCTTATTTATTTATTTATTTATTTATTTGCATTTGTTGACCGGGAGAGTCCACTGGGTTGGAGCAACCCATTTTCAATGGAGGCCCAGGGAGAGAAGCTCCACAAGCAGTTAAATTCATAGTGAGAGAGGTTACATATTTTGCAAAAATAATACTACTAATAAGCCAGAGGCTTTCATTTACAACATTCATTACATAGAGGTTACATATTAGATGGGAAAATTATCTTATGATAAAAACAGTTTTTAAACATTAAATAATCCTGGCTAAGATAGTACATTTTTGATAGGAATTTATCTTTTGAAGATTTATTTTGAAGCATTTAAACATTGCTAGTAAAGCTAGCACAAAGGTTAGTTATTGACTTAGAAAGTTCCATTTTTAAAAGTGTTTGAAGAAAATAGTTTATGTGTAACATGAGTATATTAGTGAGTCAGGGATAAGACTAGAAAATTGAAAGTTGTACAGTAGGATAGTGAAGTAATCAGGATCCTTATAAGAGCGGTGTAGGATTTATGAGTTGGGGGGTGCTTAGATAGGAGCATGAGAAGCACATTCCCATTTGGTGGATAGATATGAGTACAGGAGGGATTTGAAGTTGTTGTTGTTTGGTATACTGCATAGTGTAGAGGGAAGAGAGTTCCACAGTTTAGCTATGGTGCTTGGCCCGGGGGGTGGGGGGGTGAGAGGGTTTGTGCACTTGTAGGAGGTTTTGGCTCTCGGATCTGAGGGAGTGGTTGGGTATGTAGGGTATTAGGGAAGTGGTGAGAGAAGGACAGTCTGCTGGTTTGAATATGAGCTTGTGGGCAGTTGTCAGTTGTAGGTATTACAGGTAGTTGGGGAGTTCTAGACATTTGAGGGTGTGTGTAGGGAGTGGCAGTGATGAGATGAGTTTTTTGAATTGATTGCAAATTTGCAAATTTTGTGGTAGCAGGATTAGAGTTTATAACATAGACCAAGTTGGAGGTTGGTGAATAGGGAAGCACCATAAATGAGAGAGGGGAGAAGGAAGGTAGATGCAAGAGTTTGTCGGGTGGAGAGGCTGAGGTAACGGTTGTGTCTATAGAGAAGACCTATTTTTGATGGGTTTTCTTAATTGCAGAGTAAATGTGGGAGTCAAATTTTAGGTTTTTGTCAATGATGATGCCTAACAGCTTGGTACTGGGAACAATTTGTAGGAGGGTGTTATTTTGGTTTATAATGGAGAATAAGTTTCTATCGAAATTGGAGTTTTTAGTAGGAGTAAAAATCATTAGTTTTGTTTTGTTAGCATTTAGGGTTATTGAGTGCATGGATTGGAGTTTGCAGTAGTAGCTTTTGCGATCTTTAGTTATTAGTTTTTTGGCCAGGTTCCGCAGTTGTTTAAATTCTAGGAGGGAGTTGTTTTTTTTTTTTTTTGGTATTGTTTCCATTTTTTGTCTTTAGAGCCAAGTAGGAGAGAAATTCTCTTAAGAAAAAAAAAAACAATCAGTGAAGATGGTCCTTGGAAAATGGGGACTGTGCAGCAGGGGATAACATTTGGTAAGTGGGAGTTCCAGGAACAAACTGGAGAAAGTTGGCTTGGAGACAGAGATAATTGGAAAAACAAGAATTAAAAGTACACAGAATACTATAGCCAGACTTAAAATTACACTAAGTGCTATAGCAGAGGATTTTGGTGGATATGGTTAAGGAACGAAGAAAGGTAGTCATAGAAAAGGGATAATTCTGCCACCTAGTGGTGAGATGTATTAAAACAAATATAGCAACTCTGTGAGGAGCAAATACAGAAATGGGAAAAAAGAAAAAGTAAACGCTGGGAGGCAGGGGGGATTACTGCAGGCTGCAGAAGGCTGCTACTAGAGACAGCTTTAAATGCTAAGCAGTGATGACAAATTATAAATGTATTAACATAAATGTTGCTGTCCTTTAATTAAGTTATTTTCTTGATTTGGGCATGAGGGAACACTCTGGGAGCCGCACTGTAAATTTCCTGGGTGAAGATAGCCTTCCAATAAGGGAATAAAAAGCCCTTGTTGTAAAATTTTAGAGTGAGGAGTATCCAAGGGCAGACAGCAGGCTGTGGGGAGGAAAAAGAATGTGTTCAGTATTAGAGAGACTAAGAGCACTTAGTAGAAAGTCGCTGTTGTGTTGGGGAGTTTGAGGTGCAGGAGTGTGTGAAAGGGAGGAAAAAAATAAAGGTGTAGAGGCAGTATACAATTATCTTAACAAATAAGCAGTCAGAGTGTAGGCAGTTATAAATACACAGTACATTAGCTTTCTACAAGTGGTATGTAATACAGTGGCAGCAGTAGCGACACAGCATTTAAATGACACCAGACCGGGAGATAAGCACTTTCGACAATGATATGTGCTCAAGTCTTTTTGTTTAGCATAAAAACAACTGGCTATGAAAGAAATCTTTATGTAAAATGCTAGTGGCAGGAGAGAAAATAAAAGGCAGTATGCATTTACACATAAACAAGTGTTCTGCTTTTCTCTTTGTCATAAATTAGCTACTAAATGTAACACTAGGAATTTAGCTGGAACTGGACAAGACGATAAAGAGAACAGTACGCGTTTTCATGCGACACACTCTAGGCTTGTTCTAGTGCTTTTCTTTTTGTTATAAATTAGCTACTAAATGTAACACTAGCCAATTTAACTGGAACTAGACCAGAAGAAGAGGAAAACAGTATGCATTTTCATGCAGCACACTCTCGGCTTACAGGTCTGTGTACACTAGAGTACATAGCTGAAACTGGAGCAGAAAAAGGAATAAAAACAGTATGCATTTACATGGGGCACATTCTAAGCTTGCAGGTCTATATGTGTGCATATGGTGTTTGTATGAGCTGTGGAGTGGTGCCGAGTGAGAGTAGTGTTTAATTCTTTAGTAAGTGGCTGGTAGCTAGAACTAGTATGAAATAAAATAGTTTAATAGCAGTCATGAGGAAGACTGAATAGACATGAGAGCAATATCAAGTCCAATAGTGCATTTTTATCAAAGGTGCAAATTACCAACAATTGCAGTTAAACCATTGACAAGCAGCAGGTTGGTACAGCATCAAACCACAGCTTCTGATATTAAGGCGGCAAATTATAAGATTTGCAATTCAATATGCAGGCCAAGAATCATTATGGTTACAAGAAAATAGAGCAATACATTACATACAGCTAAGCGACATGGGCAGTATTTCAGCAGGACCGTCTGAATGGGTTGGGGCAGATAAATGCAGAAAAATGGCGCCACTGTGAGCAGCCACTAGATATCAACTTATGGGAGGAATTACCTATGGGGGGGGCAGGAACAGGTACGTGGGTGTGGGATGGAGTGAAAAGACAAAATCAGGTAAGTGGAGCCAATCCAAGCCAAGCAGGAGAGAAATTCTCTTAAGAAAAAAAAAACAATCAGTGAAGATGGCTGTTGGAGAGTGGGGACTGTGCAGCAGGGGATAATGTTTGATAAATGGGTGTTCCAGGAAGTTTGCTTGGAGACAGAGATAATTGGAAAAAGAAGAATTAAAAGTACACAGAATGCGATAGCGAGAGTTAAAATTACAATAAATACTATAGCGGAGGATTTTGGTGGATATGGTTAAGGAACAAGGAAAGGTATCCATAGAAAAGGGATAATGCTGCCACCTAGTGGCAAAATGTATTAAAACAAATATTGCAACTGCGCGGAGCAAATAGAGAAATGGGAAAAAAGAAAAAGTAAACGCTGGGAGGCAGGGAGACAGCGGGAATGATTGTGGGCTGCAGAAGGCTGCTACTGTGCACACTGTGAGCAAGAGACACTTTAAATGCTAAGCAGTGATAAATTATAAATGTATTAACATACAGGTTGCTGTCCTTTAGTTAAGTCAGTTTCTTGGTTTGGGTGCAAGGGAACACACTGAGAGCTGCGCTGTAGATTTTCTGGGTGGATGTAGCCTTCCAATAAGGATGGAAAAAGCCCTTGCTGTAAAGTTTTAGAGTAGGGAGTACCCGAGGGCTGACAGCAGGCTGTGGAGATAAAAAAAATTGTAGTTCAGTATTAGAGGGACTGAGAGCACTTAGTAGAAAGTCGCTGTTATGTTAGGATGTTTGCAGTGCAGGAGTGTGTGAAAGGGATGAAAAAAATATTTGGTAAAGTTGACAAGGTCTGTTGCTGGAAATTATGTAGAAAATCACAAGAATTTTGGAAGAACAAGGTACTCTTCTCTAAATATATCAAGGTTGCTTCACTGGCAATAAGTTCTTGAGGGCTTGCTACAAATGTTTGGAGTATTTTCAGCTGCGACAAATTTTGTGTTTAGAGCTGTGTTTCTCTTTTTTTATAATTTAATAAGAAGAATGGCATTTTTGTTTCACTTGTAAGAGGCTGGAAATCGAGCAAGTTCCACAGCAACATTCAGCGGTGAAATACCAACACCATCACAGAGCAATAACACACATGCACACACATCTGTATTCACATTAGTTGAGTCCTTCCTTCCATGTGCTGCTGAGAATAAGCTACAGATGAATCCATCTGTAAGTTGTATTAAGAGATACTTTAAAACCCATTTTCTCAACAAGATATTTTCCTGTCTAAAGTCATAATTAGTATGTTATTGTATTATAACATAGACCACATTTAGTAAAAATCCTGATATATCATCCTAATCTCATTTCATTTAAAATTGCATTTTTGATACCGAGCAGTTACAATAAGTTAAAAAAAAACATTTCTGAGTGGGGCTATACTCCCTGAATTACCCTAAGCACCCTTACTTAATCATTTTACCTCATAGGTCTTTTGAGGATAGAAGCTCAGATCCTGTCATCCAAACATACAGTTTAATTGATCTCTGTTGAATTTATTGTAGCAGTTATTTTAATGTTTACTGTCCAGTCATTAGAAAGTGCTTAGTGATAAACCCAATAAATAAAAGTGAATTTGAATTGTAATTTCTTAGCAACTACTTTTGCAAAATTTAAATAAAAAGTCACTGTAAATATACTTGGTAACTAAATTATTTATTTATTTATTTCCAGTTTGATTACCGGGGAAGTCCACTGGGCCAGAACGTACCCATTTTCAGTGGAGGCCCGGGGAGAAAAGCTCCAAAAGCAAAGCAAATACAATCTAAGTTACATAGTATAAAAGATAGTAATAAAATATATACATTTGGAATAACATTACATTGAATACAGTTAGTAAAAAAGCAAATACACGCAGTATACTTCAAAAAACATCATTCAGGAAGGTAGATACAATAGATTTAGTAGTTTCCTTCAAGTAGCAGGTTTGACTGTATGAAAAGGTGTAAGGTTACATGCTATTTACAATATTTACATATGAGGAGTAGAGAGAGAGAAAGTACATAAATTGAGAGTAGAATATAGTTTGATCAAGCAGTGATCGAGAGAGAAAAAGAGAAGAAAAGAAGATAGTATTAGGGTAGAGTAAAGAGAAAGGATGTAGAGGGTTCAAGGGGAATTTATGTAGATTTATGTAGGATGTAAGCAGGTGCACTTATGTTTAGAGGATAAGTAAGAGAAAAGTTGGATTTTGAAGGCTTCAGTGTTAGATGTTGTTCTAAGAGAAGAAGGGAGAGAGTTCCATTTCCTGCCAAGAGAGTAGGAGAGAAGGAGCTGGCCAGCAGGGCGATTGGGTTTGTGGATGGTGATTAAATTTTGGTGTTCAGATCTAAGAGATCTGTTTGGGGTGTATGGCGGAAGGATGTTTGCTAGGGCTGGGCATTTTTCAGGGTAGAATATTAATTTGTGAGCAGTGGTTAGTTGGAGGTAGTCTAGGTAGTTAGGGAGTTCTAGCCAGTTCAGAGTTTGTAGGGAAAGACAATGGTGAGAAGAGGTTTTAGATTTGGTAGCAAATTTAGAGATTTTATTATAGCAGATTTCGAGTATAGTGGAGATGGAAGAAGACAGGTTAGTAAGGAGAGGGGCTCCATATAGTAGAGATGGTAGAAGATAGGTAGTTGCTAAGGAATGTCTAGCGGAGTTGGAGAGAAAGCAGTTGTTCTTATAGAGCATACCTAGCTTTTGGTGGGTTTTCTTTATGTTTTGTTGTATGTGGCTATCAAATTTGAGGTGCTCGTCTATAGTGATGCCAAGGAGTTTTGCAGATGGGACCACCTCTATGGTTGACTTTGTTTGGCTTATGATTTTGAATGCTGTTTTATCAAATGTGCAAGCCCTGGAGGGAGCGAAGAGAAGCATTTTGGATTTATTAGAGTTTAGAGAGAGATGATTTTGGTGCATCCAGTTCTCAGTAGTGGAAAAAGCTATTTGGGTTTTTGTCAGTAGTTCGAGAATGTTGGAGGCGGCAGACTAAGGTAGAATCATCTGCGTATTGGATGACTGTTGTGTCTGGGATGGCAGAGTGAAGGTTATTTATGAAGATGTTGAAAAGCATGGGTCCAAGGATGGACCCTGGGGAACACCAGTGGGTGTAGGTAAGAAGGAGGAGGTAGAGTTGTTCCATTTGACAGCTTGGGATCTATCTGATAAGTAGCTAGAGAACCAGGATAGAGTATCAGGGGAGAGATGAAGGTTTGATAGATGAAAGAGAAGGTGTTTGTGAGAGATGGTGTCGAAGGCTTTAGACAGATCTAGCAGTACAGTGGAAACTAGTAACCCAGAAACCCTGGCTTGGTTGACTGTTTCTAAGAAGGATAGTAAGGCAGTAATAGTGCTGTGTCCAGGGCGGAAACCATGTTGGGTGGGTGTTAGGAGGTGGTTATGGATTAAGAAAGGCATGAGTTGGTGGTGGACGATTTCTCTAGGATTTTTGATAAAGGTGAGAGTAGGGCAATTGGGCGAAAGTTGGAGATATTTGTGTTTTTGCCTCCTTTATGAAGTGGGAGAATGTAGGCTGATCTCCAAAGCATAGGAACATATGACTCTTTTATAGATCTGTTAATTAAGATGCTGATAGGGAGAGCAATACCTTGGCAGCACATTTAAGGAAAGAGGAGGGATGTTATCAGGGCATTAGTGCATGGCTTAAGTTTAGATAAGAGTCTTTATGAATATAGTTGAAACAGGTTTCAGCTGGAAACTGGGAGGACAGTTAGAGGGGTTGTTGGGAGTAGAGGAAAGAGAGTTGGATGTATTATTGTTGGGGAAGGATTTGGTAAGATTAGCTATAGATTCCGTGAGGAATTTGTTGAAGAGAGAGCTTAGATCTGAGTCAGTTTTACTTGGGTCTGGGCAAGGGTTAGTTTTAGATCCTGGGTGGAGAAGGGAATTTACTGATTTCCAGAACTGTTTGGGGTTCTTATTTTGGTTGGACTGTAGTTTGTAGTAGTAGTTCTTTTGTCCAGGGTGATTAGTTTTTAGCTAGGTTGCGGAGTTGGGTGTATTGGAGCAGGGAAGAAGGGATTTTATTTTTCTGGTATAGCTTCCAAGATTTGTCCCTTTGATGCATGACTTGTTTTGTTTCTTTGGTTAGCCAGGGGCAGAGTTAGCTTTGACTCGTTTGTTTCTTGGAGGAGCTAGGGAGTTCAGAGTATTTAGGAAGATAGAGTTAAACTGTTCTACAGCTTTGTCTAGGGAAGTGTATTTAGGGTCTGCCAGTTGGTATGTTTAAGAATGTTTGAGAAGATAGTTGGGTTGAAGTTGCTGAGATTACGAGTGTGGATGTAGTGGTGTAGATATTGGGTAGAGTTAGTGGAGCGGTGTATGAAAGTAGGGAGATGGTCACTGAAGGTATCAGGGATAGTGCCTGAAAGAGTTATTTTGTTTGGATGAGAGACTAGGATCCAGTCAATGGTAGATCCTGGGGGATTTGTTTTGTTAGGCGGGTGGTTGAGTGTATTACTTGGGTGAAGTTAAAGAGGTTGATGAATAGGGAGGGGGAAGGAGAGTTGATTTTATTCCAATCAATGTTAACATCACCTAGAATGTAGGTTTCAAATTTGATTTCAGTTGAGGCCCAGTAAAGAATATTTTCAAGGGTTGTTGTGTTGTCACCTGGGGATATATAAAGGGAGATAATGCAGATGTTCTTATGTTTATTTAGTCGAAGGAGACTGGCTGTAAGTTCAGCGTTTTTGAACTCAGGAGTTGGAGTTTGTAGAGGGATCAGGGAGAGAAGGTTAGAGAAAATTATTGCAGAGCCTCCACCTTTTTTATTTGGTCGGTCAGTTCTGTGGATTTGGAAGCCAGGAGGTAAGATTTCAGAGTCGGTGATATGGGGTTTTAGCCAGGTTTCAGAAATGGCTAGGATGTCTGGTTGGTTGTGGCAAATCCAAGCATGAAGATGGTGAATTTTGTTATTTAGGCTCTGAGCATTGATAGAGAAGAGCTTAAGGGGGTTAGGAGAGGAAGTGGTAGAAGAATTGTGAGGGGGACTATGTTTTATTCCAGAGGGAGAAAAAGGGTTTGGGGAGACATTGTTAGTGGTGAGGCAGGGGCCAGGGTTCGGATGAATATCGCCACATAAGACAAGGTCATTATTGGTAGTAACTTTTTGTCTTTTGTGTTTTAGAAGTAGGAGGCTGTTATGGGGAGGGAGGATTTTCAGAGTGAGAGTTTTTGGTGTGGTGAGGCTTTTGGGATGAAAAAGGTACAGTGTTTTGGGAGGAATAAGAGTGGAAGATATGTTGTTGTAGTGGGTAGATAGAGAAGGTTGTGAATGAGTACAAGGGTTGGTTTGTGTAGGAGGAGGGGAAAAGGGTATTTTGTGAGAGTAGGACGTAGCAAAATATAGGGGAATGAGAAGTACAAGTAGTAATGATGGAACATAGATATTATGAAGGATTTTGGGAGGCATGTTTGGCAAGCAGAGGTGGCAGAGATTGATGTAGTGGAGTTGAGTAGGCAGCACAAACAAAAATAAAAGGATGGGGTCTTAGGAAGAGGATAGACTTCTCTTTCAAAAATTCGTACTAAAGCAAAATAGGTTATTCTGGCAACTTTATAAATTAAAATGTGTGTTTATACAAATCGTGATACATTCATAACGAAGAAAAAAATCCACAAAATACTGCACTAAGTGTAACAACAACACAATCAAATTTACTTGTTAAGGTAATGTGGCGTGTAACCCTAAAGTGTGTATTTTAATACTTTTTTTGCATCCGAATAGGCCATGGAAAAAGTACTTCTATACAACAAATACGACCTAACTGCTTTTCAAAGAAACCAAATTAATTAAATAAAAGTGCCAAAAAATCTGAAGACAATGCGACCTGCTCACCACAAACACAACAAGCAAGTGACTGTCTGAAAAAGGGTAACAGCCTGTTGATCTCGGTAAACGGCTGCGAACTGCCAGCATCACAGTCCATCACTAAACGGCTCACAAAAATGTAGAGAGCTGTCGCATTCACCGGGTTCATCTCCAGACTTCAATGGTATGGAATCCAGGGCTAGGAAGCACAACTTCACTCCCTTCCAATTAGCTGGCTTGGAGCTCCAAACTGCCTAAAAAACAGGCGGGAGGATATGCGCTAAACAGACGAGGTCCAGCATGCAAAGGTTGAACTCACAGATCCAGCGTCTTGATCCTACGGTCTGGCTACCGAAATAGATGCAAGGAATACTGAGTACAAGGAAAAGTAACACAAATCCAAATCTCTGCGTTCCTCACTCGAGGAAAGCAAAATGAAATATTTATCTCAAAATAATTAACGAAGAAGCACCTTTTCAACACATAACATCGGGGCGACGGCCGACCGACACGAATGCCTCACATCAGGTGACAAAGTCACAAAGCTTTCAAAAACTATTGCTTGTTCTAGATCGATCAGTAGACTGATTCAGGTTTTAAGCAGCATTTAAATATTCTTCAATGAACATTTGAAAGGTAGGCTTCCACGATGAGTTTCTCTTGCTTTCTTTTACCTGTGAGGCCTCGAAGCTTCTTTCAGACGTTGCACTGTTTACCCTCACAAACTTTATGGTTCTGTTGTAAGAAGGAAGCTTTTTCCATGTACCATATTTTGCCTTCTCCATGTACTTGTTAAAAAGGTTAACCATGTCTTTGCTCCAGCTAGGGTTTGGAAGACCATAATCCTTTGGTGGACTGATGTGTGAGAAAGGTACTTTAAAGGATACTGGCTGCAGAATTTCAGCAGTCGGGGTAGAACAATTATTAAACAAGATAATGGAACTCACATCTACAAAACCTGACTGCGTTGTTACAGTTACAGCCCTGCTTTTGCGCTGTACGATTTTTATACTACATTACCAATACTAAAAAAATTGACCTTTACTTATTACAACGATAAACACAGCGGCATGTTTTTCAATTCCTAGAATTACTGTTCAGTCACTTCCGGGACAACTGTATTATGTTATTTCATTGCTTTTTTACAAATTCAGGAACCTGGTGGAGCAAAATAAAACAATAGAGTTTGTGGTAATTGCTGAGGAACACATCCAAGGATTTTTGGTTGATAATTCAGACTATTTAAAAATCTTCATTGTTCAGATAAAGATAATATCTGTCTACATTGGGTCTGCATGATTCAAAGGGTATGCTCCATTTTACAGTTTGATAACTTACATATACTTTTCTGTTGCATAAAGCTCCCTCAGTATTTAAATACATCGTTATGTTTAGCACACAAATCCTCATCTGTTGTGCTGACTTGCTTATCAGTTTTACTTGCTGATATGGTGCTTTCAGATCCAGACAAGAGGAAAGATTGAATCTTACACATATTCTGATCCCAGCCTCAAAGGAAGTTAAGATTCAAAATCCTGAAATGTTTACCAAAGGTTAAGATGATTGTTGTTAGTCTGATTGTTAACGATTTTACATTGAAGAAATGTAATCCCTTCTAACAGCACTACTTCTCTATAAGTAGTTACATTCCTAGCTGGAACTCCCACCACAGAAGTATTACTAACTATGCACTACTTTGCCTAAGTGATTCTCCCTGCTTAATTTCCTAACTAATGTTATGTTCCTCCACTTATATAAATTCAACCATAGGTTCATAGGTTCATAGGTTCATACTAGGCTATCTGCCCTGGGGCATTTATAAGCCTAGCCAGAGTGTGGTTGGCTTTCGCCACCCATTTTAAATTAATTTTGCTATGCCCTTTTTCGAGGTTAGTACACCGTGCCTCTGTCTAACAGTGACACAGAAGTGATACCCAGGGTAAACCTACTATCTCCCATCCACTCACCAGGATTCCTCTTGAAGAGAGTCAATGAGGGACTCTGCCTAACCTGGACTGGGAATTTATTCCAGAGTGAAGGGAGCCTCTGGGTTATGAATCTGTCCCTCCAGCATGTCCTATTTATTTCAGTTCTGAGGTTCAAGTCTCTCGAGCGCGTAGCTCGATGGGATTTGGATTTTCTGAGGTGCAGCATGTCCATTAATTCTGGGTTGGACATGGCTTTATATGTCAGGCACAGATCGCCTCTGAGCAGGCGGTATGCCACTGAGTAGAGCTGGAGTTTCTTTAACCAGGCAGCATATGGCATCTGTTTGAGCCCTTTGATCCTCTTGGTGAGGTACTTTTGGGGTCTTTCCAGTTGCTGCAGGTGTCTGGTAAGGTACATCCCAAAAGGGGCATTGTACTCAATTATGGGCCTGATGAGGGATGAGTAAAGAGGCACGATGACCTCCCCTGATCTAGATGTAAATCCCTTCATGATTAGGTGGGCTATATAAAATGCTTTTCTAACCACTTTGGCCATGTGGTTGTCAAATGAGAGATTGCTATCAACTTGGGTCCCCAGGTCCCTAATTACTTCTTCTGTACTTAATGGATTACCACCTATGTGGTAATTTGTGGGCACTTTGTTTTTGCCAAAGGCGATGACTATACAATTTTTGGCATTTAGCTTGAGGCCATGGCTCTGGCACCAGTTGTCTGTTTCTATGAGGCCCTTTTGGAGGATGCTTGCGTCGGCTGGAGAGTCGATTATGGTGCCCAGTTTGCAGTCATCTGTGAACTTGGCCAGCCACAGTCCTTCCGTGTTGGCCTGTACCTCCGAGAAATATATACTGAACAAGAGAGGTCCCAGGACTGAGCCTTGTGGGACGCCACTTGTAACTGGTTTGGAGTCTGACATGGCTCCAGCAATTCTAACCATGTGGGTTCTGTCCTTGAGCCAGTTTGCAACCCATCTAGTGACATAGGGGTTTATATTTAAGCTGGTGAGCTTCTCTATAATGCCCGAGTGGGGTATTGTATCAAAGGCTTTTGCGAGGTCCAGATAGGCTGTGTGGGCCACCTTCCCCTCGTCAATGGCCTTAGTGACTGTTTCAAAGAAATCAACCAGGTTTAAGAGGCAGGATCTGCCCTTAATAAAGCCGAACTGGGTAGGATCCAGTGTCTGTAGGTCCCCAATATCTTTATTTATGAGGTCCATGGTGATCCTTTCCATAGCTTTGCAGACCAAGCTAGTCAGGCTTATGGGGCGATAGTTTCCAGGATCCGTTGAGGCACCACCTTTGTGGAGAGGGACCACTGTTTCTGTACACCACTCTTTGGGTACATATCATGTAGTAAGGCTGAGATTAAACAGTAGTTTTACGTTTGGGTTTAGCTCTTCTTGGAGTTCATGTAGGACGCAGCCCGGGACACCGTCTGGTCCCATTGATGCTGTGTTTTTTGCTTTGGAGAGGGCAGGTCTTACCTGAGCATCTGAGATGTCAGGGGAGCAGCACTCAGCTGGGATAGATATTTGCCCTTTTGGTGGGGAGGGGGGGGGAGAGGTTTGCGCTGAACCTGTCAGCTAGGATGTTGGCAATGTCTGTGGGTTTGGTGTATTTTTTGTCATTTTGGACTAATTCTGAGCATATCTGGGAATTCCCACCAGGTTCCTAACATAACTAAAGAAAGCCTTGTGATTATCCTTAGTGTCCTGTGCAATATTTCTCTTGAAGCTGGCCTTAGACGATTTTATGAGTGCCCATAGTTTTTTGCTAATACTGATCAGAGATGCCTTCCCTTTTTGGGATTTTGCTCTGTCATGTAGTAGTTTCCTCCTTCTATTGTATAGTTTGTTTATAGCTGAGGTCCACCAGACAGAATGTTTGCCTTTGGAGGATTGGGTCTTGGTTTTATTTGGGATTGCATGATCCATGCATTCCTGAAGGTGTTCATAGAATGCGTTTATAAAGGATTCTGCGGTCTGGGCCATATTTTCCACAGGCCCAGAGGCTTTGAAGGATTCCACCTCAGTTTTGAGGAGTGTGAAATTTGCTTTAGAGAGGTTTTTTACTGTGGTTTTCAGGGCAGGGGGTGGAGTCGGGATGTGAATATCCAGTGAGATTAGTTTATGGTCTGATCTTACCAGTGAGGGATACACTTCTGGTCTGGAGCATAGAGTCCCCATGTTGGTGATGATCAGGTCCAGTATGTTTTCCCCTCTTGTGAGAGTGGTAACAAGTTTTTTCTTAGCATTTGAGTTTATAAATTCTAGGAACCTTTGGGCTAGGGTGTTGGAGCTAGAGTAATGCACCCAGTCTATGTTTGGGTAGTTGAAGTCGCCCAATATAATGGTGTTTGGAGAGACCTTCATATTTTCCAGTGTTCTCAGGAAGGCCGAGTGGGGTTCCTGGGTTTGGGAGGGTGGTCTGTAGCAGGCTATAAACTGGAAGGCAGTTTTACCCACTGTTAGTTGCACATGGATAGTCTCTGATGCTTCGTGCTGTGCCACCAACCTGGAGGTGTGGGTATCTTTGACGAATATTGATACTCCCCCTCCTTTTGTAGTTCGGTCCAAGTTTTGGGGCCAAAAAGCATGGTATGAGGTATAACCTGGTAGTGCTGGGGTGCTCTCGGGAACCTTGAACCAGGTTTCTGTTACTGCACAGATATCGATGTTCTCCATGCTAAGGAGAGTTTTGAGTGTGTGCATCTTGAGGTTTAGACTTCTGGCGTTGAGTAGCATTACTCTTAGTTTCTTATCCCTTGTGATACCTATGGAGGTGGGTTTGTCTTTTGAGCCTTGCCTAAAAAAGGCACTATGGGGGTAGCAAGAGCCTTTGCCAATATCCAAAAGCCCAGGGGTGACAGGTGCAAGCCATCCCTAGCGAAGCATCATGGCTTGTCGAGCATGTCTTCCCAGGCTGACAGGCATTGGATCCCCTTTGAATGACACCAATACTTAAGCCAGTTGTTGAAATTGATCATCTTGTCTTCATATTGTGGCATCATTCTTGGTGAGGGTAAGATGCTACTCAAGGTCAGGGTCATACCGGCCTGGGCTACATGCACAGAGAGCTCCTCTATGTCTCTTTTGATGTAGTCCAGGGAGGTATGTCTCAGGTCATTCACACCAGCATGGACAATGATGGAGTCATATTTGTACTTGCCTTGTAGTGACCTGAGTGCTTGTGTTATGTGGCGGATCCTAGCTCCTGACAGGCAGCTCACAGTGACCTTCTCCTTGTTCAGCCTGCTGAGTGGGACGTCAGTGTGCCTGACGATAGAGTCACCTATTACAAGTGTATCAGGTGTGTTGTTTAGCCTTAAGGGCTGTGACTGTTCGGCACACTGGCTTTGTGAGCTATGTGTTGCACGTGTTTTGTTTTGGGGTAGCGGTTGCTTGGGTGTCTGCTTTGGAGGTCTCTGCTGCTTAGGCAGATTTTTATTTAGAGCCTCCGAGTATGTTTTTGTGTGTTTATGTGTTTGATTTTCTGTCGTGGTAGGTCTATGTGAGACTGGAATTGTAGTGAGTGTGGTTTCCTTCCCCTCCTGACTGGTTTTGCCAGTACTGAGTTGAGAGAGCTTAGCCTCCAGTATGGCTATATGGTTGCATCTTTCACATGTGTTGGAATTTGTTGGGAGGAGGAGAGGGTTGTCTGTGTACATGAGGCAGTTGTAACATTGCCTCAAGATTCCCAGATTCACCAGCTGGACCGGAGAGGAGATTGACAACTGACCTTTGGACATGCTAGAATAGTATTGGGAATTCCTTTATAATTGAAAAAAAAGGGCCAGTGGGGAACGAGGTACTCAAGGGGAGTTTGTGATGATGTAGTGCTTTTAATATTTTAGTGCTGACTTATATAATTGCTTTAGTGAGCAAGTGCCAGGTAACTTAAATGCAATGTGTTACAGGTAACTTTAATGCAAAAACGACAAACAGTAACTTTCTTTCAAGTGAAACAAGGAAATAAGTACAGTAAGCAATGCAGATATCACTAGGGATCCACAGAAGCACTGAAAAGCTGCTTTTTAGGTGGAATTAGCGTTTCAGGAAAATAACAAGCAAACAAACAACAAGCATACAAATAAAGCTAGATTCAGCAGGCCTGGATCTAGTCTATGCTACAGCAAACAAGGTGTACCAATTTCAGTAAGAAACAGTTCAGAAATGCAGGCACTATAAGCCTTTAACCAGAAATTCCCAGCTCAAAGGGGCAGAGTCCAGCCTCTCTTCCCACAAGAGTGCAGACCACGAACCTTCTTAATGTAAAATAACTGGCCTGAAGCCCAAGTGCTTAAACCAGAACTAATACACTTTTAGAATAACAGACACTGAGCCCTCAATCAGCAGTTCACAACTTAGAAGGATGTAAGCTACCTGTCCTGCCACCACAGTACAGGCCACAAACCTTCCTAATGTAAAACAACTGGTCTGAAGCTCAAGTGCTTAATCCAAAAGACTTAGAATGATAGCTACACTTTAATCAAGTTACTACCAAGCAGTAACAGATACAATTGAATACTTTAAAGAATGCTTGGATTAGTGCTCAAGATATACAAACAAAGCTGGATTCAGCAGGCCTGGATCTAGTCTATGCTACAGCAAACAAGGTGTACCAATTTCAGTAAGAAGCAGTTCAAATATGCAGGCACTATAAGCCTTTAACCAGAAATTTCCAGCTTAGAAGGGCAGAGTCCAGCCTCTCCTCCTAGAAGAGTGCAGACCACAAACCCTTTTAATGTAAAATAACTGGCCTGAAGCCCAAGTGCTTAAACCAGAATTAATACACTTTTAGAATAACAGACACTGAGCCCTCAGTCAGCAGTTCCCAACTTAGAAGGATGTACTCTACCTGTTCTGCCACTACAGTGCAGACCACAAACCATCTTAATGTAAAACAACTGGCCTGAAGCCCAAGTGCGTAAACCAGAATTAATACACTTTTTGAATAACAGACACTGAGCCCTCAATCAGCAGTTCCCAACTTAGAAGGATGTAAGCTACCTGTCCTGCCACCACAGTGCAGGCCACAAACCTTCCTAATGTAAAACAACTGGTCTGAAGCCCAAGTGCTTAATCCAAAAGACTTAGAATGATAGCTACACTTTAATCAAGTTACTACCAAGCAGTAATAAATACAATTGAATACTTTAAAGAATGCCTGGATTAGTGCTCAAGTTATACAAACAAAGCTAGATTCAGCAGGTCTGGATCTAGTCTATGCTATAGCAAACAAGGTGTACCAATTTCAGTAAGAAGCAGTTTAAATACGCAGGCACTATAAGCCTTTAACCAGAAATTCCCAGCTAGAAGGGCAGAGTCCAGCCTCTCCTCCCACAAGATTGCAGACCACGAACCCTTTTAATGTAAAATAACTGGCCTGAAGCCCAAGTGCTTAAAACAGAATTAATACACTTTTAGAATAACAGACACTGAGCCCTCAATCAGAAGTTCCCAACTTAGAAGGATGTAAGCTACCTGTCCTGCCACTACAGTGCAGACCACAAACCTTCCTAATGTAAAACAACTGGTCTGAAGCCCAAGTGCTTAAACTAAAAGGCTTAGAATGAGTTACACCAAGCAGTAATAAATACAATTGAGTACTTTTAAGATGACGCAAAAGCAAAATAAAGTAGGAAGAAACAAAAATACAGTAAAAGCAGATATTTTTTTTTTTTTTTTTGAGTGAGCAAATGAGATGGGCCCAGGAGTTACAGGACAGAAACAAGTGCAAATGCAGGCCTTCAAATCAGAAAGTTGAGAGAGATGGAAGACCGCCCAAATGGCCAATAACTACAAATTCTGGGCCAGAACCACTCCTTATGTGGTAGACAGGTTACCTAGTGCTTACCACTCCCACTGATAAGCTAGAAGGCTTCCCTCCAACACAGAAAGGCTTGGGGGCTCAGAAGCTTACAAATAGTCCTGGATACAGCAAATCTGTATCTGGAACACTAATTACAGGAAAGGTAGGAAACAGGCTTACATTTTTTTTCAGAAAAGTAGAAAACAGTAGTAAAACAATTCACATGCAGTGCAAGCTGGCACACTTGAGTATGTAGCAATATTAGTCCACACACAGTTTGAAAAATGTAATTAAATTAAAAAGGACTAAAAGCAAGTGCAGAAAGGGTTTATTAGGTAGAATGCGGTAAAGAGATGGGACTGGGGGAGTGTCCTAGATCAAATCTACAGTGGGGCAGGCACTGCAAAAGCCACCAAATTTAAACTACAACCAAGAACAGGGAGGGGGTGGGGAAAAGTTTCAACAGAGATGTGAGGAATCAGAGTGCAAATTATAAAACCAAAAAAATATATACTGATCTCTGTATATTTGCAGAACACTAAGACAACAGATATCTAAGCAACAATTTAGCTCTATAATACAGAATAATACAGAAAATATATACTCAGCTCTATATATTTGCAGATAGTCTTGTAAGGCTGTCTCTCAACACACAGGTCCACTTTAAATGCAGACTGCTGCTATTAACAGTTCAAATTAAGGGTACCTTGAGTTAACAACATACAAGCAATAGAAACCAAAATGAGGGGGGGTGGGGTGGGGAAAAGTTTCAACAAAGATGTGAGGAATCAGAATGCAAATTATAAAACCAAAAAAATATATACTGATCTCTGTATATTTGCAGAACACTAAGACAACAGATATCTAAGCAACAATTTAGCTCTATAATACAGAATAATACAGAAAAATATACTCAGCTCTATATATTTGCAGATAGTCTTGTAAGGCTGTCTCTCAACACACAGGTCCACTTTAAATGCAGACTGCTGCTATTAACAGTTCAAATTAAGGGTACCTTGAGTTAACAACATACAAGAAATAGAAACCAAAATGAGGGTGGGGTGGGGTGGGGAAAAGTTTCAACAAAGATGTGAGGAATCAGAATGCAAATTATAAAACCAAAAAAAATATACTGATCTCTGTATATTTGCAGAACACTAAGACAACAGATATCTAAGCAACAATTTAGCTCTATAATACAGAATAATGCAGAAAAATATACTCAGCTCTATATATTTGCAGATAGTCTTGTAAGGCTGTCTCTCAACACACAGGTCCACTTTAAATGCAGACTGCTGCTATTAACAGTTCAAATTAAGGGAACCTTGAGTTAACAACACACAAGCAATAGAAACCAAAATGGGGGGGGGGGGGGTTTCAACAGAGATGTGAGGAATCAGAGTGCAAATTATAAAAACAAAAAAATATATATACTGATCTCTGTATATTTGCAGAACACTAAGACAACAGATATGTAAGCAACAATTTAGCTCTATAATACGGAATAATACAGAAAAATATACTCAGCTCTATATATTTGCAGATAGTCTTGTAAGGCTGTCTCGCAACACACAGTCTATATCCAAGAGTTTAAAGTCTTGTTCTATTTGATACTATGTATATAATTTTATTTTTACATATTTATCCTATACATGTGTTAACACTCATTTGTTTGTCAATTTTGTTTATAATTTCTATTACTTGTTGTGATAATTTGTTTGTAAGCTTAGAATGGAGCTTTTCTCCCCAGGCCTCCACTGAAAATGGGCACTGTCCCAGTCAGACCATCCCGGTAAACAAATGTAAAATAAATAAATAAAATAAACATAATATCTACCTAAATGAGGAAGTAGCTACATAGACAATAGTATCCAATACAAAAATAGAATATTGGGAATGGCTCATTCATAACAGAGATGGAAGAGATAAAAACCTACCATTGAAGCTTCATCACTGAAAAAGCCCAACCAACATTTTATTTCACCAAAACAGATGCCAAACAGTAGACAGACCAGTAGATTTTTTAACTGAGGCAAATACAGTTCTCCAATCCTGTAATAGTGATACCAGACCAGACCAGTTACAGATTTCAATTTCATTCCTGTAAGAAGTATAATTTGGGACGTGGCTATGATGCTGAACTGATAGCTGCACTTCATTTCTGCTCTCTTACCTCATTGCTATTCCTGACAGGAATTTTACAAAAAAAATATTTAAATTGAAATTTAAATTCTTTTTGTCTTCAAGTCAGTCTGAAACAGGTACTGTTTTCAATTAAAATTGACAAGATGGACAATAAAATAGATACTTTTAAAGAAAAGTGCTCACAACAACTAGAACAACTTCAGGAAATGTTTACTCAGCAGAAAGAACAGATATCACTTATTGAACTATCACTTAATGGCATTGACACCAGAGTCCAAATAGAAGAACAACAAACTGAATTCTTACTACAACAGAATACATATTTACTAGAAAAGATTGATGATATGGAAAATCGAACAAGAAGAAATAATATCCGAATATATGGTCTACCAGAAAAATCTGAAGGGGACAATATGATAAACTTTCTTACCACCTGGATACCAAATGTAGTGAAATTACCTGAAGCTCTTTCATATGGTATAGAACATGCACATAGATCACTAGCAGCTCCTGGAAATACTTCTCCAAATAAGAACAAGCCGAGGTCCATAATTGTGAGACTTTTTTCTACAGAAGATGAAGATCTTATATTAAGAAATGATTGGGCAAATTCTCCCATCAAATACAATGATACATTAATTAGATTTGACAACGATTACTCTATAAAGGTGGTTTCAAAAAGAAAAGAATTTCTACTAATAATAAAAGCCTTGAAGGAGAAGCAATTCAAAACCCATCTTTTATTTTGAGCAAGACTGAGAATTTTCCTACCAAATGGAATAAAAGTCTTTGAAACAGTAGATTCAGCGATAAAATACCTTACCAAGAATAACATCCTAACACAAGAAGAATCTATGGACTGGGCAATTAGTACTCCAAAGAGAAATGCTGAAGTAAATAACTGGAAGACTGTTGAACTAAAAAAAAAAAAAAACTAAATGACAAATAATTTTACATGTTTTATATTCTGTAAAAGTTTAAATAATGATACAAACAACAAAATAAAAGTTCTTTTTGTCTTCAAGTCAGTCTGAAACAGGTACTGTTTTCAATTATACTTTAAATGTTAAAGTTAATATAAATTTAAGTACATTTAACTCAATCACTCAAATATATTAAGCTTAATTTAAACATTAGTTTATGTTTCATTATTTATTCATCTAATATATTCATTTTTTTAAACAGATTAATCAACACATAAAGTTCTCAACATTTTTATTTTTGTTTTCTTCTCTCTTTTTTTTTTCTTTTCTTTTTTTTCATACATATAAAGTCGGCATTAACTTATAATGTTTTGTTTAGTTCATAGTTGTATTCCTTAATAGATATAGTAAGACCTGTTGTAAACTTTGTTATCAGTTATATCTCTGACTACATATCTTTCTAAGAGACAAAAGTGCTCTTGTTTGGGTAAACAGCAGAGCTGGGCAGGAATGTGTCATGATTGATACAAAGTGTTTTAGTCTGGAATTATCATAAGACTAGTTTAAATAGTCTTAAAACTGTTGTGTTTTAATTCATGTGCCTATGTTAATGTAGAGTAGTGCAGAATTTACTCTGCGTAGTATTTTATGGCTTTAAGCCAAATGTGCTATGGTTCTGGACATCTGGAGTTGAGTGACAGTTCTGCTGATATTTAAATATCCTGTTATGTTCTGCCCTATGATAATATACATCATAACATGCTTAAAATGCATTTTTATAATGTGAACTGTATAGAGCAGGCTAGAGCAGTCGCGTGAACAGTAGATAATCTTGCCAGAACAAAAAAAAAAAAAACACATACCCTTTCCCGCTTGGTCCTCGAGACAGCCTTACAGTCACGAATAGTATTAGAAACACAAGCTTCTTATTTTGTTGACGTTTTTGCTTATGTGCATCATCCCCTGGCTCTAACTGACACTCAACCAGGAAACATGCTCATTTCACTTTTAAAGAACCTATGAACCTATGAAGTTACATGACCATTATTCATACACCTCCACACACAAGACATTCCTTGGTGCTTTTCCTTTGTTGGGGCAACAGTTTAGTTGTGGCGCTGGAAATTGTCAGGAACTGCATTGCTATTCTGTATTTTCATGTTAATAATAAGTACTTTCTGTCTTATTTTACCAACACAGGGATATATACTTTAGTCTGAATTGTCTGACATCATTCGGTTGTGGTTGAGGCCCTCGCACAGCTGCTTTGTGTTTTGAATCGGAAAGCAGCTGTTATATATCAATGCAGTTTTAAATGGTGCTAGTAAATAAATATTAATAATAAATGTATGCTTTACTTTATCAATACAATAAAATAGTTACACTGGTCTGGCATTTTGCAGTTCCGATAGGAATCCTGGCACAGCTGTTAGACCAGATGAGCTTTAAGTTTTGAATTGAAAAGTACCAACTACTGTTATAAAAGGGTTGCCGTGTTCTCTAGAAAAGAGAAATGTATGGTACTTAAACAAGTGATTCACCTTCTCGTAGACATGTATATACTTATGGAAGAAATGTAAATAAAATTATATTACAACTACCTGAAAAGTAAAATAATTATAGCTGACATTTTAAACACTTTAATAGCTGCATTACTATTTAAATTGGAAAACAGCTGTTAGTTTTGAATATATTTTTATAAAGTGGCAGTGACTGCATTGAAAGGGTTAAACTAAAAAGACACACTTTTTCCACATCTATTAACTATGATGAATTAGCTTACAATGTACAAGTTAACATATTAAATAAGCAGCTGTGTGATGATTTCCACCACCAGTTGCTGCTTTTGTAGTAGTAATGCTGTCCTGTTTCATAGAACATGATGTTTGAGCTGAAAACCAGCACCCCATGTCCACACCATATTTATCAGCTATTCTCCTACCCCCCTAGACTGACTTAAAATGGTATTGCTGGATCCTGTTGTGGACCTTAGGGACATTTTGGAGTTTTGCTGTATTTACATTTGTAGAGGATTTCTTTATACGTTAAACATACTCTCCTTGCCTAATGATGATGTGGTTAAATCCAAAAAATGAAAATATAATGGGGGCATTGCAGGCTTTTGTTCTGGGCTCATTCCATCTCAGTCACATTAATTCTCCCATAAAGCTAAATAACTCATACCCTTGATATCATTCCTCTTCTTCCAGTTTTAGGACATTACTTAAACCTTGCTTAATTGATTTTGTAGTCAGAGACCCATTTATCTGTCAATTGTTCAGATTTTCACAGAGTGTATAATTCTATATATTTTATGTTAAAAATATTGTTGAACATGAGAAAATGTTTATTAATACTCTAAACTATTTTGAAATGATATTACCTTAGTCTAAATGTTTTCTACCTTTTTGAAATCTGATTAGAAACAAGTATTACCGAATTACAATAATATAAAGAGAAAAGAATATACTTATATATTTTAGCTGATTATATTATTTTCATGTATTATTTAAGTATCTTTATTTAAAACTAAGTGGATAAGAGAAACTGATCCAAATATTATTTGTGAGGGTAGAAAGTTTGTTTGGTTGAATTCACTAACCAAACAAAGAGGTATATTACTTCACGTGATAGGGAATGGTTTTTAAGGTTAAGAATTACAAGTTCAGAAGTTTTATTGTTTTTTATTATCACGTTGGTGTCAGTCAGAAACATGCAAAAACTATACAGTAAAAACATTTTTTAATTTTTTATTCAAGATAGAACTAAAAATAAACAATATTTACATAAAATCACATATAAAACAAACTCAAAACTAGGAAATAAATGTTTATCCATAAATGTTAATGGTCTGAATAATAGTAATAAAAGAAGAAGCCTATTTAAGTACATAAACTTACATAAACCACAAGTAGTCTTCCTACAAGAAACACACTTATTAGATAGAGATATAAACAACTTAAATATCAATAATTACATAGTATTAATAAGTTCTCAATGTTGTTGTTGTTGTTGATGTGTCTTTCGGCTTTTCCCGGTTAGGGGTTGCCACAGTGGAACTCCGGTCCGCTAATGATTGGCAGTAGATTTTTATGTGCCAGGTTGTCAGCCCTGATGCACAACCTTCAATAAAGGCATGCCCATTCACACATGTCTCCACACAGAAGACGCTTTAGCTGAGAATCAAACAGGACAACGTCTTACTGTGAGGTGACAACGCTACCTCAGCACCATCACCGCAGTTCTCAATATAAAACAAAAAAAAGAGGAGTAGCTATACTACTTCGCAACACAACTATAACACCTAAAATAATTACTACTCATAAAGATACATCAGGCATGTTTTGTCTAGCTTCAATAGAGTTAAATAAGAGAATCTATACTTTAGTAAATTTATATTGGATTCCAGGACTAGGATTAAGAACAGTTAAACAGCACTTTGAAGAGATAATTCATCTAACTAAGGGTAGCCTGATACTGGCAGGATACTTCAACTGTACAATAAAAGAAAAAGATACAGATTCTAAATCTAAAAGAAGAAATCAACCTATCTGCAAGGCAGTTTTAAAATTTATAGATACACTATATTTAAAAGATATAAACGAATTTGCAGAACCAGACTCACTAATCTTTTCACTTTATTCTCATAGATATAGAACTAACTCTAGAATATATAGAATATATGTTGCCAATGACCTAATAACAAAAATTGATAAAGTCAAAATTATGAATTGTCCCTTATCTGATTAGAATGCCATAGTCTTTGAGATAGAGCTTACATCTTTTCTTTCAAATCCCCTCACTAGGATACCTTCCTATATCAAAAAAGTGACAGAATTTAAAGAATTTTATGAAGAAACAATCAAAAACTTTCTAGAAATAAACTACACAGGAGATATTTCAGAAATATATGTCTGGGATTCATTAAAAGTAGTTACATATGGAAAAATATTATCCTGGTACATAAATAATTAGGAAGTCATGGAATAAAGGTATGCTAGATGTACAAAACAAAGCAGATAAATTGAAACTGGAAATACAAAAGGGCAATACTACTCTAATTCAAGAACTTACACAAATCAATAAGATGTATGCAGAATTGTTACATCATAAGATTATGATTAACTTAGAAAAGATAAAAATAAACTCATATTCTACTAATCCGGCACACCTGAGACACTTAACTTATAGAACAAAAAAAAAAAATAATCAAATCTAAACAAATAAAAGAAATATTTATTCCTAATACTAACAAAAGAGTTACAGATCTAAGTGATATTTTAGAAGCATTCAGACTTCAATTTAACTTTGATAATTCCCTAAACACCCAAGATACACCTAACAAAGATATAAAAAATACTTAGAAAATAATATTCATATTAAACTAACACAAGAACAAATACACATTATAAACAAACCAATCAATATGACAGAATTAAAATCACAAATTAAAAAGCTCAAGACAAATAAAGCACCTGGCCCAGACAATATGTTACCAGAAATGTATAAATTAATACCCAATCAAGCCATATCCTTACTATTAAAGTATATGCTATAGCCAAAAAAGACTTGAACATTCCACCCTCTTGGAAATATTGATATCCCCAATTATCAAACCAGATAAAGATGAGAAACAGTGGTCTTCATATAGGCCAATGTCATTACTCAATATAGACAATAAGATGTTTATGGCTATATATGCAGATAGGATCAAACACTTTCTTCCTTTCTTAATTCACAAAGATCAAACAGGTTTTATTAAAGGAAGAAACACCAGATAATATTAAAAGAATACTAACATTAATTGACTATAGCAAACATAGAGTCCTAGATTTAAATGTAATTTAATTAGATATTAATATAGCTTTTGATTCTGTTAACTGGAGCTTTCTTTCACTAGTTTTAAAAGAATATAACTTTCCTTCTAATTTTAATAACCTTATTCAAATACTATATGAAAAATCTACTGCATATGTTAAACTAGGATCACATAAATCAGGCCCTATAACAATCAAAAAGGGAACTAAACAAGGTTGTTCTTGCGTTACTCATAGAACCATTTGCAAATCAAATCAGATCAAGCAATAACATAAAGGGCATATGTATTAATAAAATGATAAACCTTAAAATCCATTTCTTTGCTGATGACATACTTTTAATTCTCTCAGATGCCAATAAGTCGTTGAATGCTCTATTCATATTTCCCAAAATATTATTCTTAATACAAAACTTTTCATTTCCACCTCCCAAATATATTATTCAAAGATACAATAAACTGATTTTAAATTTTCTATGGTTTCCAAATAAACCCCATATAGCCTTAAATAAGCATTTACCAGATTGGGAAGACGGTGGAATTAATTTACCGGATATTGATTTGTATATTACCTCCTCTGTTATTAAAAATATAACACTATGGTTAAATAATTCATACACACCTATGTAGAAACAAGTGCATGAACAGATTTACATAGAATTTAATTACAATCATATACAAGACAATTTAACTGTAATATCATCACCCCTTATATGGATGTTAAAAGATTATTTTCTAGGGAAAAAGAATAATATCAATAAATTACCATAAAACTATATAGGCTTTGCACTATCAGTGTTCAAGAGATATATAAACAAAATACCAAATATTAATTCTTGGATTTTTCTTATTTTCTCTATAGCTTTTACACCCACTATTCTAGACACATCCCAAATCTCTAAAATGAATATACTCAAGAAAGAATCATTATTCTTTTGGCATCAACTTATAGAGAAAGGTAAAATATTAACAAATGAACAGATAACTTACAAGTATAATATAAACAAAGACTACTGATTACTTTTACAAAATCTAAGACATTTTCTTATAAATAAAGTAGAACAAATGCAACCCTCAGTCAGACATGAGGCTCCAAAATTCATTGAATACCGTATTCTTATCACAAAACAACATTATCAAGGTACAGGTTACTTATCTAATATCTATAAAATTGTTAAAAAAGCAAATAATTATCATGAAAAATCATACTGGGATTATTTTACTTTAATAAACAACCATCCTCCAATTGAAGAAGAAAAAATAAATATTCTAAAATCTTCCAAATTTTCTACATTATCAAAATACTGGCAATTATTCACTTGGAGATATCTACACATAAGTTTCTATACACCACATAGGCTAGCCAAAATGTTTACTAGTGAAGATTAATGTTGGAGATGCCAAATCAAGACAAAAGCAGATTGGCAGCATGTTTTTTTATGAATGCATATGTCTCAATTTGTACTGGAAGTCTATTAACTATTTTTTTCAGACTGTTTATAATGATAATTTTCAATTAACAAAGTCTATAATTTTATTCAATTCTCGTATTCCAAACTGTGTACCAAAAAAGTCATTAAAATCCTATGGTCACTATTGCCAATTTCACGTAAAATCATAACTATACATTGGAAAAATGAGGCTTCTCCTACGTTCAAGGAATTTAAGAATTTAACATCAACAGTTGCTCACATGGAATATTAACAGTGAAGAACAGAACTAAAAGACCTACTTCATACTATTACTCTTGGATGAAAGTACTAGAAATACTCGAAAAAATCGACGAAGATATATCATCTTATGTTTCTAACTTTGCATAATATAGAATTTCAGTGTTATTTGCATAGACACCAATGTAAATAGTTATATAATGGTTTGAAGTTAGGAACGTTTTAGAATTGTAAATATGTTATTTATCTATATTTCATGTAATGTTTCTTAAGACATCTTATTTTTAAAAAATAAAAAAAAAATTAGTAAAAAAAAAAAGAAGTATAATTCATATCTTAAGAAAAAAGTAATACTTCCAGGATGTTATATGAATTGACCTCATATTTTTGTTTCTTGGATCCTAGTCCTGAAAACATAATGTACTGACATGTCATATGGAGA
The DNA here is from genome assembly GCF_019279795.1 of Protopterus annectens. Taxonomy (NCBI): domain Eukaryota; kingdom Metazoa; phylum Chordata; order Ceratodontiformes; family Protopteridae; genus Protopterus; species Protopterus annectens. The sequence continues at coordinate 1,404,874,558 of NC_056739.1, read as the reverse complement.
TATATGAATCTTCTCTAATCAGTGTGGATGTCATACTTGTACTTAATGGCTGGGGCCTTTCACTGGACCTAATTAAGGTCAGTACATCAGCTTGACCCTTTCTGTAAGATGAATCTCATCCTTAGACAAAATCATGCTAACAAAAATGCTTTTGTTTTTCCATGATGGTGAGAAAATGTCTCCACCTGCTTAATGTCCTTAAAGGCTGTAGCTTATAGCGTACCTTCTGTGCCTGGATTATGACACCTCCTTCTAACATCACACATTTCTTCTAATCATACAACTTTACTTTTACATATTTGATGCATTTTATTGACTTGATAGATTCTACAATCACAAGTCTTTTTTTCAGCAGTGGCTAAATAGTGTTTATAGTATCTAAAGGAAATCCTGCCATGGCCTGTAGAACCGGTGGAAACTGTTCTGATCTTTACTGGTAGCTGTTTCACAATCTTAAATATCCATTTAAGCTACCATAATGGGCAGCTGTGACCTTGGTTTAATATCACATATAAAAGGCAGTGCATGCATGCAACTCTCTGATTGTACAGTGCACTGGCATTCCTGAGATATGAAATGCTATGGGCCTAATACTTGTTTATAGCTGTATGAATATTCCACATTAGACACAAGTCTGTAACCTTCTCAGGCATTGACACTAACATGTACTCCTAAGTTGTACAAGTCTTTTTTCTCTCTTTCTTATTTTACCATTTAGTAATTTAATTTAATGTTATATCCCTTTTATGAATATTCATTGCAGTACTGACATCCAAACCTTCCAATAAAGAAATTAACAGTCTCTTGACAAAAAAAAATGTGATCTGTCCCCTTTCCATAACTCATTTATGAAGTCAAATGCAGAACATTTATTCTCTTACTACACTATCTCTACCCTTAAAATGTATCTGATATATTCACTGTTACTCCCATTGATTCTGAGCCTATCATTCAGGATGAACTTTCCCTCTTGAAAGAGTATAAACAAACTTTTACTGTTTATCAAGAAGTTTTACTCTTCTTTTGATAGGTTGTGTTCTAAGTTCCTTGGACTTGTTGCTAAATAATTGTCCTTCTTCCTTAGCATTGTGATCATCAGAAGTATTAAGGATGCCCACATCGCCCTGAAAAGGAAACCTACTGTATTTGTTTCTTTATGCAGGGATGGTAGACATGTTTCACTGACCAACTCTAGATTATCACCATCCTTAGCTAGCTATTTTTAGAAAACAGTCAAAACATTATTTGTGTACTATTTCTCTAATGTGCTAATGAAAGCCAAATCCTATTGAAGAGATTAGTTACCTTGGTTGTAGCACCTAGGATCTTAAGTAGACCAGTTTATAACAGTAGATTTGCAAAATATATCATTTGGTTCACAGGTTAATGGGCAAGAACTATGCTAGCTGACCTTGAGGGTCATTTTAGGCTTAGCCAATTCCCCTTTCAAAGGTGGGACTCAAACTCTGGATCTTGCATCTGTGAGGTAAACACCTTAACCATTACACCAAATCATATGCTCCTTCTAATTGTTATTTTTTAAGTATTCCATAATGTTAATCATGATTCTATAGTTCATAAGTTAGAATGCATTAGCATCAACTAACCCCATGTCATTTGGTTGTCAGATTGTATGAATGTAAACAACCAATAAGTGCATTGTTTTAGTTTTTACCCCTTTACTCCACTGTTCTTAGTTGAGTGTCCCAGTGCTTTTTCTTCTGATCATTTATGTTTCTATTACTTGTTAATTATATGTAGATCTACTGCATGTTTTCCACAAACAGATAAAATACCAATAATTTGTGTCTTTATTACTTGATTGACTTTTACTTCCTTCTCCCTTTCTACCTTGCACTCCTCCGTTCAGCAATTTCAAGGAATGTTTCAAATAAATCTAAACAGTTTTTCAACACTGCTAAAGCAGAATACATGGCAAAAAGTGTAACATTTCTCAAATTGGCATGAACTCTTGTCAGAAAAAAAAATCATATACTTCATTTTCCACCTAGCTGACAATCTGGAATACATTAGCAAACTGCAAGGTGATAGACTAGAATCTGATAATCACTCAGCCATCTCCATCAGAAGCAATAGTGTTTGGCTGGTTATACTCTGCAGAATCAGGTTCTACCCCAGTGGTGCAGCCCGAGGTAAAACCCCAGAAAACATTCTGTTACCCATGCTAATCCTTGAGGCTTTTGTGCTTTTCCGTCTGATTCTAGAGAATTCCTCCAAACTGAAATCATCAAATACCATCTAAATTAAATGTGCAACTAGATCAGTGGTGGCTGGTGACTTCGAATCAAAGGGGGGCTGCAGGAGACAGCTGAATAGGTGGGGTCAATGGGAAGGGATGTGGTCAACTAGAAAGGGGAGGAGCTATGCTCAAAACCACAATAACTGTAACTTTAATTAAATACGCTGCCCTGAGTGCCAAACCGTCATTATGAGAGTCCAATCAAGACAAAACGAAGTGTAGAAGAAAAAAAATATTTCAGTGCATTGACTGCATGACAGCTTACTTAACATCTACATGGAATCAAAAAGGTTGTGAGGCATAAAAAAATAAATTACTTTTTAAATACATTACTGCAATGCCATTCAAATTCAAGTATAATAAAAACAAGCAGAATCAACTCAAACCACTTCTCCTTGCACTGCAGTTCTAATTATAATTTATATTCAGCTTTATTAAAGTACCAAGTAACATGCTGAAAGTAGCAATCTCTGTGATACCCCCACTTGTAAAAATGTTTCTTATCCAAAAAAGACCTGCTGCCTGACAGCTATCTACTTGTTTCATGGGGAAAATATGATCAAAGTAAAAAATGAAAAGCAAACAAGAAACAAGCTCAAGATACATTGCTTAAAGGATTACTGCAAAGGTTACGGACCACACATGATAGATTGGCATTCTGTTTAGTTTACAGGTAAAGCCTGCAAAGATTACTGCAAGTCTCCAACAAATGCATTGAGCTTTTTAAAATAATGTAATCTTGTCCTTTATTACAAATACTGTCATATGCATTTCAATACCCAAGGCTTATACTTTATCCAGTTATGTAAGTATTCTCTGTATGGCAACAACAGAAAGGCTTTCACTGTTGGCAATTCTTTAACAGTATACTTATTAAAGCTTACTTGCATCTTACAATCTCAGACAAGCTTAACTGATGGTCATTAAAGCATTGCTACTTAAACACAGAGCAACAGGCACTTTCTGAATAATAATAAGCATAAATCAACAGTATAAAATATGACAGAAACCAGAACATTCTGCAAAATCAAGGAGAGATGAAAAGCCACTGTAGTACTTGTGTCTACCTTGGATGGGGGGATACTCTGCACATTTACACTGCATAACTGCTCCTTGCCTTGCTTGGACACATCCAGAGTCACTACACAGTGGAGTGGGGTGCAACAAATATGTCACAATTGGTCCTGACACATTTGTCATACATCTCAACCTCAGAGCAAGAAATTTGGACAAAGCCATACATATATAGAAGTGGGACAAAGGCCCAAAAATAAGGATCGTTTTTAAATATTGCTCTTATAAACTTAGAAAGATAATAGAATAGTAGTTATTGCATTAGTATGAATTTTCTGAAGGGTATGAAATCTGAAACTCAAATGTCTGTCATTATTTTCTAACTTCAGTTTTTAATGATGTGCCACTAATTTGCCAAAAAAAACACAATTTTATGAAAATGGATGAAAAATATGATGCAAAAATATAAAATAGCCACACAATACAGCTGGGAACCTGTCAAACAAGGGACACTAATATTAGTACTGTTAACTTGAGCAGCTAACAAAATAAAATAATTTACACGCATTTCTGAAATAAAAGTAATCTATAACTTTGATTATTACAGTTATTTATTAATGTTAAACCCTCCACGTTTTCTTCCAAAATTGCCATTTTGCGGAGGAATTATTAGGGGAAGAGCAACATTCTGAGCCAAAATCAGGGACAGTTGAAAGGTATGGATATGCCTAATTCCATAAAGCATTTTATATTTATTGTTTTGAACATTTTTCCAGTAAACAATGAAACAAAATGCATGCACCAATAATGACAAAACTGCCCAATTCAGAACATTTCCATCATAAAAGTCTACTCAAACTTCTACAGTCCACCAGTATCAGTAAATATGCACAATCTCTGAAGAAGTGAAAGTCATCTAAATAATTCCACATTAAAGAAATCTGTAACTAATGAAGAGGTTGGTGTTAGCAAACAAATTTAAATTTCATTGTTTCATCTACAAATAAAGTGCCTGTTGCCCTTGAGGAATAAATTGCCTATGTTGCATTAAAAAGATGATAAGCTATTAATATTGCAATAAGGAATGGATGGCAAACTGATAACAGGTTCATAGTTACTAGGTATCTTCACCAAAAAGGACTGCAGCATCCACCCCATTTACAACACAGTACAGTATCAGCAATGTATTTACCTACTGTGGGAGTAGAACCCACAGCCTTCTGCATCAAAAGCAAGTACATTACCTGTTGTGCTATTAACAATACAAACAGACTTACCATAAGCAGCACTACACTTTTGTTCCCCTGCAGCTCTCAGCTTCTTGTACAATCTACGTGACACTCAGCTGTAGCTCTGAACTTTGGAGCACAAGGAATCTGGAAAAAGCCAAAATTTATTGGGTGAGGGGACAAAAGCCCTACAACCAGGGACACATTTTAAACATTGCTTGTATAATGTTGGAAAGTTGCTAGAATAAAATGCTGTGTTATTATCATACATTTCACTGCCAAGTATTGAACCCAGAACCCTGTGCAAACACTCAGAGCACCATGCCACTACAGCAAATCATCTGTTTTGTGACAGAGAGGAAAAATGAAACTTAAATGGCTACCATTTAGTGAATTCAGTTCTCACCATAGCTGTCAACGTCTTAGCACAAAATACCCAAACAAAGTCAATAATGGGGGAATACAGCCCCCAAACATATTCAATGAATTCAGTTCTCACCATAGCTCTCAACCTCTTAGCAAAAAAAAAACACATAGGCAAAGCCAGTAATGGGGGAATACAGCCCTCAAACATATTCAGTGAATTCAGTTTTCACCATAGCTCTCAACCTTTAACACAAAAAACCTGGACGAAGCCAATAATGGGGGAATACAGTCCCACAAATAGGGACAAATTTCAAATATCCATCTTATAAATTTAGAAAATTGCTAGAATAAAAGGTTTTGTGTTACCATGTACTTTCTGAACAATATGAAGTCTGAAATTCAAATGCTTGTCATTTTTATTTATTTAACATTTGTTAACCAGGAAAGTCTGTCTTGGAGCAAAAGCCAATTTTCAGCAGAGGCCCATGGAGAAACACTCCAGACACTTGTCTTTGTAAGATTGGAGGACACCAGAGCAAGCGCACACAGAAAGCATCCTAGTCAAGAATCAAACCAGAGAACCTATAGCTGTTAGGTAACAATGCTAACACTGCACTACTGACTGTGTTAAGAAACAAAAATACAGAAACCGCAGATTTTATGAGGAACAGAACAGAACAAATATGAGGCAAAAATCTGCAATTTTGTTTTACAAATGGTGATGGGTAGGGAATTCAAGCTCTTGTCACTTAGGCCCAAGGTACAGGTTTCAAGCCTTATTCTCTACCCACCACCATGTAGCAACTGGGGCATTACACACACACACACACACACACACACACACACACACACACACACACACACACACACACACACCGTACCTGAGCCCAAAGTCATCGTAGCAGCAAAATCCATCCATATAAAAGTCCACAGACACACACACACACACACACACACACACACACACACACACACACACACACACACACACACACACACGCACACACACACACACACACACACACACACACACACACACACACACACACACACACACACACATACACACACGCACACACACACACACACACCCTACCTGCGCCCAAAGTAATTGTAGCAGCAAAATCCATCCATATAAAAGTCCCTGTAGCAGTAAATCCATTGCAGCAGCTAAAAGCCCACGATGACGAGAGAAATCATCAATTGCAGCTGTAAAATTCATCCCTATGTCCTTCTGTGAGGCTCATCCTAGTCCTTCCCACTAAAGCACCAGCCTGCATATGTTGCAGTCCCATCCCCTTTCCATCGGGAAATGCCGCGAGTGTGCATGAGTGATGTTCCAGGACTCACATTTGCTTTTAATTTTCGTTTTTGTTTATTTCTGTTTATTTTCTTTTTTTACAGCTGGAGGGGGGGCTGCAGTCCTGCAGCCCAGTAGTATGAGCTGCCCCTGAACTAGATATAGAATAAAGATGCATCATTGTACAGTTCTTCACCAACCTGCCTGTCAATAAATGTAAAACAGATCTTACTACATTCACAGCAGCCATCTGTATTCATAAAGTTTGTGTGTGTAGCCCCTTAACAGGGACTGTATACAGTGTTACTTGTCTGCAACTGCACAGTAAAACACTTCATAAGAATGACTCACCTTGTTTTCACACATGCAGTTCCAAACCCATACAAACATAACACATATAAGTTCTATGCACAAAGGCTATGTTGTGAGTATCACACATACAACTAATACAAAGGCATATAAACGTACCGTGCATTCCGGTGCATTGTAGGAAGACAAGTATTAGATAAAGGCAACAGTAGAGAAGACATATTAGGAAGCTTATCAACAGAAAAACTAAATAACAGATAATGAAATCAGTAGAGGAGGAGGAAATTTACTAAAGATTAATGCAGAGAGTAGGAGAGGATAATATAGGAGGATATTGAAAGCAACACTCACGAACAGCAACATACAGCAGGATCATGGATAGCAGTGTGCAGCAGCATCATGGATAACAGTGTACAGCAGGATCATGGATAGCAGTGTACAGCAGCATCATGGACAGCAGTGTGCAGCAACATCATGGATAGCTGTGTGCAGCAGGATCATGTACAGCAGTGTGCAGCAGCATCATGGATAGCAGTGTACAGCAGCATTCCGGATAGCAGTGTACAGCAGGATCATGGACAGCAGTGTGCAGCAGCAGCATGGACAGCAGTGTGCAGCAGCATCATGGATAGCAGGATACAGCAGCATCATGGATAGAAGGGTACAGCAGCATCATGGGTGGCAGTGAAGCATCATGGATAGCAGTGTACAGCAGGATCATGGACAGCAGTGTGCAGCAGCATCATAGACAGCAGTGTGCAGCAACATCATGGATAGCAGTGTACAGCAACATGGACAGCAGTGTACAGCAGCATCATGTTTAACAGTGTGCAGCAGCAGTATCGTGGATACCAGTGTACAGCAGGATCATAGACAGTCGTGTGCAGCAGGATCATGGACAGCAATGTACAGCAAGATCATGGATAACAGTGTACAACTGAAGACACTCTTGTTATAATACCTATTACACATTTAGCTGTCATGGAATATGTACTTGAGACATGCCATGCAGGCACACACTCATACACACATACACATACACATACACATATACACATGCAATGCGTACACTCACACACAAAAAACAAACATGTACAGTGTAAGAATGTATGTATTACCAACACACCTACTTCCAGCACCCCATTATTCCACAGATATTGGCATAAGCAATTCGTAAATGTTTTTGTCTCATTACCCGTACATGTTGTACTTACCAGACTTACATTCTATTCATAAAATGAGATTTGGCCCTTTGTTTCATTTTACTGGCAAGGGCTCTTTGACACCACCCTTTAATCATCATAGAGTGTGAGTGGTTATATTATAGTGCTTGTCTGCACTGTATAAGACACTGCTGTGCTGAGTGTGTTTTTTAAGCATCCATTAATTATTTTTTGAAGTGCGGGTGTTGTAGCTCAGCCATTGTATACTGGCAAATGCATCCATCTGGATGACCAGTTAAGTGTGTGTTTTGTTTTTAGGTGTGGTTAGACGTCATTTGCATGTCTGTAAATTATTGGGGTAGGGGAGGCAGGTAATTTGTGTATAGGTGTTAGAATTTTCATGAATTTTGCCCATGTCTTCCAGGCTTTATTTGCATGTTGACTCTACACATGCTGTGTGCACTGTCTTTAATCATTTAGGTGGAGGTATTTCTTATTTCTTATTTCCTGGGGCTTTGGGAATTGTGTATGGCTGTGGTATATACCAATACTATGAAACTGCGCACATCTATAAATACTGCTTAGTGATCGAAAGTTATAAACTATAATCAAAATTAGTGAATAGACTGTTGTTCTCAAAGTGACATTATACTATGAAATAGCCAGAGTAATCAACAGAGTGCTAACTAATTTTCCTGTTTAACATTATTTCTGTATGAAGAACCTGAACTGTAACTTATATTCTATTGAAATTTGTCATTTCAGCCAGCAGCAGACTTCAAAAGAAGCTACAAGCACCAGACCTTTAGTAGGGAATCACTTGCCATGAACAGGACTTCTGCTTCCGAGTTACACGTTAGGCTTATACCTGCCACCTTCTGGGCATGTCAACTTACAAGAATTTTGAATTTGGTCTTCCATTAAGCTGTATCAATGCCATTGAGAGGACCTTTCACATTGACCTTTTAATACTATCTACAGACCTAGAGTTGGTTCACTGCAGTGCTGAGAGGTGAGCACAGCTAGAACAAGCACTGCGGTCAGGGGATGGCTGTTTAAGTAGAATCAGTGGATTTTAGAAAGGGGCGAATGCTACAAATGTTTCGCTGCATTCTTCCAACAAGCACACTTGCTGGAATGAAAATCAATAACAAATATGATGGACACAGTCTTAGAATAAGCAGTCGTCTAAGATTAGCCTGAACTAGTTGATGCTAGTAGCTTCCTTTGACAGTTGTCATAATTGTACACTATCCATCCTCTTAATTTCTTTTCATGTTTTCTGCATCTTTCCTGCACTGTCTTGTGTCTTCCCTGTGTACTCTTCTTCTCCTTTATCCTTCCTAGTCTTACCTTATCTCCTCCTTATTATATCTCCCTCTGTATCCTTTCTTTTCTTTGGCTAGTTCTCTGATGGCCATGTTATTTCCTAACTGTTCTTTGCAGATTTGTTTCATTTTTTTTCCCCTCAGGTTGTTATTATTATTTCCTCTGCCTATTATGTGTTTTTTCAGGCATGTAAATCATTTTAAATGTTAGCATCTTTAATTTTCTTATACATTTTATATTGAGTATTATATATTGAACTATATTACTTTATATACAGTTATTTTATATACTAGGCACATTTCTGAAGAATTTTATATATTATATGCATGTGCCATATATATATATATATATATATATATATATATATATATATATATATATATATAAACAGGTTTATTGGTACTTGTAAGTGTTTTGTGTGGGGACATAAGATGCTTTTGATATTGAAATTCTGCATATAGATTATTGATTTTCATTCTGTGTTGTATTCTGCATATTTGAAATTTCTCCTCTGATCAACAGTAAAAATGAGATGTACCAATGTAGGTGACTAGGCTAGAAAAAAATAAAATAAAATAGCCAGGTAACACTAAATATTATTGGCTCACTGGACAGAATGTTTCATGGCCTTTCACATCTTTTTGGCCAAAGTTTTAAGGTTCTTTATTAATAATACACTATTTGCTGAATGCAACAAAATTGACCATCCTGCCCTTAAACAGTATTACACATAAGCAACCAACTAACTATAGAACATGGACCATAACTGGCTTCACATTTAATTAAGTTTGCACTCACAACCCTCCCCACTTCTAGGTAATACAAAGGAACCTAGAATACACAAAATCAATTTGCTCAGAATGCCATGTCTCTCTGCCACCATACTAGAAGGAAAGAAAAGGTATGTTCAGAATGGATATTTGTACAAGCTGTTTGTATATCCCCTTTCACCTCTGTTAACTTTAGGTACACAACGCCTAATGGGTTATTTTGTCAGATTCCTCTGGCAGAGATGACCAACAATATGTTATGTAGCAGACTGGTTGCATCTTGAAGCCACAATATTATGAACCTCATTAAGTTATTTGTCTTTTGTTATACCAGCTGTTCGTATTAATGCACATATACTGCAAGTCTGATGTCGGACTTCTGTCCAGATGTTCATCTTAAGTGCAAGTTGAAAAAAAAAATGGTTTTATGTTTGTGTGTGTGGGGGGTTGAAATTATATCTACTTATCTTCCCTCTGGTGGGTACTTTTGCAGAGAATACAATGTCTTTGCATTTATTTGGCACAATAACTGATGGCATTTCTGCTTAAATATAATTACAGGAATACCAAAGAGTTCTTGCTCATTGTTCCTTTCAATATTAATTATGAAGCAAATGCTCTTAAATGCTGGATTCAGAACACCACCAGCAACTACATTAGCTAATCTAGGGGGCTCTCTTTGAAAGATCAACTTTTTTTGGAAAGTCGAACTTCAAATAGTTAAGGTTATATGATATGATCGACTTTCTGGAATGTTGAGATGTTTCTATTGATATTGTAGTATAGTGGGGATCAGGGAATTTAACCTTCCCCACTGCAGTGTAATCTTGGAGTTGATACATGTAATTTCCAGGTGGATGTGTAGGGTGCAGGGAGGGGGGCATGTTCCATGTAAAAATACAGATTTTTTTTGTTTCTGTTTTTCAACATTGCAAAACGGTGACTATATGGTCTCAACCATATGCAGTTCGACGTACTGCACTAAAGATGTTAGGAAATGAACCCGATCAGGAAAGTTAATTCTTATTAGTATAGAAATATATTTTAACCACACATTTGTATACCCGCAGTTAGAAAATACTGGTCACAAATTAAGTTTAATTAGTAGGTCCTCGTATTTTTAATAGTGTAACTAGTGCATATGAGCTCTCTGACTAAACTAGTGTGCTGTATGCCAACTATGCCAACATCAGGGTCATCTGTTAATTGCGCTGTTTTCTTCACATAGCCTCAAGCATAGTAGTACAGCAGACTTATCTCTGTATACTTATGCAAATCAAAACAAGCCTCAGTGTATGTAATCATTTATGGTTTGTATACAGCCTAAAACAACTACCATGAAACCTATGTGTTCAGAATATTCAAACTCTCTTCAGAGTTTCTGATTCAAGTTTTGTGGATAGTCAACTCAGTGCATGAAGCCTGCAGTGTTATTATTGTACCCTTTCTTATCATTACATATGCCACATGTTAAGTAGTTTAAGGGGTGCCTGAGGATCTGTTTAGTTTGGTGCATATGATATAATGATGATTCTTTGCAAAAAGAAAAGAACTACAGCCTGCAGCATATTCATTTTTCCCCAGCTGCATCAGTATGTTTTAATGTGCACTGTTTTGAGAATTATAATTACATAGGTAGCACAAAAGTGAAATACTGGCATTTCACTCTAACTGTAAGTGCAGCGGTCAAACTGTTCCACCCTCATTTTGGAGCCACTTGCATGAAACATTAAACTGTTTAATTCTGAGGCGTTCTGCTATACTGTTCTGGTAGTTTAGTAAGGTCAGTTACTGTAGTGTCGTACGTAGAAGCTTGCCATGAAAACTTCATAAATTATTGATGAATAACAGATGGTGCTTTTTCAAGAGCTGAGCAGGTCTCTCAGCAGTGCTACTTCATGATGTGATAGCACTCTTCTCCCCTACCAATTAGAAAAGGTATGCTGTGTGCAGCAACAGTGACATGAAAACAAATCTCAGTGATCCAGCACGATCTGATGAAAGCTCCCAAATAAACACATAAAATAGCTTAGTCCTGTAATATCAGCTTATGAAACAATTTCTGCAGAAGAAAATAAAGCCTACCATTTCAGTTTTCTATGCATTATTCAGGCTATCATATGATACTGAGATTCTACCCAGAGTTGTAGCTCATCTGGAAAAGAGGGAGCTTTAATACAGAAAATTCTCTCAGTCTGAAGTCCCTGAAAAATATTTCAACTTTCTAGTATGAGGAGCAGAACATCAGGAAAAATTAAATTAGATTATTTTAAAATCCCTTACCTCATATTCCTTATTAAATGTCAGTTGAGGTTGCATTTCATCTCATTCTTCATTCACACTCATTTTCCTATCAATAAAGTGAACTTCTTGGCCGTAACATATGTACTGCTGTTCCACTGACCTATATAGCTATTTGATACAGTACACTGCTTTTTATTTGGGGTTCACAGTCCTGCTGCAGAAAAGGTAAATAGTGTCACACCTGAATATTTCCATACCTTTGCTAAAAAGCTCCTTTGTTGTGGTGTAGCTTTAGTTGGCAGCCACTGAGGTATTCAGTAATTTTTCCAGCAGAGAACCATACAAAAAATTCATGTGATTTCATCGTAAGCTCTTTACTGTTATAAGCTGTAACATATGGTACCTTCCATGCTCCAGAATCACTGTGTATAGCTAAGCCATGGGTCACTGCCTTTATCCGCTGTTATCAACTACTGAAGCGGACATTTCTGGTTCACAGCTCATGTCACTGATTCATGTGGCTTTCTCATTACTGTAGCTTCCATCTCAGTGTAATGACTGTGTTGTATTTGTTAGTTAAATGGCCTTTGCTGCCTTCATATTTGAACCTTACTGTATTATACTTACAAAAATATTACTAATACAAATAGTGAACAGAACTAAATGCTGGAAGGTTTGTCCAAGGGCAAGCTAAAATAATAATTTAAAAGGGAATAGTTTTCTCCAGTTAAGAAAAAAGAGAATATTTTAATATTTTATTTTTCTTCTTTTTGTTTGGAAAATGTATAAACTGTAAGGTTTTTAATATATCCTTACAAGTGTGTAAATACTGCTATGTAGCGTACATATTTACTAAAACATATGGTTATAGATAGTGATCATTACAGAGCAGGAATCCTTTATCAATGAAATTACAGTGCATTTGTGACCTGCTGTGACTGTTAATCTACAGGAAAGATGAAAAAAATATGAATAGGATGTGATCATTTTGGATAGAGAATTCTTAATGATAGGTGGCAAGTTAGATTCTGACTCATAAATCTCCTGTGGTTGTAGTATGAACAATCTTCCACACCATGCCCTACATCCAAAAATCAGTACACCTTAACAGTAACCACGCATACTTAGTGCACATTTCCCTTAGTAATAATTCAAGACACAGTCATTTTGTGAGAATTTTCAATTACAGTTTTCCACCTTACACTGATTGGCAGTCACTTCAGTGCTGGTATACATAGATGGAGGGGGATTTTATCTTCACTAGGAAAAGCCAATTTCAGTACATTCATAGGTTCATAGGTTGGTACTAGGCTATCAGGCTTAGGGCCTATACAAGCCTAGCCATAACAATTCCCTGGATATTTCTTCCCACAATATTTACTTCCCTGGACCCCTGTCTAGCAGGGCGACTGACATGATCCCTGGGGTGAATTTCTTATCTCCCATCCAATCATCAAGGTTCCTTTTGAAGAGGGCCAAGGAGGTGCTCTGCTTGACATATATGGGCAGTCTATTCCAGAGTATGGGGAGACTCTGGGTCAGGAACCTATCCCTCCAGCATGTTTTGTTCATTGTGATGACAAGATTTAGATCCCTGGAGCATGTGACTCTGAGGGATTGGGATTTCTTTAAGTAGAGCATGTCCAGCAGCTCAGGGTTTGACATGGCCTTGTATGTTAAGCAGAGATCACCTCTGAGTAGACGATATGTCACAGAGTATAGCTGGAGTGTTTTTAGACGGTCAGCATAGGGCATCTGCTTTAGGCCTGTGATTCTTTTAGTGAGGTATTTCTGTGGCCTTTCCAGCTGTTGCAGATGTCTTGTCAGGTACATACCAAACAGGGTGTTGCACTCTATAATGGGTCTAATGAGGGATGAGTATAGTGGGACAATGACCTCCTTTTTTCTGGATGAAAAGCCCTTAGTGATGAGGTGTGCAACATAGAAGGATTTCCTGACTGTTGTGGCAATGTGTTATTGAAGGTGAGACTACTGTCCAAATGTGTCCCTAAGTCTCGCATCACACTTTCAGTGTTTAGTGTACTGCCACCTATGTAGTAATTCATGGGTACATGTTTTTCCCAAAGGGGATAACTATACATTTCTTAGCATTAAGCTTAAGCCCATGGCTCTGGCACCAAGCATCTGTTTCTGTAAGGCCCTTTTGTAGAATATCCACATCATTTGGGGATTCAATAATGGCTCCCTTATTGCAGTCATCTGTGAACTTTGTTAGCCAGAGTCCCTTAGTGTTGGCCTGTACTTCAAAGAAGTAGATGCCAAACAAGAGCAGTCCCAGGACTGAATGCTAAGGTACTCCACTTGTCACTTGTCTGGAGCTGGATTTGGAGTCGGCTTCTTTTACAGTCTGGGTTCTGTCAGTAAGCCAGTTGACAACCCATCGAGTGACGTAGGGATTTATGCCCAGATTAGTAAGTTTATCTATGATTCCAGAGTGAGGGATGGTGTCGAAGGCCTTGGCGAGGTCCAGATAGGCTGTGTGGATCGCCTTACCCTCGTCCATAGCTCTGGAGACTGATTTGAAGAAGTCAATCAGGTTCAGGAGACAAGATCAGTCCTTCATGAACCCAAACTGCATGGGGTCCAGTGCTTGAAGGTTGCCAATGTCTTTGTTTATAAGTTCCATGACAATGCGTTCCATGCCCTTGCAGATCAGGCTTATCAGACTGATGGGACGGTAGTTCCCAGGATCCAAGATGGATCCCCCCTTGTGGAGTGGGATAACTGTAGCTGTGCACCACTCAGTGGGCAGGAAGCCTGAGGTGAGGCTATGATTAAACATGACACTTAGGTGAGGTGCCAGTTCATTTTGTAGTTCATGTAGTACACAGCCCAGGATGTCATCTGGTCCCATGGATGCTGTATTCTTAGCTTTGGAGAGTGCAGTTTCTAACTGCGTGGCCATGATTACCAGAATTTGGCAATCTTTTGGTAATGAGATGGGCCCTTTAGGGGTTGAGAGGGGGTGAAGTTGGTACTAAATCGATCTGCCAGGATATTGGCAATATCCTTGGGATCAGTATATTTAATGCCATTCTGTTGTAGCTCAGAGCTGATTTGAGCATTGCCATTTAGATTCTTGACATAACTATAGAATGCCTTGTGGTTGTCTTTGGAATCTTTGGCAATTTTATTTTCTTAACTAGCTTTGGAGGATTTTATGAGGGATCTCAGCTTCTTACTCAGGCTGGTAAGGAAGTTTTTTGCATCTTGGGATTTTCCTCTTTTCTGCAAAAGTTTCTTCCTTCTGTTGTATCATTTGTTTATGGCAGGGGACCACCAGATCGGCTTCATTTTTTGGGGGGAGAGCATCTTGGTTCTATTTGGGATGGCACAATTCATGCACAAGTGGATGTGCTTGTACAGTGCCTTAGTGTAGGATTCAGCAGTCGAAATTTCAGATTCCGTCTGCATGGGTGTCATGAAGTTTGTCACTTCTGACTTGAGTAGCATGAAGTTGGCTTTGGAGACTTTTTTTATGGAGGTTATCTTACTGGGGGGTGGGATGTGGATGTCAAGGGTGATTTGCTTATGGTCAGACCTGACCAATGAGGGGGTGACTACTGGTGTGGAGCATCTATCTCCCATGTTGGTAATGACCAGGTCTAGGATATTGGAGCCCCTGGTGGGGCAATGGATTAGTTGATCCAGGGCATTTGAATTTATGAATTCCAAGAACCGTTGGGAAAAGGTGTTGGTACCCGAGTTGTTTTCCCAGTTAATGGTAGGGTAGCTGAAATCACCCAGTTTTAGGGTGATGCTCTAAACATAACATTTAGAGATATGACTACATTTAGCCCTCACTTAATATTTTCTATGCTAGTGTTAATAACTGAAGCTTTTTTCATACACACACATACATATATATATATGTGTGTGTGTGTGTGTGTGTGTGTGTGTGTGTGTGTGTGTGTGTGTGTGTGTGTCTTCTTACACCTGAAGAGTTTAGGTGCCTCTTTCTTATCTTATCAGAGCATGTAATTCACTATATAAACATTGCAGTATATGCCCTTACCAAAACATAAATGCAGGACTGGACTGTGACTTGAAGAACAGCTATAAAGGTGAATGAACTTTAAAGGGTGAATATCATGTTTAATATATAGCTCTAAAGCAATACATATGTGTGTGCAAGAATGTTAATTATAGTGAACATTATATACTCTTAACAATTCACATTCAAGAGAGCTATTTGGCTGCTGAGTCACTATAGTATTTAACATATTCCACAAAAAAGCACTGTGTATACATAAGATACTGTAACTGTCCTACAATATACATTGTGTATATATATATATATATATATATATATATATGTATATATTTTTATATATATATATATATATATATATATATATATATATATATATATATATATATATATTTACATTACCTACAAAACTGAGCATATCAGACCCTCTGGAATTGTTATTTAACTGTAGCCTCCAAACAAGCTTCATACCTCATATTTGTTCAGAGTTGCTCATCATTTGGGGATGACACCAGAGACTTTGAGGTCTTTGATTTTATTTGCATCTGTTATATTTAATGTTCTTACTGCACTTGATTAGAGTTTTAAATTGCATTTTTTCACAGCTGTAAGGTCTGCTGTTCAGCAATTGTAATACTCTTAAGTACACGTATCTACTATTTTTAGTGT
Organism: Protopterus annectens; assembly: GCF_019279795.1. NCBI lineage: Eukaryota > Metazoa > Chordata > Ceratodontiformes > Protopteridae > Protopterus > Protopterus annectens. Next base: position 1,404,857,893 of record NC_056739.1, on the reverse strand, counting down.
GTTTAGGCATCTCCTTGTGGCTCCCTAACAGTTGGGCTCTAAACCAGTCATTTTGCATTAAGAGGGTCAAAGTCTACACTCTTATGGCAGGAGAGGGCTGATTTCACCTATCTGAGCTGGGAATTGCCAGTGGAAGGTTTATTGTGTGCTTACTTTAATGGCCTTAGGGCATAGCTAGTTTAAAACTTGCATTTTTCTGCTTGTGTATAAGCCTCACTTTTGCGTGAGGCTGCCCTTGGTGCGGCAGAGTTTAGTGGTGTCCTGTATATACACAATCGCCAGACATTGTACTTTACATATAAAACTACCACTGAAATGTACTAAGTCTTGCACTATTCAAGGAGCAGCTAGTTTGCACACTGAACAGTATTGCTACATTTAGTTAGCTCTAGACTACATTATTACAGCACTCAGAACTATCGCTGCTCAAAGAGCAACTGGTTTGAGTGCTGGGCAGCATCACTGAATAGGCTAGCTGTAGATTACACTAAGTAAGCACCCATTCCTCATCAGGTTGCAAACAACCCCGACTCTTTTCCCTTGTCATCACACATTCCAACCTGCATCCATGGATAGGCACTTTCCTGCTACCTCTGCATCTAGCTTGGTGGACATGGGTATCCTGAGGCAATGTAACAATTGCCTTATGTACACTGACAACAACTTAATTCTGGACAGACAAATACAGTATGTGAGAGATGTAGTTACACAATGTCTCTGGAAGCTAGACTATCACATACAGACACAAAAACACCAAACAGTTTCTCAGCAGCACACACACACACACACACACACACACACACACACACACACACACACACACACACACACACACAAAATCACACACACATGCGTCGGCGATACACACACACACACACACACACACACACACACACACACACACACACACACACACACACGCACATGACACGCACTGCACTTAGTAAAGAACCAGGAAAATAGACCCACATATGCGGAGGTGGTCAAATGTAACTTACCCAAACCTTAAAGGCCTGTCAGACATAGTCCTCAGAAACACTGCATGCACACAGAAAGGACAACTCTCATCACAACACATAAATCCTCATATCACTGCATCTCAACTAACAAGCCAATAATGCTCAACACCCCCAACCCAATATTTTGGTCATAGGAGACTCCATCGTGAGACACACTGATGTCCTTCTTACCAGGTTGGATAAGGAGAAGATTACAGTTAGTTGCTTGTCAGGGGCCAGGATTCACCAGATCATGAAAGCACTCAGGTCAGTACTACAGGTACCAGTAAGACTCAGTCATAGTCCATGCGAATGTAAATGATCTGAGCCGTACTTACCTACACTGTATGAAGAGAGACATGACTGAGCTCTCAGAATATGTGTCACAGGCAGGTATGAGCCTAACATTGAGCAGCATTCTACTGTCTCCAAGGGTGATGCCACAATACCAAACAGAAAATGACTGAATTTAATAATTGTCTGAGCTACTGATGTCACACCAAAGGGGTCCAATATTTGTCAGCCTGGGAGAACGTGTTTGACAGGTCACACTGCTTTGCCAGAAATAGTCTTAAAATTTCAGCACTAGGTTTTTGATATTGGCCAAAACATTATCCACCCTAGTATTGCCTTATTTAGGCATTGCAAAACAGAAAAAAAACTTTAAACATAGCAAATTCTACTCAGGATAAGTTAAATGTATTACTGATCAAGGCTAGGAGTCTCAACAAGAAATTAGACTCCCTGGACGCATTCCTCACCTTGCAGAATGCTGATGTCCATGCAATTACTGAAACATGGTTAAAAGCCATGGAAAGTACTCTGGCAGTGCATGGCTATAAGGCCTTTCATATGGTCCCATTGCCCACTGCACATGAAAGGACAAAAGGTGGGGGTGTATCTATCTAGATAAAGGATAAGAATACCTGAAGACTGGTTATGCTTGAGCAACGCCATGTCCAATTAACCTTCTTGCTAGCTATAGGTCCGTCACCATGAACCAGGAAACCCATACATCATACCTGAGGTTACTTGAATCACTCACCATTCAGACCATTACCTTACTCATGGGTGATTTTGGGTGTGTTGCAAATTAGCAGCTGTCATTGAATCGTTGACTGACACAAATGTTCTCCAGGAAGGGCTGACACAGACAAACAACTGGTGCTAGAGCCATCAACTAAAGCTAAATGCCAATAAATAAATAATAGTATCCTTCAGGAAATCATCCACCCCAGGTGACTATCATATTGACAACACACCCCTAAGAGCTGATACATTAGTAAGGGTCTCGGTGACACACATAGATAGTAATCTAGCCTTTGGCTATCCTGGGTCGACAGTAGTGAGGAAATTGTTCTATGTTGTGCAACTTATAAACAAAGGTATGGCATTTAGGTCCAAGGAGGTCAGTGTTACACTGTATTCAGCAATCATCAGACCTATCGTTGAGTACGATGCCTCTGTTGGCATGTACCTAACCAGGCACATCCAGAAAATGGAATGTCCTCAGATTCCTCTCTAAGAGTATACAGTCTTTAAATAGCATGTCCTATGCAGACTGTCCCAAGGCCATATCCCCATATTCTACCTCCTACAGGCTGTTAAGGGAAGACCTATGCCTGGCATACTGGCATAAAAGGCATTGTCAGACCCCACCCTGATGGACCTCCTGCATTTCTGCAAAAAAAAAAAAAAAAGAAAGAAAAAAAAAAAGAAAACACCAGAATTACCTATTCTAAAGACTTAAAACTTGCCTTTTACATAAATAGGACTTGCTGGAGAGACAGGTCCCCATACAATGCAAAGCAAAGTTCCCCCAACCTAATTCAAGTGTAACTTGTACAATTGGATGAGAAATAGGAACATCATCCCTGGTTTGGCACCTATGTGTCTAATGGACACAGGCTGCCTATATGGTTCATCTCCCAGACCTTGTATGTTAATGTTTTATCTACCACCCCCCTTCTTACACTTATTAAGGGTATCAGAACTTGTTGGATATTTGGGTTTCATGGCGAGGCTTAAAAACACCCTTTGGTGTACTGCTAATTAATTAAAATCATGCTAAAAGTTTATCCCACAATATCTGAGGCAATACCCTATACCCCACTGACTTAAAAATAACAAAGAACAGAGATATGTCCCTACAAACAAGATTCACTTCTAGTGTTTGCCAGAACTGCACTAACAATGATTTCCAGCATTACACCTAATAGATATGCCAATATAACCATAACACACATGATCTCTTATCTGAAAGCAGTGGCAACAACATTCTGATCACACAAATATTCAACTTAGTAGAGTTTTTTAATTGTGTAGTCAGAATACTGTGCATTCTTTTATTTATTACACCAGTGCAAGCATGTTGGTCATTTGAATGTTACAACTTGTGTGCAATATCTCTGTAGCTATATATACGTGTTTATGTGTTTATGTATCTCTCTCTCGCTCTCTCTCTATATATATATATATATATATATATATATATGTATATATATATATATATATATATATATATATATTTATATGTGTGTGCGTATAATTTTACTGGAAACTTATATTGAGCAAACGTTTAAAATCCTAAGTGGAATTTTTGTTGCCTCTGAAACGTCGAGATTTAGCTTGCCTTTGTGTTTTTGAGTGTCAGTGTTCACAGTTGGATTGGAGATCACACTACAGTGGGGTTCGGGAAATTTACACTTTTCTTCAGTGTAGTATGATCCCAGAGTTAGAATATATAATTACCAGGTGGTGTTGAGGTGCAGAGTGGCTTTTCTCCCTACAAAACATTTGTAGAAGATCTCTGGATGTCAAGGTAAGTTGGGTAATGTGGATAATGTCGAATTCGGATTATCGACATTACCATGTTTGTTGTTGTGAGGGAACCACTTACGTCCTTTTGGTTCGAGTAATTCATTACTTGAACAACTGATTATCAGAATTTTGATACTAAACTATATATATATATATATATATATATATATATATATATATACATATATGTATGGGTCTACCTGACATTGCTGACACTCCAGAATACCAACAACCATATGGCCGACACCATATGATCGGCATTTGGAATGCCGACAATGCGGAACCGGCATCTCACTATAGTGCGGTATGGAAAGATTTCCATTCCTGCACTTTAGTGCGATCTCGGAGTTGGTATATTAAAGTTATGGGTGTGTGGGGGCGGAGCCCCCCATTGGGGGGTGCAGGGTGGCATAGCCCCTCTGCTAGCAGTTGAAAGGGAATTTAATGTTCCTTTTTTATGGTTTTATTCTGTTGTCAAGATTTCGGTTGTCAGTGATGTGGTGTCAGCCATGTCGTTGTCAGCATTGTGAGCTTTTGGTCTTTTCAGGTAGATCCATATATATACACACACACATACATACATACATACATACATCTATACCTACATACACTTTTTATTCAATTGGTTAACACTAATGTGTGAAACTCAAGTGAAGTGTAGTTCCGTTTTTGCAAGGAGCTGTTTGCGCAAACAGTGTTTTGGGTGACTTCTAGGTTGAACAACAAAGGTAAGTTGGTTTGAAGAAGGGCTGGAAGTTTGTGTGTGTGTGTGTGTGTGTGTGTGTGTGTGTGTGTGTGTGTGTGTGTGTGTGTGTGTGTGTGTGTGTGTGTGTGTGTGTGAGCATGTGCGTGCATGCGTGTGTATGTGTGTGTATGTGTGTGTGTGTGTGTATATGTGTGTGTGTGTTGGGGTTACGGTAAGGGTTAGGTTAAGTGATAGATTTAATGTGTATATTTTAGGCTAGGCTATGGGTTAGGTATGGGAAAAATTTTAGTGTGTGTGTATATTGGTATTACTTGTACTTCCATTGACACGTGTGTTATGAGAGTCTGAGCTGTCTTGTGTAGTGATAGTGTTACAGAAAGGACTTTTTTTGTAGTAAATTACGTGGTTAAGGTTAGGGGCTGGTGCTTTACCCAGCTTAATAACATGTGCTTACCCTAATCATCTAAGCTCCTTCTGTAACACTACCACTACCACTATTTAGTCAAATTAAAGCTGAATGCATGATAGGGTAATGGGTACGTCACTGTAAATGGGAGTTTGTTTGTTTTTTTTGATGGGTTGAGTATCAATATTTAATGTTGCCGATGTAATTAATTGTCAGCATGTTATGGTCCATGTTTTAGTGTTGATCATTTAACATGTCAGTAATTCATTATATATTCTTATATGTATATAGAAGTCTGTCATTTGCTTGACAACTCTTTTAGTGACTGCTGTTACTGCAGAATAAATTTGCTAGAAGAGACCTTCAGTGCTGAGTTTGCCCTTTATCCTACTGTTATGTGACTGTTAAGTTAGTGTATATAATATGGAGGTTTGGGCATAACCCCTACATGGGCAATGCAGGGGAGAAATGTGTCTTTAAAAAAATAATTTGAGCTTTGATGAAAGTGGCTTTCAGTGAGTTATTTTCAATATTTCTGTATAGCCTGAAAGAGACAGCACAAGATAGACTGGGGCTGGTGAGAATTTGAGGCTGCCCATCCAGTTATCTAGGTTTACGTTGAAGGTGAGATAGTTGCTATTCTGCTTGACTTTTAGTGGAGGTGTTTTTGGAGGTGGAGGATACATGGGGAAGTGAATCTTTTATGCCATATATTGTTCATCTGTTGACAGTAGATTAAGGATTCTTTCACTATGTATTTGAGGATCCATGTGTTCTAGAAAGGAATAGGATGTCAATGAGTTCTAATTGTTTCAGAGCACAACAGGTTAGATACAGACCACCACAAAAAAGTCTTTAAGAGACAGAGTGCAGGGAGATAGCTACAAGTCTGTCTTGATAACAGAGGGTTCTAAGGCCACTGATTTTTTTAGTGGGGTATCTCTTTTCTTATATTCAGTGATGGGTCTGATAAGGGATGGTTAAAGTGGAACAAAGACTTCTTTGTATTTAGAGGAGATGACTTTGGAAAAATATTTGAACCACGTAATGGATTTCCAAACTACTATGTATACCTGATCTTCAAAAGACAGGGAATTATTGATTAGATTACTCAGATCCCTTACAACAGGGCTGGACTTGTGGGGTTTCATCTAAATGCTATGCCTATAGAAATTGAAACTAGTAATTTTTTTACTTTTAGTTTAAGACCACTGTCATTATGCAGTTGCTAACATACTCTAACCCATGCTGCTGCAATTATGAGTCAATGGAAGAACAAATAATACCCAATTAGAAGTCATCTATATATTTAAATAACCAGAGGCCAGAGTGCTGGCTTGAAGGTTTAAGAGAGAGGCCAGAAGAATGAGTCCTGACATGCACTCCTAGTAACATTTTTTGTTTTCAGAAGTGATACTTCTGGTCATATTGTTTCTGTCAGACAACCAATTTTCTGTCCACTGCATAACATGTAAATTTGTATTCAGATGTACATGATAGTCAATAATAACAGCCTGTGAAAATAACATTAAAAAAAGAGGGGGCAGAGCCTAGATGGCCAACTGAGAGCAGTGGATTTTGAGAGCTCCATAAACTAGTATAATAATACAGTAACATTTTATTATTTTCAAGTTTAAAACATCAGAAATGTATAAACTACTAAACTACATAAATATCAGTTTTGGTAGAGATATACAAAAATTTCCTGTAAGATATATTGAGTCACTGAATATGAACTACTCAAGGAATTCTCATCCAGATGCTGCTTTGAAAAAATAACTGCAATTGATGACATCTTCCTTACAGGAACTATCTTTGAAGATGGATGGCTTTAAAAATGATTTAGAAAACCTCAAATTAAATTCTCAAAAACAGACAGATACTTTTAAGTATGTATTACAGCAACACCATACATAAATAACAAATATAGAGACTTCTCTAAATGACATTGAAGGGAGTCTCAAAGAAGAAGAATTCCAAAAAGAATTTCTGCTTAAACAGAATACATGGCTGCTTAACAAAATAGATGACTTAGAAAACAGGGAAAGAAAAACAACTTAAGGATCTTTTGTCTGATTGAAAACATTGAAGGAGAAGACATTATTTCATTCTTAACCTGGATTCCTGATTTTTTAGACTTGAAAGATGGACTTTCATTTTGAATTGAAAGGGCACATACAGCACTGAGGAATCCTGCTTCTAACTCAACAAATACTCCACCTAGATCCATAGTTATAAAATTTCTTTCATTTCTGGGCATGGAACTAATATTAAAATCTGCTTGGAGAAAATCACCCTTAAACTACATTCAAAGCCTGATAAGGTTTGACAATGATTATTCTTCCATAATACTAGAACAAAGGAAAACATTCTGGCCAATAATAAAACTGTTGAAACAAAACAACATTAAACCACAGCTGGCCTTTCCTGCCAAGATAAAAATAGTTTTCGCCAATGAGATGAGAACCTTTAATGACTTAGAAGAAACTACTTTATTCATGAAAAACAACATAGTGTCTATCCCAGAAGAAATGAAATGGATGTCCCCTACTCTTAAAAGAATAAAAGAAACAAATCATTGGACTGATGCTAGAAAAAAGAAACAAAAAACGGATTCCAAGATAGCTATCCCAAAAAAATAACTCTTACAAGCTACATCTCTCAAAGTATCAATTGATATGGTACATCACTTGTCATCTATTTTTATTTAAAAAAGGAGGGTTTCTTAAACAACTGAGAAACAGTAATGATTTATTCAGAATGGTCAAAGAGTCCAATAATTCTTCACAAACAAAGGTAGGTCAAGATGGGCTACTATTTACATTATATTTATTCTATTTACATTACATTTATTCTATTTACATTACATTATATTACATTATATTACATTATATACAAGCCAAATGAAGCAACATAGAATACAAACATAGAAGTTTCTTTTCCCCTACTAGAACTCAATGAATACTTATCTTGTTCATTTTTCATTTAATTTACTTATAATAATTTAAGTAATTAATTAAGTAATTCAACAAGGTAACATTCATCAGAGTTCATACTCAAATGTAACAAATTAACATCATATATAATAGCAGTAACAGTAGAGTGTTTTGAAAAAAAGTTGTTGTCTTGGAGACTAATGCCTTCTTCAGTTAAAATATGATTTAGAAATGTCATGTATATCCTGGTTAAATAATAGTAGCAAGCTCTTAGTACAAATGTCATCATTATTCTGTCTAAATATAGTTAATATCAATTATGGCAGGTATCACAGCTAGGAGAGCTTTTTGATCAATCCTGATATGGTGTGTGTGGATGCAGCTATGTCTGGCAGCTAGTGGAAGTATCATTATTATTCTCTCTAAACATAGTTAATATTAATTATGGCAGGTATCATAGCTTTGAGTGCTGTTGATTAATCCTGACATGGTGTGTGTGGATGCAGCTGTGTCTGGCAGCTGTTGTATGTTGCCATTTTCATCTCTGGGAAGCTGTGGGTTGCAGCTTGTGATAGAGGTTTACTGATGCTTGTTGAGAGTTTTTTTTTTTTTATATCTGTTTGCTCTCCGTTCTCTTCCTGGCTGCTGCCTCACTGAAAGGGAGGGAATTTAGGCTTGAAGTTGCAGTGAAGTGAAGCTTTGCTTCAGATGTATCGCTAGCCTCTGGTATACAGTACACAGACATACTAACAGAAGCAGATGCTTCCGGGTTGCTATGGTAATGGAGACAGAGTGACGATAATGCCTAATGGCTCTGAGGAGCCCCTGAGATGATTCTCGGCAATGAAGATTTTGGTTTAAAAAAAAAAAAATATATATATATATATATATATATATATATATATATATATATATATAAAATAAAGGGGCTATTTTAAACTACATGTACACATATTGATGGTCTCCCAACACTTTGTTTAGCTCATTAAGTTGATTTCTGATAAAATAAATAAATAAATAAATAAATAAGTGCAATTTTATATTTAAAATGTATTTGTCCAAACACATTAAAGACTTACATAAGAGTGGAAGTCTGAGTTATTGTGAAAGACTAAGAGCACTTGGTCTTGTGCAGTACCCTTTGCAGTGGTCTGGGAGGTGAGCTTGCTTGGACATGTTGGGCATATGAGGATAGCTGATTCTAGGGGTGTTTGGGGTTGCCAGGAAGTGCTTAAGAGTCATCAGATTTCCTTTGTGGAAATATCTGTGGGAATGGAAGTTGTATTGAGTGGTTCAGTGGCAGAGTGGACACTGCATGGAACAAGCTGATAAAATGGAACAGGGCAAATATTGGTTTGGATATTTTAAGAACAGCCTGGAAACACACCACATGAACTAGTAATTGGTATTCTGGCAAAACTGGATGGGCATTGTTGCCCATGCTTGAAGTACTTATATGTGTGTATGTAAGGATGGAAATATACTTATAACAAATAAGAAACTAGAAGGGTCTCATAATTTAAAGTCTATGGACTGTATAAACATGATTGGAAGGAGCTAATAATAAGAATAAGCATTACAGCTTGTGGTCTCTCAAATAACTAAGTAACAGACAAAAAACACACACACACACACACACACACACACACACACACACACACACACAATAGTTATGTAATATATGATTTTAGTAAATCTAGTCCTAAAATATGTAATCGTCATATAAGATGAAGCAGTCTGCTGAATTTAGATATTAAAGACAGGATTTAATAACGTGGTGTTGTGTATAATAACACTACTGTTTTAACTTGTCATAAATGACATACACTATATTGAACATCAAGGGGAAGCATGATGATTTTCTCATATAAGTAAATGTGCATAACAATTCATATAATTGCTTTAACTTGAATTGTGGTTTTGTAACCCATCTTGACCATACATAATACTTAAGCTGCTACCAAGGTAACTAATGTTTTATACATGGCATCAAACTGACAAAGTTGTTCAAGGGAAACAATAGAAGCCTGAACTAGGAATGTCACAGAATGTAACAATCTCATTCTGAACAAATAGTATTAAACTGACAATAATCACTCAGTTTAACCTTTACTGATTATACAAAATAGAATGTTACCATTTAAATCTAAAAACTTTCAGTATATGCCATAAAATGGCAATTTATGAATATGGAAAAGGAACTAGTAATCATTAATCACAATAAGTGAATTTGTTGTTTTTAACCTATTATTTCACTCATTTTATAATAAGAAATGACAGATATGAAAACCCTTATGTGTAAGAAATGGGTGAAAGAGGAATGCACTGATAATTAAAATGCACTAACTTTCATCAATATTCACATAAAACAAACTTGATGCTTTAAGTAAGTTAGCAACAAACAAAGTGATTACTTAAATCCTGGCAAACAATGAAATATAACTTATGATATATCCTGTAAAATACATTGTATTATAAACGGTAGGTATACATATTATTACCATCTATTTATATTAAGTAATACATTTTGAAAGACTTCATCAGTAAGGGTGAATATGTTAAATAACTGTGTGATATAATCTTTTATTGAGGTTTTATATATGATACAGCCTTCTTTACTATGATTGAATTGCTTGTCATCTATCTTTCATGGAAATATTAATTGCTTATACAATAAGTAGATATTTATATGGTATTAGAATTCTATCTAATCTACAATAGTACAATATATGTTCAAAATAATATAAATATTGCTTATTCCTTTTACAAATATTCTCCATATGATAATTCAATTTATGGAACTCAGATGTTCTGGATTGTCAAGGTATGAGTGATAATCTGATGGACTTAGGTTTATCCATCAGATTAGGAATGATTTTCATTCCATAGCTAGTGTAGAAATTATTTTTGTTAACATTTATTAATTTAAATTTATTTCACAAAAACATTTTAGTATGCCTGACCAAAACATTACTTTACTGGTAAGCACTCAAAGTATAAAACTGATAATTTCCTTTAAAAGCTCAAACATATACTTTATTGTTATCAGAGGAAAATGTTGAATAGTCACAATAAAACAAAAAATACATAGTCTAACCTAAGATGCATTTAACTTTATTATCTTTAAATACTAGTGGCTTAAACAATCCTAGCAAGAGATCAAATCTACTGACATATTTAAAACTGAACAAAACACAAATTGTCTTCCTTCAAGAAACTCATTTCAAAACAAATGACAATTACAAATGGAATCCTAAGGAATATATGATATTGGTGCAATCCACTTATAAGACAAAGACAAAAGGGGTAACAATTTTATGGAAAACAAATGTGATTAACCCAGAAATCATTTATAAGTATGAAGATAAAAAAGCCTTACGGAATTAGTAATAGTTAAATATAATAACAGAATATGGACCCTAGCCAATCTGTACTGGTTCCCAGGAATTGGAACAGGAACTGTTAGAAAACACTTTGATTTCATTTCCATTAATTATAAAGACAACCTAATATTAGGAGGAGATTTTAACTGTATATTTGATATTTCTGAAACTACAAGTGAAAGACTGCTGTGTACATCTGCTGTAGCAAAAGCTTTAAACAAGTTGGTAGAATCATTTCATCTTATAGATACTTTCAAATTTAAAGAAGATAAATCTTTGTTGTTTTCCCATCAAGATCACACATTTGGTATCCAAACTAGAATAGATAAAATATTTGCTGCCCATGATTTACAGTCTAAAATCATTCATTTCTCAATCGCTCCCTGCCCCTTTTCAGACCACAATTAATTGATACTAAAACTTCAAAATGTGTACAAACCATTAATCTTTAACTCCAGAATGACAGCATATATAACTAAAATTAAAGAGTTCAGACCCTGGTTATTATCTGAATTACAGTTCTTCTTAGATATTAATTATACCACAGAGATACATAAAATAATGATATGGGACTCATTAAAAGCTTACATATATGGTAAAACCCTAACTTGTTATAAAAACAATCAGAGAATGGGATTATGAATTATTAGATCTACAATCCAAACTTTTGTCAGTAAAAACTGAAAAAAATCAAAATCATTTTGAGATGAAAAAGAAAGTAGAAGTATTAAACAATAAATACAATGAAATTCTAACACATAAAAGCAGTTTAGCATTAGAAAAACTAACAATTAATACCTTGGCCACTTCTCCCAAATATCTACATAATTTATCCACTAGAATCAAAAGACAATCAAAAGCTAATAACATTAAAAGTATCTTCCATGAAAAGAAAGGGAAACATGTATTGGATATAGGTGACATTGTTGATGCCTATAGAAATCACTATATGGAACATTTCCAAATAGAAAATATGCATATTGATCAATTAAATTGAGATGAAAAATGTTCTAATATAAAAAAAATGACAGAAAAATTAAAACTAGATCTGCAAGTATCCATATCTTACAAAGAAATTACAGATACAATAAAAGAGGGTAAAAATAATAAATCTCCAGTTATAGATGGCATAATTATGGAAATATATAAACTTTTTCCTTCAAAGATACTATCCCTCTTCCATAAAACTCTATAAGAAATTCAGTCACAATCTTTAATACCACCTTCTTGGAGATATTCCTTAATCACACCAGTCCTAAAGGAAAACAAATACCCAAACCTCTGTACCTCATATAGACCTATATCATTATTAAATAATGACTATAAGATATTTAATTAACTAACAGAGTGAAATACCACTATCCAAAACAATAAATAATGATCATACTGGATTTATATATCATAGACACACACATGACAATATTAAAAGGATAATTTCTCTTATAGATTATGTTACTAAAGAAAATAAAGAAACACTCAAAATTGGCTTAGGTATAGAAAAAACCTTTGATTCCCTAAATCAGGACTATTTATTCAAAATCTTAATGCTATTTGAATTCCTGCATCCTTTGTTCATCTCCTAAAGAATATATATATACAAATAATTTAGCATATGTCAAGTTAGGTCATTTTACCTATGAATCTATGCATATAACAAAAGGCAGTAAACAAGGAAGTCCCTTGTCACTGATTCTATTTGCTCTGGCTATTGAAATTTTGGCAGATTCAATTCATAACAATATAAAAATCAAAGGAATAGAGGTTTATCAGCAATACAATTCTAAAGTAATGCTATTTTCTGATTTCATATTACTAACATTATCTAATACAAAAGAGACATTAGAAGAATTAGATATATTAATGGGTCTGTATTATAACATCGAAGTTGCAAAACTTCGAATGTTATAATATTGAACCAACTACATCGAAGGATGAAAATAGTAAAGTCCCAGAACATCAAATTCTTACCTAGGGTAAGATTTTGGTGGGCTGTTCCATGGCTTCGCTATATCCTCCACTGTGGTGTGATAGTTACGGACCTTAGGGTTAGGGTGCTGGTTAAGGTTAGTGGATAAATAGGAATGTATGTACGGTTTAGTGTAGGGTTAGAAGTAGGGTTTTATTAAGTGTATGTGTGTGGTTTATTTATTTTGGTGTGTTTGTGTTGTGTGTATGTTTCTCAGAACAGCAATTTTTTTTCCCTAGGAAAAAATTCGCTATTCTGAATGTTCAATGTTATATTTCGAAATTCCAAGTTCGAGCTTATGGTGTTCGATATTTTGGAATTTTGAATATATGATATAGACCCATATTAATTGACAAATTTCACATGACTTGAGGACTCCATTTCAATAAATCAAAATATTTTTTTTTATTTTTAAATTAAAAAAAGAACTGCAGACTGAGGGGGATCACATAATAGGGAAACAAGAATCTACCTTAAAGTATCTAGAAATTGAGTTATGCAAGGGAAATAATGAATTAGTCTCAAAAACTACAATAATATCATCAATACAATTAAAATATCTGTGGGAAAATGAAACAAAATAATTAAACATTTGAAGATAGACTGCACTTAGTAAAAATGTTTTTACTGCCCAAGATCCTATATATACATTTGACAATACAACTGTTACCAGAAAGGAATATATTTAAAGAAATAAATTTGTGCCTAATAAAATTTTTATGGTTTCCCAAAAGAAATAGAATAGCTTTAATACATCATATCATACCACGGAAACAGGGATGATTAAACTTTCGTAATATAGAAACATATATAAAAGCATCGATATCTAAAACAATCTCAGACTGGATAAGTCCAAATTACTCTGCAAATTGGAAAGAATTACGAACTGTAATATAAATAAATGAATTTGATTTACAAAAAAAAATTCAAATAACAGATAAAAACAATTTGCCATGGCACATATTATGTATTAGTATGCAATATAACATAACTAAACCCACTAAAACTCATATGATTAATTATTGCATTGACTCATTTAGGAAAATTATTAATGCAAATATAGATTTAAAAATCTGGTTTAATCTTTTAAATATAATTTATAGTCACAAAGAACCTTCCACATAGAATATATATATATATTATTAATTCCTGGGAACAGAAAGGATTTGTTTGTTGGGTCAAATGTATCAAAGAACGAAAAGTTTTAGATATGCAAGAAATAAAAACAACATACAAAATTCCACAATAGGACTGGCTTACAGAGTATTTTGTCATATTCACAAGATTTAAGTAGAATAATTAACAATTCTTCATTTAAAGAAATACCTAAAGTTATGAAATACATATATGAAATCATATATAATGACTTTGAGATAGGAAATAGTATTTCAAAATTTTACAAAATATTGATAAACCATAAAACAACACCCAAAATTTTATATTGGAAATATATAACAAAAATGGCACTCAATACAGCTAACTGAAGTTATTGAAACAAATATCTTATTATCAATAAAATATACATCCTTTACACAGTACTGGAAAGCTTTTAATTGGTAATGCTTGCACAGAGCATTCTTAACCCCAGACAGAATCAGTAAAATTAGTTCTTCCATAAAAGGAATATGTTGGAGATGTGAGCAAGTACACAATGCAGATTGGAACCACATTTCTTTGACTGTATTAAAATTAAGCCATTTTCGAATGGCATTAATAACTTTCTACAAGATTTATTTAATTAATCATTTTATTTAACTAAAGCTCTTGTATTATTAAATGTGAACGAAGGTCCTCATTTGAACATGTATCTAATATGGACTATACTTGTAATTTCAAGGAAGTGTATAACAAGAAGATGGAATACAAACACAATACCAACTTTGGAACACTTCTACAGCCTACTGAAGACCAAAGCATTATTAGAAATTAAAATTAAACAACTAGGAATATATCCAAATCCATTTATCAAGAACTCACTGACACTATACAATAATTGATCAGACATTCTGATAATGGATTGGACATACTTATAAAGTAACTGTATACATTAAGATCTGTTATATTGTCAGGCTAATGTAAATAGTGGACATAGTCATTTATGATGTTGTGCATAAATACTATGGAATTCATTGAAATGTATTTGAAAAATAAAAAAAAAATTTTGAGAAAAAAAAAAAGATAGGTCCAGATATACTGTGTAAACTTCATAACTGCTATCCACTGCTTTGCAGACTTGGCAGGACCTGCCTTTGACAAAGCCAAATTGATGAAGGCCCAGGGTTAGTTTTTTGAAGTGCAGTTTAATAAGGTCTGAGATAATGTGTTCAATATATTTACATATGATACTAGTTACCATGGTTTGCTGTTGAGCCATCTTGTATAAAAGCATTACAGTTCCTATATTGAGACTTTGGGAATGTATCCAGTGGAAGGGCTTACATGAAATATGATTGCTAATAATTAGGTAGTCTGTATTTTTGAGGATAAGTTATGGTGATATTTTTTGCCAACTATATGACATTCATTACTTATTTATTTATTTCAAGGTTTCCTTATATAAGGCAAGGTGAATTGTTCTATAGTATTTTTAGAGGTGTCTGAGACTGTGGAATAGTTATAACTGCTGGTGGAGCAAAATTTACAATAAATTTCAAAAGAAAAAAGGAATCCATCCACCACAGCTAATTCAAAGACTTTAATATAAATGTAACAAAACAGGTAAGTGCTTTGGTGGAAATAAAGCCCGCTTCTTCAGACCATTAACAAACTTGACAAAATCTAAATATTTTTATACAAAATTTAAAAAAACACATCCAGTAAAAACATTTTAACTATTTAAAAACACAACACACTCAAGATCATGAACAACCAATGTAAATGCATCATGCAAACACACCTATCTAAAATTATAAATATTAATTTATAATTATGTAATGTCTTTTTGCATTTTACTAAACTGTACTTTTGAATACCATGTTGTTTTACCTGTATTTTTGTATTACTATATTACTCATAATTTATTTACTATGTACATTGTCTTTATGGAGCTTTTCTCCCCTGGACTCCATTGAAAATGGGCTCTTCTCGGCCTAATAGACCATCCTGGCAAAAAAACTGCAAATAATAAATAAAAAATAATGTTGTAATACAAAAACCAATAGGAATCAAAGGGGTGTACACCTCTGATACATATTAATATAAATGTTTAAGGGGCCAGGATTGCAGGACTGACTTTAAAGGCACATATTCATTCATCCCCAGGTACACATTGCCTTTCAATAAAAGTATCCACTTTGTTTCTTTCTTTTCAGTAATATACATAAAATCACCACCCCTCATGATTACAAACACTAATTCAAGAATGAGAAGTTTAAAGCTATGCTCATTACCATTATCTAAAACATTCTTAGCTAAAGCGATCGTACTCTTCTGGTTGCATATGTCACTTATATGTTCCAAAATCCCTTATATTTACCAAGCGAGCTCGACTGATGAGTTTGAATCTGAAGCTACACAACTGGAGGCCAGATTTGTTAAGAGAGGGTATAATAAATTAAATGCAAGGGATGCCT
Source organism: Protopterus annectens (assembly GCF_019279795.1). Classification (NCBI taxonomy): domain Eukaryota; kingdom Metazoa; phylum Chordata; order Ceratodontiformes; family Protopteridae; genus Protopterus; species Protopterus annectens. The sequence goes on along the minus strand of NC_056739.1, from coordinate 1,404,841,106 downwards.
ATATTTTGGCGTCTAATAAATCAATGGAGAAATTATTACAATCTGCTAAAACCGTTGCTGAACCAGCTAAATATCTGTCTACACCTAGATTTATAACCACTTATGGTACCAGTACATATACAATATGTAAGGTGATCAGTAAATATTGGTATCTCTTAAAAACAGATGTACTTTTTGAATAGTGTTTAGATGGGCATTTCCCTTTTGGTTACCAAAGAGGTAAAAATTTAGGAGAGTACCTTTCAGGTTTTAAAAAAAGATGCTAACAAACAAAAGGTAGAGAAAACATTGCGTTATGGTTGTATACATTGCGGAAATTGTGTCTATTATAAGATTATTTCTAAAACTAAATCCTTTATGTCTATTAATACCTCTAAGGTATCCAACACTAGACACTTAATTACATGTAACACTGAATGGGTTGTGTATATGGCTGTGTTGGTCAGACCTCCAGACCTTTTAAACAAAGGATACTGGGTTTCTTGATTGAAATTAATCGTAAACGGTCCAGAAAACACAAACTAGAACAAGCTTCTAAACATTTTATTTTTGCTGGCATTCATGTTGTATCAAGGGAAGGTTTATCCAATTAGTCTGGACACAAAATTTTGGATCCGAAGGAAAGATTGCAGATTATTAATTTAAGTGCTATGTATAAACCAGGACTTAATGAAAACTGATAGAATGGCTTTAATCAAATAATATAGGTGGTTTACATGTAATACATTTAGTATGTGTTTGTCACTATAAAATTAATATTTAATGGTAGTTAGCTTGATGTTCTGATTGTGATGGAATTATTCTGTCATAATTTGTAGTCTAAGCAATTTTCTTCAACAGATACTAATGTGATCAATACCTGAAAATATTACTAGATGTATGTTTGAGAGTTGTAGGGGTTTCTGTAGCTTTAAAACTGCTCACTTATACACTGAGTGCATGTGC
>NC_056739.1:1404712661-1404835161 GCF_019279795.1 Protopterus annectens | reverse complement strand
TCATGAAAATGAATGGCATTTATTATAGCACTTTCTTTGAAAGAACATGATTTGTTTCATCCTGCATTCCACACTTTCTTCCACAGATCATGTGAGAGTATATGCTTGCTGTATTCTGAGATTTTACTTCATTTGATTCATGAAATGTCTTTAGTTTATTGCAGATATTCAGATGCAGGGGTTTAAATGTTGTCCTAACACTTAGCACTGCTCTAAAAATATCATTTGAGACTCCTTTATTTAAAATATGTAATCTCATTAGTAGCTGACAGCTGAAACTTAAGTGTTGAAACTCTGAACAAAATCATATCTAGTCTATCATCATCATCATCTTCTTCATTAAACCCCATCTTCTACATGGGGGTTGAGGTGTCATGTCAACTATCACTATCACTTTTGAACTTAAGCTACCCTCTTACCTCGTTTCAGAGTCATGCCTGAGTGTCGTAAGTCTCTTCTCACTTACTCCGTCTCGTTGCCGGATATCCTCATTTCTTCTTGCCTTCTTCCCTTCTCTCTCTCTCCCAAATTCTTCTTTCCAGCGTATGTGCCTGAACCACTATAATCTGTTCTTTTGATCATCTCTGAAATCGAAGCTACTTTGGCTTTTCCTCTAATGTCATCATTCCTTTATTTATCCTTCAGTGTGTATCCTACCACCCACCTCAGGGACTTCATCTTTATTACTTCTATTTTTTTAATCTGCTCAGAGTTCACTATCCAGACTTCAATTTGGTTTTCAGTTTCATTGGCATTCTTCTGTCAGATACTACTCCTGACACCCTATGTCATCAAGATAGAGCCCCTCTAATTTTAGCTTTGATCTCCTTATTCAGACTTCCATTCACCTCAGTGACCCCTCCCAGGTACTTGAAGCTGTTAACCTGTTCCACTCTTTCCCTTCTATCTCAATTTTCGGCTTCTTATGAATCCCCCATTTTCTGTCATGACCGCTTTCTTGTCTGTATTCATTTTAATCCCATATGCCTTCAGTTTTGCATTCCATTCCACTTTCATTTGCTGAACTCCCTGTTCTGATTCTGCTTGTAATGCCAAATAATCTGCATACTGCAGCTTTGTTGACTTGCCCCCTCCAGTCTATTTGCTGATGTATTCCATTTCTAATATCCACAGCACCAGGCTGAATGCTGAACCCTCATAAACCCCTATTCCCACTGGAAGCCCTTCTTTGAATCCAAACATTGTTCATACTTAATCCATTGGATCTTTGTACATAGCCTGAACTAAAGCTACCAATGATTCTGGGACTTTAAAACGTTGTAGGACATTGTCATATGCTCTCTTCAAGTCTAGAAATTACAAGATGAACTCGTTCCTCATGTCTAGCTTCTTCTCCTGTATCTATAAACTGAAAACACTGCAAACATTGGGTTGATCTTGATGCATCCTGATCTGAATCCAAATTGCTTATCTCCCATCTTTCCTTCTACTACTTTGTGAGTTCATTTATCAGTCTCCCTCTCCAGCACTTTCATGCACTGGGACATGAGTTTGATACGTCTGTACTGTGCACAGCTGTGAACAACTTGAGATGGGTGGGGGTTTGATTTGTAAATGTTAAAAGAAGTAGTTTTACACAGCTGTATAAATGTTACAATCCCTTATAGATGGCTTTAAAAGAAGATAAATTAGATATACCTGCATGTACATTTAAGGTGTTGTTTGTATAGTTGTCCTTCCTAGCACATAGTTCAGAGTAAATTATGTAACTATATATGTTTTGTCTCTAGGAAGTCCAGTTCCTTCTGTAATGCCATCTCTGTTACAAGTCATAATCTTCTGCTGTGTCATCATAATCCTATGCAGGAGGAATATGTACAGTGTCACAATGGTAGATGTTGTTATTATTACTTTTACTGTTACTGTTATTCATTTAACTGTGAATGAAACAATATGTTTAAAAAGCCCCACTTTTCAGGGATAATTTGATCTGTGGGAGAAATCAGCAAATTTGACAACTCTATGGAAAAGGAAGTAATGTCCTTGTACAACTTTCCCTGAGTAATTGTACAAGTGTGGAATGCCTGCATTTTGAAATATTACATATAGTTCAGAGGTGCAATATGTGTTATATTTACACTGGCATAAAAAACATACAGTACCGAGATAGCCACGTGAGACACAAAAAAAAAGCAGCCATTTCAGTTCAGTAGTTTGCTGAGGTCTGACATCACCCCTCAGTCACACGGCTCTTAATCATTTAAGATAGCGGTCATAATGAACTACTTTCTGTGCCCAGAATGCCTTGATTTATTCCTTCCACCTTCATGTACCTGCTGTTCAACTTTGAGGAAGCCATTTAACCAGACAGTGCTCCTGGGTTACCCTTGGGAAGAGAGAGTTGTGTTAGTGGGCTTACCTCATCAAAAATAAGAAAAAAGCAGACATACTACACTTATCACATATACTGCATCTGGCATTCTCCTTCCTAAAGATTTGCATCATCTTAAATTAAATTCTAATTTTTACTATTACATACATAATTATGGAAGCCATGTAAATTTGCATTAAAATTATCATTTATCTATCTTCAGTCTTATTATCTGAGCGGTTTCTTAATAAGGTAACCATGTCTCACTATTCGTAGTAATTAATTACTTTATTGCAGATGTTTTCATGCTTATTTCCATTAAGATAAGCAGAATTTGTAGTTGAATGTTAATGCAGTTCTTGTTATGAACTCACCAACAAGCACATGACCAGAGATATCACCAGGAACCGGATAACTTGTAGAAAACTCAGCTTTAATGTAATTTATCTTCACAAATAAAATGTGCACAAAAGATGGTTTAAAATCACAATTCAGTCAAGCGCTTTCACCCGGGCTCTCCCAGGCTTTATCAAGACATGGTTATTTGTGAAGATAAATTACATTAAAGCTGAGTTTTCTACAAGTTATCCGGTTCCTGGTGATATCTCTGGTCGTGTGCTTGTTGGTGTTGTTGCTGTCATTGCCTTTTGGTTCGAAGGATTTGTTATGAACTCAGCACACCCTTGTAGGTTTAGTACTGGAAGCTGGTAACGAAGTAGCTGCTAACAACCAAGTCCATTTCTGAGCCATGCTTTATCACTGATATCTCTGGATAGAAAATACAGTTGTGTAAGTAAACTTACCATAGCAGTATATATTTGAATAATCACTTTTGCAGTAGCCTATGCTATAAAGGTTATATCCTCCTAAGGACATAATGGCCAGCCAGCTTGCAAAGCGTCAGAGTGCGTTCCATATGCCCAAACCTTTAGATAGTTCTAGCTGAGCTGACTAAGAGTTAGGTTTGGGTGCCAAGCCCTACAGAGCTTTCAAGCAAACAGAAAGATGGAAGCTAAAGCCCTCAGGACAATGCTAGGAAAGAATAATAATAAATGTTCTCACTCTGGTATAAAAATGTATAAAAAACAAGGTGATGGAGGTAGACAGCAACTACTGCAGAAATGATCATTTGAACATCTATTTTTATGGTAAGTTTACTTGTACAACTGTACTGTGTTCTTCATTTGATCACTGCAGCAGCAATCTAAGCCTCAGTGGACATAAAAAGTTTACACATCCCTGTTAAAATGCCAGGTTTTCGTGATATAAAAAAAAATGAGACCACAATAAATCATTTCAAAACATTTCCCACATTTAAGGTGACCTGTAACCTGTACAATTCAATTAGAAAACAAGCAAATCTGTTAGGGGAAAAATATAAAAAATAAAAAACATACAATAAGCTGGTTGCATAAGTGTGCACACCTTAAACTAATACTTTGTTGAAGCACCTTTTGATTTAATTACAGCATTCAGTCTTCTTGGGTAGGAGTCTATCAGTATGGCACATCCTGACTTGACAATATTTGCCTACTCTTCCTTGCAAAAGTGCTCCAAATCTGTCAAATTGCGAGGGCATCTCTTGTGGACAGCCCTCTTCAGGTCACCCCACAGATTTTCTATTGGATTTAGGTCTGGGCTCTGGCTGGGCCATTCCAAAACTTTAATTTTATTCTGTTGAAGCCATTTTTTTGTTGATTTGGATGTATGCTTGGGGACATTGTCGTGTTGAAAGGTGAAATTCCTCTTCATCTTCAGCTTTCTGGCAGACACCTGAAGGTTTTAGCCCAAATTTGACTGGTATTTGAAACTGTTCATAAATCCCCCCACCTTGACTAAAGCCCCAGTTCCACCTGAAGAAAAGCAACCCCAAAGCATGATACTGCCACCACCATGCTTCACCGTAGGGATGGTGTTCTTCTGGTGATGCAAAGTGTTGTTTTTACGCCAAACGTACCTTTTGGAATTGTGGCCAGAAAGTTCATCCTTGGTCTCATCAGACCATAACACATTTTCCCACATGCTTTTGAGAGACTTGATGCGTCGTTTTGCAAATTTTAGCCAGGCCTGGATATTTTTCTGTGTAAGAAAAGGCTTCCATCTTGCAACCCTACCCCATAGCCCAGACATATGGAGAATACGGGAGATTGTTGTCACATGTAGTACGCAACCGGTACTTGGCAGAAATTCCTGCAGCTCCTTCAGTGTTGCTGTAGGTCTCTGGGCAGCCTCCCTGACCACTTTTCATCTTGTCTTTTCATCAGTTTTGGAGGAACATCCAGTTCTTTGCAACGTCACTGTTGTCCCATATTTTCCCCACTTTTTGATGACTGTCTTCACTGTGTTCCATGGTATATCCAATGCTGTGGAAATTTTTTTTGTACCCTTCTGCTGACTGATACCTTTCAACAATGAGATCCCTTTGATGCTTTGTAAGCTCTCTGCAAACCATGGCTTTTGCTGCATCAGGCAACTGAGTAAATGTCGGGCAAATCTTAACTAGGACAGCTGAACTTTATTTGGGGTTAATCCGAGTCTTTTTAATTGATGGCAGGTGTGTACCCAAGAAGACTGAATGCTGTAATTAAATTAGTTTAAGGGTGTGCACACTAATGCAACCAGCTATTGTACATTTTTTTTTTATTTTTTATATTTTTCTCCCTAATAGATTTGTTTGTTTTTTAATTGAATTGTACAGGTTATAAGTCACATTAACGGTGGGAAAAGTTTTGAAATGATTTGTTGTGGTCTAATTTTTTTATATCACAAAAACCTGGCATTTTAACAGGGGTGGGTAAACTTTTTATATCCACTGTATATAGGAAGATTATCATTGCCTAGATAGGATGGGAGCAGGAAGGAGCCCCTGGAGATTGGTCCTAGTAAAGACTATCCTAGATTGGCGAAAGAATCTAGTTTATAGTGGTCTGAAAATGTATGCACAGAGGACTAAGTTACTGCATCTAGAATGCTTCTTGAATCTAACCCTTTCTAAAAAAGCCACAGAAGAAGCCAAGGCCATGGTAGAATGAACCTTGACCATGCCTGGGATAGTTTTGTTGTAGTACGAGTATCAAAAAGTAATAGCATGAGATAACCATTTGGAAATAATCTGTTTTGACACTGTCATTTCTTCTTACCTTCACAAAAAATGAACAGCTGATCAAAAGTTCTAAAAGATTTTGTTTTGTCAAGATAGTACCTGTGTTATCTGTGGATATGCAAGGTATGAAGTAAACTCATTTTTATGTTCTAGAAGGAGAACAGGGAGATGGATACCTTGACATAATGTAAACTCTGATGCCACTTTAGACATAAAAAGGATCTGTTCTCAAAGAAACACTATCTTTGTTAAAAATGAGATAAGGCTGACCCACCATAAGAGCTTGCAATGCAGATATTCTTCTTGTCGAGGTCAAAGCAATGAGTAAAACCGTTTTCCATGTAAAGAACCTCAAGTCAGCCTGATGAGCTGGTTCAAATGGAGCAAGAGTTAGTTTTACTAATACAAATTTAAGATCTTAAGGTGGTACCACCTGATTTCTAGGAGGCTTCTTCTACAGAACCCTTTCAAAACCATTTCCAGTGAAGGGGGGGGAGCAGACATGCTGAAATAGCTGACAAATGAACCTTAACCAAGGAATAAGACACGCCATAGGATAGTAACTCACACAAATAATGTAAAAACCAAAGAAACACTAGCCGTGGTTCTTTTGTTGGCACCAACTAAAATATCATTTCCATTTGCTAATGTGTTATTTTCTAGCACCAGGCCTTCTTGGCTCCATTAATACCTGCTGCACACATTCACAGAAGAAAGATGCATTAAAGGTATTAAGATCCTAGCATCCAAGCAGTCAGTTGTAGTTGTTTGGGGTTGGAATGTGTCAAATGCCTCTGGTCTTGTTTAGTAAATCCAGTCTGTGAGGAAGTGTGTGGTAATTGCCCCTGACCATTTCAGAAGAAAGGAAAACAACTTTTGCCTGAGCCAGAAGGGAGCCAACACAATAATCTTGGGGGAATTCCTGCTGAACCTTGATTATTAGTGAAGAGGGTGGGAAAAGATTACAGGTACATTCCTATACAAGGAAGAGAAAAGGCATATGTCTTTCATGCCATCCTGCGTGGAATGCTGGAACAGACGTTTGCTACCTGATTGTTTCCAGAGGAGGCAAAAAGATCTATTTGAACTATTCCCCACAAATAAATCAAATCTTTGAAGACCCTCTGATTCATATTCCATTTGTGAGGGTCTGTCATAGTCCTGCTCTGCTTGTCTGCACATAGTTTTGCTTTGACTGAATGCTAGATACACAAAGAGTGTGATAGTGCTAAAAATATGTCCTAGGCTACTGTGGCTAGTCTGCACAGAGGATAAGATCTGATTCCTCCTTGATTGCTCATGTACCACATAACTTTGGTGTTGTCAGTAAATACTTCTAAAGGTTACACGGACCAGAGATGATCTAGAGAGTTGAGAGCATTTTTGAGAACTAATATCAATTTTATGTTGATGTGTTTTTGTCTGTCATTTTTGTTCCAAAGACACTGGTCTCCAAGCAACGTCTGAGGTGTCAGTTGTGACTGTACTGGAGCATGGAGAAAGAATGGGTAACCTAGATTCTGAGAGATTTAGTGTCTCCAATACATAATCTCTGTTTCCACAAATCCTAGAATTGGAATTTGAAAGGTCAGGGGATGTGGATTCAGGTACCACTGTAATTGTCTCAGGTGGAGTCTTGTAAGAAGCATCATGAGTTTCACTGATTCCATGAAACCCAGAATCCTGAAAAAATCCATACTGAGAGGGAAGTCTGTGTGGAAAACCTCAAGAATATATCTAAATGCAGGTCTGTTTTTTTCTGTGAAAGAAAATATCTTTGAACGTAGGTATGTAGCAGACACCACAGAAAAACAATCCTGTGAGAAGGAGTCAGAAGTGACTTCTGAATTCTCATGGATTCACAGCTTACCCAAGTGAGAGATTCCTGACACTTTGAAAAAGAATGTAAAAATAAGCAAGTCATCTACATAATGAGAAATGCGGATACCTTGCAGTCTGTAGTGGGCTGTTACAGAAGTTAAACACTTTGTGAACACCCTTGGAGCAGCAGATAGCCCAGAGGGTAAGGGGACAACTGATAATGTGATCTTGACACACCAATCCTTAAGAAATGTTTGAAATGTGGATCTTAAGAATGTGATGATATACATCTTTTAAATCTAAGGACACTAGGAAACCCAAATGGGAAGTAAGGGAGAACAAGTTGTGAAGTGACATCATTTTGAACTTGGACACTATCACAGATTCAGAAAGGAAAAGCCCAGAACTGATTTTCCCAAGGCTACTTTCTTTGGCACTGGAAACATCTTTAAATAAAATCCTTTTCACAACTAAGACAGCTTCTATCACCCGCAGTATATGCTCGATGACAGGATGGAAAAAAGAGAAGTGTTTGGCTTGGCAGAAGATGAAGAATCCCCTGAAAAGAAAGGAGAAACTCCCACTTCTCCCACACCCATCTGTAGCCTTGTTGGAGAACTCTCAGAACCCATCTGTCTGAAATGATCTATTGCCAAGGAGAAAAACAGAGGATCAAACTTTCTGGAAGAAATAAAGGGTTGCCAGGGTAGGAGGGGAGGCATATTCAGACTTATTAGCGTGCCCTTTGTTCTGTGAGTGGGGTATGTTTTCTTTTTGGAACCTCCCTGCCAGTGTTTTTAAATGTCTGGTTATCAGCAGGTTGCTTGGACTGTTTATTTTGCTTTTTCTTGAAATTAGATAAGGGAGAGTAAAATATCTTGATAAGCATGGAGAATGAGGGCTGAAAAATATGAGACAGTCATTCAAGCATCTTCGCCTCTCATCATAGTTTGTAATGACCTCTGCAGTAGAAGGTCCAAAAACTGATTCTCTGTAGAAGGGAGAATTCGGAATTTCCTTTTCACATCCACTGAGAGGTTTTGTGAATGCAGCCAGGAAAACCTCTGCATAAATAAAGTCATATGCACATTTTAAATAATGGGTAGTTAGTGGAGAACCAGAAGAAGCCAAACTACACAAAGCAGATTTTTCTTCACAAGAGAACACCAGTGCCAAAACATTCATCATATTCTCACAAGTGGTAAGGATAAACTTCAGCAAATGAGCCTGACAGTTGAGAATTTTAAAAAGCATTCTAGAAGCTTACACTTTTTCTCAAACTTATCAAAATCATTCCAATCCTTGTCAGAAGGAGAGGGAATAGTATTAGAAAATGCTTACCAGCAACTGGCCATACTAAAGCTATATCTGCTAGGTCATTTCTGGGATTAGTATATAAAATCTTAAATGACTGAGGATATAGTCTATCCGCTTTTTAGGGGGGAAGGAGACACCAGACTTACTGTCGTGGAAATTGTAGGCTGTAACAAAAACGTCCTCCAATGCAAAAAGAACAGGAGGAATTGATATAGGACATTCCATTTATAATAAATCATAATTTTTATTTTGAGAGAATGAGAAACATCACTGTTTTCCCAAACTGAAATAATTGTTTTGTTTTGGAAATAGTCTCAGAGAAAGAGAATACTTCACAGGGACAATCCAAAGTCACACTCTCTCTTCAGAATCTGAATCAGAAAACTGGGGAAATATTGAACCGTATGTCCCTTCACGTTCCCTTTGAGGTTCAAATTCTTCAGTGTCTTGAGAAAAAGAAGAATCCTATTTTATTTTAACAGAGCAATTCATACAAGTGGGGTCCACAGCTTTCACTAAACCCTTAGCTAAGCCCAATCTCCTGTCCAGTGTCACTAAGCGAGGAGAAGATATGTTTAATTTTTTTGTTGTTGTTTGTTTCTTTTTGACAGGATTTATTGAGGAAACAGAGCACAGAACTGCCAGTAGTCACCTCCCTAGGGATGTGCACAGCTTTCTGGCTAAACAGAAAAGCATTCCTTGCTACTTCTTCCCCAGACCAATAAGAGTTTCTCTCTCCTGACAGTCAAGGCACACTGATGGCCACAGAGGACATGTCTAACCCATGAACCTTGTTGGCTGTATGGACTACATCAGTGGGACTCAAAGAAAAAGATGATGGTCTGAAGAACACGCTTTGACCACAGCAGAGTCACACACCTGTGGCTGAGGCAAAATATCACCCCATTGTGGTGGCAAAAGCTGCATAACAATCTTTTTTCTTTTTGTGGCTGGAAAAAAGTACAGCTGAAGAAATGGTAGGTTATTCCATGGTTAAGCCAAAATAGGTGCCATGATCTTAGGTAACAATAGTCAATAAAACAGGTAAGTTGCAAAAATGTAACATTTTCCCTGACAAAACATAGTAACATGTACCTTAAACAGCTTCCCCAGCTCTCAAAATTAAAATCACATACTTTTCAGATGGTATAGTTTTAAAGAACTGTTAACATCTTTTTATCCAAAAATTTAAAAAGTAACACTCTTGTTTAAAACAAAAGTTACCTGACAGTCAATTTAAACACTTTTTCCTAGCTAATTATGACAGAAAAAGTAGCTGTCACAAAACAAAAACATGGAAGTTTTTTCCTCTCAAAGGGAACTTATCTGTCTGACAATGGAACAGCATTAGCTGGCCAATCCTCAAACACCTGCAGAGGAGCACTGTCTTCAGCAGCATGAGAGCTCTGAAGGGCTTGGTGCCCAAAGCTAAGTTTAAGTAAGCTCAGCTTGAGCTGACTAATGGTTTGGGAGGATGGAAGGTGCCTTAAAGCTGTCTATCCTTTATGTTCTTGGCAGGACATAACCCATATAGCTTAGGCTAATGCAGCAGTGATCTATAATTATGGCATCTTCTGCAGATAGCTTCTGTATGATTTATCTACATGTCTTCGTCTTATACCAGGTCTGGCTTTGGATGACTGGAATATACAAGCACTTTAGCTTGTACTAGGATTTTGTCACCATCACTGAATTTACCAAACATACTGATTTTTTTTATAATTCTACCACTGATCCATCAATGTACCTAATGAGATTTTCCCTTCATCTAAGACGGAGGCATTTTTGGTGAAGTTTGCTTCTGTTTGCTGTATTGTAGCACTCCTAATGATGATTGATTACTTGCCTGCTGTCTGGAATTAGCAGTGGAAATGATTTATGAGTTTTAGATTTCAGCATGTAGCTCTTAAGATGCTGTGTTGGAGGTAATCCACTTATCGTTATAAGGTATTTCTGTACTTAAGAAATGACAAATAGTTTTTTGAAACATTTGATTTTCCGTAGAACATTCACTAATGTCTGCACCATTCTTCCCATCTGTACAGTTGTAGATATGCCTTTCATTCTGTGCTGTCTATCCTGCCTGCTTCCCCCTTTTTCTGAAGACTGTCTTTAAATTATGACTTTAATATAACTTACATTTTTATTTATTCCCTGCAGTCTATTCCCACTTTGTGCAGTCATAATGTGGGAAAATTCCTGTTGATTTGCAAAATACTGCAAGTCATGATTGACACTGGACTGCAGCTAATTGTCAGATATCTCTTGTTCCAGATTCCCATGTCTAGAGAATACATACTTCTGGACAGTGATCAATTATTGACTGGTAGTATACTTGAACTGTACTACTATAGGATACCAAAAGCAGTAATCAATAAACAGTGGAATGTTTAGATTCTTATTCTGAAATATTTGCAGTTTTAGTGATGGCACTGAAGGGAAATTATGCGTATGTATTCCTTCCTATAGGTTTATAGGTGTTTACTAGGCTAACGACCACAAGGGCCATTTTAAGCCTAGCCATGTATCCCAAATCTCTGACAATTTCGGGTATCCTTGATAAGTGTAAGCAGGGGCTTATGAGATTAAACATTTACAACCAGGGGCCTGGGAGATGAAACATTTACAGGCTGCCTGTGCCCATTAGAGACATAGGTGCCAAACCATGGATGAATTTCCTGTTTTCCATCCACTTGTCCAATTGTGTTGGAGAGAAACCCTACTTCACATGGATGGGGAGCCTGTTCCAGGGATGGGGTAGTCTCTGGGATACTTACCTGTCTATCGAGCAAGTCCTATTTATATCAAGACAAGGTTTAAGTATTTAGAACGGGTAATTCTGTTGCTCTTTGTTTTGTAGATATACAAGAGGTTCATCAGACTGGGGCCTGACAATGCCCTGTATGCTCTGAGTTTGGAACATGCCTTATATCTCACAATTGTGTATTACTTTGTAGTTACCCAGCATGTTTAACCAGTAAATGACATCATATCTACTTTACTTACATTTTCCTTGTATTCTGGTATTCTGGTTAACACAATGTCTCATAGCTGTGCAGAAATAATTAGTTTATCTAGTTTATCCCACCCCCAATATTAATCCTTGGTCACATAATATATTATCTAATTATATTATCTAAGTTGATGATGTAATGGCTTCATTCCATCCGACAATCTTGTCATAATAATGTCTCACAATAGTTTTAACTCTAATTCACTTCTAGCATAAGCCTTCAGCTCATATGATTTCTCTGTTGTAATTGGTACTGGGACAGAACCCAGAGCACTTCATTTTTTTCTAAGAGATCCCCCTTTCTCTCATACAGATATGCCCTGCAGTATAAATAAACATCCTGTGCTTTGAACTCTACATACAAGTTATTCTTTTACAGTGACAGCAGCATCCTTTGTAGATGTTGTATAATGACTTTTAAAATACATCATGTGGTTTGTGCTCAAACTCTACTGAAATAAATTTGTCATAAATATAATAAGGAAATTTGTATTATCCGTGAACATGGCTAGAATTTTCTTCCCTGTGTATAATGTGTGTAAGTCTCTGTTAATGACAGGGTGCATAACTTTCGCTCTGTCATCCTGTGTAATAAACTTAATCTAATTCTTAATTAACCAGCAACAATTTTTAACATTGTAGATATTGTCACATCATAGTATTTGAAGATTTGTACTATTATACACATTTGCAGCTCACAACTGTATACTTGATGTGTTGATCATCAATATACTCCTTCAAGTTCTAGCAGTTTTCCTAGCAACATTGGTATTTTAGACAAGTGAAGTATCAGCTTAGAGAGATACTGTGCCATTCAAAATGCTTAAAATATGGTTTTCCAATGGGTTTTTACATATTTGGAGTGTCTGAGGTTGAAGAGCATTGTCTGTCAGACCATGCCCCATATATTTTAAATAGCTGATATATACCTGGTGTTTGGTTTTACCATGTTTCAAACCTTAAGACCTCAGTCTGTCCAACAACTTTATCATTCCTCTATGATATTCTTACTTAGTATCAACCCAGTCTAGAATGTCATCTTTTAAGGTAACTACTTCATCTTGCCTTTCGATGTCAGGAAAACTTCAGCAGTTGACAAGATCCCAACCAATAAACAATCTGTAACAATCTAAAGGTGTATTAATAAAGCTTGGAAATGGCTTCAGGAACCTTGATCTGTCAAATCTTATGGTTTGCAGCAAGTGCTAAGAAAAATGCAGCATTAATAATAAGTGACACTGCCTCATTAATAGCTTGAAGTAGATGCTGCTATATTTTCAGCTGTTTGGTAGGATCTAGTGGATTAATACATAAGCTGAGCGTGTCTTGTTTCACAACTGTTACTATGCTGGTGACACACTCTCTTGGCTTTGTCTGTTTTGATATGACCCCTGTTGATGCTATTTGCTTTGGCTAATTTTGTATCCTAGCCATAAGTCCAATAGGTAGTATTCTAGGACCATGAACCACAGGATGTACATCAGATGAAGTCTTTATATGGCATGGACTCTGTAAAAATCCAGAGATTTCAAATAAATTGGCATACACCCTCTCTTGTTTCCCTGCAGAACATATTGCATGCCTCGACATATGTTTCCAATATTGAAAGAAATTCTAATCACAAACAATGTTTATTGAATTATTTTGCTATATTGGGTTAATAGTAAAATCATGAGTGTGTAAACCTTTAACTAAGTTTTACTCTTTCGGTTCAGCAGGAAATTGCATTTGTCTTACACTTGCCCTAAAATTATTCAGACATTTCAGCTGATTTTCTGATGTGGAGAGCTGGTTAGCCAGCTTCTTTCTGTGACTGACTTTGTGGCCCCCTTCTACATTCTAACAGAATGTATTCATATTGTCTCAGTGTGTCTACATCAAGTAATTGCATACTCTATTACCTGAGTTTTTATCGCATTTTATATCTGGACTGCATGAAATCTGTTCACCACACCAGGAGTTACACATGTAGCTCTGTCTAGAATATTTGCTTTAAGGAGTATCTGTTTACATCAAAAGAACTTGTAACATCACTGCCTGGCACAGTAGCTTCTGCTCTTTAATGTTATGCACACAGTTGAGCTACTGTTGACTCACGGCTTGAATTTTTTCCCAGAATATGATAGCAACTTGCATCATACCTCTCAATCTGGAAACATCAAAAATCTGGCCAAAGGGCCATGAAAAATAGGTACAAATCTGTATGCTGATTAACATAAAATCTGCATAAATAATTATGTAACCACACCTATTTAAATGGAATTGTGGGATGCCAACTTTCAAAAGCAAACTGAAAAACAGATAACCAAAATATGGCCCCAGAGTACCCCCGCAGTCATTCCAATGTCCCATTACTTGGCTATTTCACTCAATTTACCATAAACACCATAATGTGCATACTGCTTCACTTCTGCAATGATTATTTGGATTTTATTTTGCATTTTTAAGCACAAACACTAATAGACATCTGCTAAACAAAGCAATACAGTCTCACAATTAAAATATACTTAGCACTAAAACGTCTCAGCCCTTGAAACTCACATTCATTGAAACAGCATTGAAAACTACATCCAAAGAAAATGCATCTGGCCAGTGGCGGATAAAGATTACTATTGGGCTGCTTTCAAATCATAGGCCCCTTGCACACAAAACATACATGTGTTCTTTGATACACCTTCCTGACTATATTAAATTATATTCCATGTATAATACAACATACTTGTTTGAGCATATTTTAAATTTATTGTTTTGAATATTTTTCCAGTAAGCAATGAAACAAAATGCATGAACCAAAAATGACAAAACTGCCCAATTCAGACCATTTCCATCACAAAAGTCTACTCAAACTTCTACAGTCCACCAGTATTAGTAAATATGCACAATCTCCGCAGAAGTAAAAGCCATCTAAATATTTCCACATTAAAGAGATCTGAAGTTAATGAAGAGGTTGCTGCTAGCAAACAACTTTATATTTCATTGTTCCATCTACAAGTAAAGTGCCTGTTGCCCTTGAAGAATAAATTGCATATATTACATTAAAAAATGATAAGCTAGTAATATTTCAATAGGGAATGGATAGCAAACTGATAACAGGTTCATAGTTACTAGATATCTCTGCCAAAGGAAGACATTCTCAGGACTGCAGCATCCACCCCCTTTAAAAGTAAAACACAGTATAGTATCAGCAATCCATCTATTTACTGTGGGAGTAGAACCCCACAGCTTTCCGCCTCAAAAGCAAGTATACTAGACTTTGCATAAGCAGCACTAAACTTCTTTTTCCCTGAAGAACTGTACAGCACAAGAAATTAGGAAAAATCCAAAATTTATTGGGGGAGGGGACAAAGGCCCAAAACCGTGGACACATTTTAAACATTGCTTGTATAATCTTAGAAAGTTCTTAGAATAACATGTTGTATTACCATGTGTTTCCTGAAAGATAGGAAAATAAACTTAAATGGCTATCATTATTTAGTGAATTCAGTTCTCACTGATTTGCCAGAAAACCATAAATTTTATTTTATTATTATTTAACATTTGTTTACTGGGAAAGTCTAACTTGGAACAAAGCCAATTTAAAGCAGAAGCCTGGGGAGAAATACTCCAGATGCATGTCTTTGTATTATGGGAGAAAACCGGAGCACCTAGAGGAAACCTACACAAACATATGGAGGACATGCAGACTCTGTACAGAAGGCACTTCAGCTAAGAATCGAACTAGATAACCTCTTACTGTGAGGCAACAATACTACTACTGTGCCATCCAAATTTTAAGAGGAACAGACCAAAAGTATGAGCTAAACATTCCAGACATTCTGTGAAAATTTTTACAGTTGAGAACTATAACTCCTTCAATCAGAAGTGGTGGTATGGGTAGAGAACTCAAGCTGTTGCTTCTTATACCTAAGGTACAGGGTTTGAGCCTGGGTTACCCTAACCAACAGGTATACCTCACTGGGACATTTTATTTTATTCCTCACTGGGGCATTACACACACACGCGTGCACACCCACACACACACACACACACACACACACACACACACACACACACACACACACACACACACACACACACACACACACACACACTCACTCACTCACACCCTAAATGCAGGCAAAGAGCAATGGTTGAATTAGAGTGTCCAGCTGGTTACACAGTATCAGTATCTCAGTGCACTTAAATTAAAAATGCACAAGAACATGCAGCAATAAATGCACACACACACCCTAAATCTATGAAAGAAAGAACTTGCAGGTTGAATTAGAACAGCTGGCTGGCTGGTGGAGTTATAATGCATAAAGCAGATGGAAATGCACATACACAGTTCTTGGCCAACAACAACGACCTTGTACACGTTATGATAAATAAAATAATGCACTACGGGCACAACAAATAATAACAGTTGTTCTTACCGGGACTCTGCAAAATTTTAATTATGCCGCCCACTGCTTTCCATCACTGTTATATTCTTTATTCCATCCGAGTCCAACAGGCAGTAGCTGATGTCACTACACATGCCCCTATAGGCTGGTGATGCATGGTGACATCAGCCAAAAATTTAAAGTGGTAACTGGTAATACAAAAAAAAAAAACAAACAAAAAAACATGAAATTCAGAAATTAAGGGGGCCACTTGGGAATTCATGGCATCCCAATATTTTGCCCTCAAAACCGGTAAATACTGAGGCCCTATCCCTGTATTCTGTCTCCTACTGGCGTTTGAGAAGAGCTCTATGCCTGACATACAGGGCATTGTCAGACCCCACTCTGATGGACCTCTTGCATATCTACAAAACAAACAGTACCAGAATTACCCATTCTAAAGACATAAGCCTTGCCTGTGATATAAATAGGACCTGCTGGAGAGATAGGAATGTACCCCAGAGACTACCCCATCTATGGAACAGGCTCCCCATCCATGTGAAGCAGAGTTCCTCCCTAATCCAATTCAAGTGCAACTTAGACAATTGGATGGGAAACCGGAAATTCATCCCTGGTTTGGCACCTATGTCTCTGATGCAAACAGATAACCTGTAAATGGTTCATCTCCCAGGTCCATGCTTATACTTATCAAGGGCATCAGAACTTGTCAGAGATTTGAGATGCATGACTAAGCTTAAAAAGGCCCTTGTGGTCATTAGCCTAGTAAATAAATATGAACCTATGAGGAACTTGGTAGGGTTGAGGTCTGACTCGCATGCAGACTGGTACAGTTTAATATTTTAAATGCAACATTTTAAAAGTAAACTACTATCATTATGTTGCAGTCTGCACAACTATCCAGCTTGAGTGCACCTGCTTTGCTTTTAAGCCACAGCTTTTCAGATGAGAAGTGACTTTTGTCTTCATTTATTCTTGGGTTGAATATACACATCCGTCTGGCCATCACTGAATACATTAAAAGGGGGAGTCAGTAAAGCTTACATGATAATTTTTACAGTGTGCATGTCATGGTCTGAGGTGCATATGGGCATGAAAACTTTTAGATTCAGTAAACTCTGTGTAGTGGAATTTCACGTTAATAAAGCAAATCAACATGATGGAGCTAGTAAACAACCTCTAAAGCAGCCATGTAGACCCCATGTATGTGTTGGCTGTGTATTCCCAAACTTTCTAAATACAGCCACATAAAGGAGTCTACATGGAAAAAAGAGCAAGTAAGAGCTCTAACATTTGTATAGGATTGCCCTTAATATGTAACACCACACATATTCTGACCTAATTACACAGGGTGGATGCTAGAAAACTAGTGTAACAATTATAATAATTCCTTTTTAAGTGCCATGACATAAATGCAGCTTCACTCCCCCACCCAAAAAAGAATATACTTGTAAGGAATGCAGGCTGCTAAAATGTGTAAACCTCCATGTAACAGAGTATTATACTGTAATGTATGCATGTGCAGTAAGTAGCGATGGATTACAGTATTCCTGTGTTACAGCATTGGGTTTCTGTGTGATTTCCCTGCCTACGCAGTTACTAACAGTGTAGATTCCAGGCTGTCAGCATGGTGAAGATGCAAATGAGGTGAAAACTCATTCGAATTGTTGAATCTCAGAAAAGAGTAACCATTTAGGGATGTTCACTTTGTGTAGGCACTTCCACAGTGTTCATATTGAATGCATGGCAACAGTAAATGCTGACATCGGGGGGGGGGTCAGGTTACACTTGCAGAGGTGAACATGTAGGACTGTGAAGGGTGTAAGTGCATGTAAGCAGTGCACAATTCCTAAGTTATGTGTCATCCTCTTTATTGTTCATTAAAATGTATCAGATCTGTCCACATTAATTTAAAATTAGTTTTTTAATTTTCTTCCTTGTTTGCGAGATGTGGTGCTTTGAGAAACAGAGGAATGAATGGCAGGTTTCTCTGTGTTGTAATGTAACCATTCCTGTGGCAGCACATATATGTGTTAGGGATAGAATATAGTTGGTTCTGGGTTCAACTCCAGCATGTGCAACCTTTCCTTCACTTTTTGATTTATCCATGTAGCATTCATCCTGGTTTTTACTTTATCCTTCCATACCATTGGTGTAGAGACAAGGACATTTTAACTGACACAATGCTAGGGGCTGCTGCACCTATTCTGCATCTGCGTGTGCTAGAGGCTGAGGCCAATGTTGTTGGTGCTGCTGACAATAGGCCTAGGCTGAGAAGGAGAAGTGTTCAGGCCCAGGGTAACTTTTCAGGTGCTACATGAGCTGGAGATTGTAGAGAGCTACAGGGTGGACAGGGACACATTACAGAACCCCAGGAGCTCTACTGCCCTCAACTCAGAGCCAGAGCCAACTGAGGGGAACCCATCCCAGTGAGAAGTAATGTATGTGTAGCCCTTAGAATATTAGCTACTTGTAATTTTCAAAGAACAACTGGGGACATGATGGGTGTGTCACAGGCATCAGCCTCCAGGATCCTCAACCAGTTTCTGGATGCTATGGTTATACATATTTTCCCAGTAGTTCTGAAGAGAGGGCCAGCAATATGCAACTGTTTAACCATGTAGTGCACTACACTGAAGTACTGGGTGCCATAGATTGCACTCATGTACACATTAAGGCACCACCTGGCGAGCAGGGTAGAATCTACATTAACCGCAAGGGATACCACTAAATCAACTGCCAAGTCATGTGTAATGCCCAAGGAATTATCTTGAATATGTGTGCTGGCAACCCTGGCAGTTATCATGACTCCCATATCTGGCACACATTACAGCTGTACCAGATGTTTTGCTAGGGTGACATCCCACATGGCCATTTACTCAGGGATGTTGGCTATGCCCTGGAACCATGGCTAATGACATCCATCATAAGTGCACACACACCCATGGAGGAATGCCATAATTAGACACATGCTCAAACTAGAAACATCATTGAGCCTGTATTTGGACTTCTGAAGTCATGGTTATGGTGCCTAGATATATCCATGGAGTCCTACAGTATAATCCATGCACATGTACACAAATATCCATGTTATGTGCTATGCTCCACAGTCTGATCCTGCGGACACAGCGGCAGCAGAATCAGCAAGGGGAAGGGACACACATCCCCCACCAATTCTTAGGTCACCACAGCCACAGGAGGACTCAGAGGAGGAACACCCAGCTGCTGTCCCAGTAGGTGGATGTAGTCATGCTTAGTATGCCCTTGCTTTGGCTAAGAGACAACACATAGCACATTCACTGGCTACCTACTGGCCTAATATATTTCTCCTACTCACATACATATAGTAAAATGTATACCAGGCAACATACACAACCTTTACCTCCCCAAATATTGGCTGTGTACTGCTTGCATTACACAGAGTCAGCCCTGAACTAAAGGTGTGTCAACGGCTGCATTTGCAAGGTAAGACCTGAACCTAGAGTGTATTCTTCAATAATATCATGGCATATCCTTCTGTTTCCTAACTTGGTATAATAAGTAAGTAAGTAGTAAATAGTGGTGGATTTGCACAAAAAGTACCTTAACATGTAACACCAGGCACTTATATTACTTATATTTGTCCACTAGTAATTAGTAGGCCACAGGTGTGAAAGATTCACATAGTCATACATCTGAAGATTTCTCATGTTCCCTGCATGGCCTCAGTTTAACACCATACCTTAGTACTCGTAAATCATTGAAGACAGAATTTAAAAAGTGATGATATACATTGCAGTTTCATACTTGTTTGTGTCATAACATTAACTGAGCATTGCTCCCCCAAAAAGAAGAGTGTACCCTTGTTCCTGCCCTAATAGTAATTCAGCTATGCTACCCCCAAAAGTACAGGGGTCTATATTATGAGATCGAAAAGACTGGAGACTGAACGGCATAAGCATTGAAAATGCAGTACTTCAAAGTCACTCTTGTAGGGGACTGCACCCCCACACCCCTCGCTAATTATACATACCAACTCTGAGATCACGCTACAGTGATCTTTCCTGTACCACGATCTCACAAAAAACACATAGATGAACAGCATTTCTGATGCTAAAGCCATTGTGTATGTGTGTGAGTGTATTTGTGCCATCTAACCTGGACTTCATTTGTTGGCAAGTGCATATCATATTATTCCCAGTTGATACCCTTTCATGTGTTAAGGCCAATGATATAGAATGGCTTACACACTGCATGTGTCAGATAACTGATAAATGATCAAGAAACACAGAAAGGCAACACAGAGCTGTATATTTGCAAACATAATTATGACAGGTGGTGTAATCACTAACTGCTCTATGTCCAAATATAGTAGAGAATTAAATGTACAAATCACAGCTGATGGTTTGATAGCAGTGTATATTCTGATGCAGTTGGTAGTGTGACGAATGACTTTACATTGAATTAATGTAAAGCTGAAATCCTAACATATGCAGAAATTTGTGATGTGTACTCTCAAATTTTACAATGCTTGCACAGATTTTGTTCTTTAGTTTTAGTATCTTTTCCTATTTGTCTTCTTTTAATTTCAGTTTTATGTGATGTACTGTGTCCCACAAAAACATTTGGCTAAGCTTATCTTATTTGCATGATGTGCAACATTGAGGAAACAGGGAAAAAACAGTTTTCCTAGAAAGCAGGGACCCAAAAATAGAAAATGGATGCATTCAATTAATGCTCTTAGCCATCATGGAAATCCACCCTGGAGTAAAAATGGGACCAGGGTGGAGTAGCAAGCATTAGCTATGCACCTCACATTTGCGTACTTCTTCCCTGAACAGAAATAGGTCTAGCTCACATGCATTTACACTTTGTTAACCATCACGCAAATCCAACACTCATTGCTGTATGGAATTGTATATATGATATTTTATTATTGCTGTTTATTGTCCACTTCCTTTGTATGACATAAAACTATATGTGGAAACATTGCAAACTAAGGGCACAATATAATATAATGGGTTCCGGACATTGGCTCGAATGAGCAAACGACCGAAACCCAAAAAGCCGGGCATACTTGCAAAGAAGCACTTTCGCGTAAGTATGCCTGCTGCCGAGGCTGTACTATGTTGCGAGTAAGGGAAAGTTCCCTTTTCCCCACTATAGTGCGGTCTCGGAAGGAGAATATTAAGGCAGGGGGTTGTGGTGGGTGCAGGGGGCTAAAATGTTAGTGTAGTGTTTTTTTTTTTTTACAACATGCTTTAACGAAAGCGCTTTTTCAATAAAAGCGCTTTCGTTAAAGTGTGTTTGGTTATTATGGATTTGGATGTTTGCTCATTTGAGCAAACGTCCTAGATCCAATATAATATAATATAATATGATATAATATAATATATTAATATGTATCTGATTTGGTTGACCAAAATTACACTTACCCGAATTGCAGATTCCGGAGATGACAAAACCGAACATACAATAAACCGAACCTGAACATTACCAATTTTTTTTTTTTACAGGGAACGGTTACACTTGGCCAACATGGGGAAATTTGCCCTTTTGATCAATGATCAGTTTTTCAGGGCACATTCTCAGTATACATCATATATTGACAATACATGCATGTGTTGCTCACCCCCTCAAGCAATAAAACCCCGGGGCTCAGTATTTTTTACTCATGTATATCAACCACACTATAAAGTGCAATATATAATGTTGTGTGCTCCCCCATGGACAGGGCCAGTCGGTGGAGCCGACAACTTTGCTCTGCTAAACTCAAACATCCAACTTTATTCAATAAGGGTACTTGTGCTTTTACACAGCCAGCCTTCTACACAACTAGGACACACTATACAGTTAGGCTACTGGCCTCATGTAAACCTATGAATCTCTGTGCCTATGCAGGCCTCACAACCTGTTGTCCCCCACATGGCCTACTGATGTCATCTACTATATGTTTGCCTGCAACCATGTAAAAGTCATAATTGCGCAATGGTGCTTGCTTTAAGTACTGAGTTCTATAGGCCGTATACATAGAGAAGTAGGGGTTCTGTTCTCACTGCAGTCAACTGTGTGTGTGTGTGTGTGTGTGTGTGTGTGTGTGTGTGTGTGTGTGTGTGTGTGTGTGTTTGTGTGCGTGTGTGTGTGCCTCTACTCAGCAGAGTAGATGTACTATCCTACAGTTCCTTCTCCAATGACATTGCTTGCTAGTCTTTTTGTACTTGCAGAAACTTACACATCCTTTTCATGCAGCCCTGCCAACTTCTTGTCTCCCACATGGCCTGCTGTCATCAACTATAAGCTGACCTGCAGCCATGTAAAAGTCAGACATGTGCTGTGGCACTTGCGTATAGTATTGTGTTCTGGAGTCTGTGTACATAGATAGGTAGGGGTTCTTTTCTCACTGCAATCAACTGGGTGTGTGACAGATGTTACTTGATGTGACATGCGGACACTTTTATCACCATATGCTCAACAGACAATGCTGATGTATCCAGCTATATCAGATTATTGCATATCCAACCATCCTACCAGGCCATGATCAGACACTGGCCTGGAGCCCAGGAAGACGTCACCTTAGGTTCTTAGGAAGTTACTAGGTAGAGTACTGGTGACAGGTATGCTTTAGCATATGTCTGCTGGGGTCGGGAGGTGAAGTTTGCCCCAAATTGTCTGGTAGCAGGTTGGCAATGTCTTTAGGCCTTCATTCTTAGATGTCTAATGCAACTAATGAATACCTCCGGATTATATTTAGCTAACGATGTCTCTTTAGGCTTGTACATGGCTTTAGATGACTTTTCAAGATAGCTAATTTCACTGTTCAAACTTTGGAGAGTGTCCTTCCTCTACTGAATCAGTTTCCTCTTGTTCTTAGACATTACTTTCTTCCACTTGTTGTTTAACCTATGTATGCCTAATGCTCACTAGGGTGGCTTGTTTTCTGTGAGGAACTTGTTTTGATCCAATCACATTCAGCCAACTTTATACATCTGTATAGCTGTTTATACACCTCTGTATAGCAGTCATTGGTGACAGTGGTAGCAGGGGATTTGCAACTCTTTATGGCATCAGTTAGGAGCCTATAGTTTGCTTTGGAGAAATGTTTTATCCTTTCTGCCCTTCAGGGGGTGTAAGATATGATTGTGAATGTGAATGAGACTGAATTGTGATCTGACCTTACTAGAAGGGGCCAACACACAGTGGTTAGTGCAGAAATCCACTATGTTGGTTAGTACTAAGTGTAGCACATTCATGCCCCTTATGGTGGTGCAGACTATCTGTTACACAGCACATTTATTATCAAAGTCCTGGAACCTTAGAGTGAGTGCGTTTGTGCACATATATGACTCCAAATCAATGGAAGGGTAGTTGAAATCACACATGGCTAAGGTGGTTGGCTGTCTAGTGAGTGACTCAATTAAGTCCAAGTAGGCAGAGTGGTCCATGTGATTCAGGGTGGAGGACCTATAGCTATCAATGATATGGAAGGGGTTTTACATGCAGTTAGTTGAAATTGGAGTAGCACTACAGAGTCATACTCCTTGACCTATCTTGCAGTGTATCTGTCTTTAATGAAGATGTATACACCGCCACCTTTGGTTCTTTCATGCTCATTTTGATGTGTGAACGCATGGAAGGCATTGTACCCTTGCATGGTCAGGGTGCCTTCTGAGGCCTTCAGCCATGTCTGTGTGACTGCACAGATATGGGCATCTGTTAAGGTAAGGAGTTCTTCCAGTGAGTGCAGTTTGATTTATACTCCATGCATTAAGCAGAATAACCTTCATTTTGTCTGTGTTGGATACTTTTATCTTTGGACTTTACTTCTGACATTGCCCAAAAAGCCGCTATAGGGAAAGCAAGCACCCTCATATACAGTGAGGTATGTCTCCAGTCATTCACTGCAATGTGGACTATGACAGAGTCATAATGATAATTGCTGTTAAGAGACTTGAGTGCATGCATGCTTTGATGGACCCTGACACCTGTCAGTCTGCTGTCTTTGACCTTCTCCTTGTCCTGTCTGGCAATGGGGACATTTGTGTGTTTCACTATAGTCACTTATGAGCAAGACATTTGGATTTGAGGTATTTTGCCTGAGGAGGTTATTGGCTGAGACACTGATGTGTGTATTATTATGTGTAGTGGATTCTGTTGGATCTGCACTGTGTGCAGTAGGTTTGCACCTGAGAGGTCACAGATCTTTAGTTAGGTTTCTAGTGAGTACCTCCATATATGTGTGCTTATGTGTTGTGAGCTTATGTACAACAGGTGAATTGTGTGTGCTGACAACATGTTTGATATCTGCTTTGTTGTTATATGAGAGAATTGATTCCAAATTCATAGTATAGATACAGCTCCCACATGTTGTATTAGTTTGTTTTGGCAGTAAATGGTTGTCAGTATACGTAAGGCAATTGCTGTGTTGCCTCAGGACACCCATGTCCATCAGGCTGCCTAGAGGCATGGTGGGAAACTGTCCATTAATTATGGAAGGTATATAATGTGGTAAGTAGAGGGGAGTGGTCTAGATGGACCAGGTTTTGGTGTAAGACTAACAAAATGTGTCTATACTATGGAGGGCTAGAGTTACAAAATTGTGTCAATGTTTCACAATGCACACCTGAGCTGCTCGCAGGGCAGCAGAGCAAGCTCTGAACAGCTACAGTAAACTGAGTGCAAACACCCCAAAATACAATGCTGGAATACAAGTGAAGTTAAACTGCTTTAAACAAGTAAAACAAGGGAAAGGCCAACAGGCAACTACTAAGAAAAACAAAAAGGCCAACAGGCAGCCTTATTCCAGCAATCCCCAAGTCAGATGGGTTCTTGGCTGCACAGTTCTGCCACAAGGGTACTGGGGGGCCTTCCTAATGTTAGTGGACTGGTTTTAGTGCTTCATTGGTACCAAACAGTCTAGTTTCAGCAAGCATAAATTGAGCCTATGGTGTAAAATGCAGAAGTCCTAGAAATCCAAAGTGCAGAAAATTGCAATCACAACAGAAGAAAAAAAAAATTAAATAAAACATCAGTCCAGTACAATACTCCAGAAAGAGTGTAGAAAACAAACCTTCCTAGTGTGAAATAAGTAGTCTGGAACACAAGTGCTTAAACTAGAACTAAGACACTTTCAGAATAGCAGACACAATAAGCCTTCAACCAGCAATTCCCAGCTTAGAATGAAATAGGCTCTCCTCCCCTGCCACAAAAGTCTATACCACAAACATTCCTAATGTAAAATAACTGGTTTGGAGGGCAAGTGCTTAAACCATAACAAAGAGACTTAGAACAACTGCCACAATAAGCATTCAACCAGCAATTCACAACTCAGAAGGGCAGAGGCTACCCTCTTCTCCCACCAAAGTGTAGACTACAAACCTTTGTAATGTAAGACAACTGGCATGAAGCTCAAGTGCTTAAACCAAAAGTAATAGGCTTAGAATCACAGTTACAATTTAATGTGATACCAGACAGATGACAATGACATGTCTGTTAATCTACCAGCATACATCATGTCATGGTAAGTAGGCCCTGTGTTATCTTGATGAGAAAGCCCTGAGATCTCTATGTGATAGCGTGTCTTATGATGTGCACCTAATGTATGTACTGGAAAACATTAAAGAGAAAGGTTATAAAGTAATGAAACACATTGCACTTCCTGACTCAATAACCCCTACAGGCGAATAGACTAGAAAGTACTGTCATGATGATGCTATCCACTGTAACATTTCTCAAAGCAAATATAACTAACAGGTACAATTATCAGTTCAGCAAGTCAAATGCAGATATACTAGGCACTAATGTAGCTATGCACCCTGTGCATCAGACACATAGCGTTTGGATCCCTAAATCCAAAAGAGAGAAAACAGGGATATGGTAGAGTAATCACTTGCACAGGGTGCTGGGAGGGGGGATGCAGGAGGCCTAGGCTGACACAAAAGATTGGTGAGTGTGTGTGAGGGAGAAAGTGAAGCAGGCAGGCTGTGTGTATGTCCGTAGGGGTCTTCCATGTGAAAGTGGTGTGTGAGAGTCTGCATGAACACAGCCAAGTGCAGTGCTAGCTCTAAGTCTTGCCATGTCAGATAGGTGTGAGCAGTACATGGTAGAGGTGGCAGTTCATCTTTGTCACCCCCATCCATGAGAACTGGCTTTTTAAGGAGTCACACTGGCACTTCCATGCCCAAGGTCAGATGGAATGCTGCTACCTGAGCATGACCAATGTCTGCTGGGCATACTCCCTTCATGGGAAAGGCCAGGGCCACGATCCCATGGCCTGCTACATCTGGGTGTGGACAGCACACTCCTCAATGGACCAGTGGAAGTACTAGTAGTATGAGAGCATGATTGAGAACAGTCACACTGGCTGTCAGCAGATGTTGTGGCTGTTGGCTGTCAGCAGATGTTGTGGCTGACGTACACCCATGAGGATGCCGTTCCCTCCCAGCAAACATTCCATCACAGACACAGCTTGTTCCATGACAGGCACCCCTCGATCCATCACAGACACCCCTCGTTCCAACATGTTATTCATCCGATTCAGGGAATCGGCAACAAGGTGGAGGCAGTCATGCATGTCAGATTGTGCCACATCCACAACCCTGAGCATTTGTCTGGAAAGCCTTTCTGAACATGCATGTGCCTCCATATATTGTTGAGTGACACGGGAAGAGACATCTGCACCATGTGGAGGAGGGACAGCAGCCCCCCACCCCCCAGAGCTGCTGGCACCTAACCAACACTTTTGTTATGGCCAGACTCAGGCACTGAAGCCACAGTAGCCACACTTCCCTGCTTAAAGTCATTGCCCTCCACCTTTCCTATATCTTTGTACTCAGTGGGCTGGGAAGGTGTAGGCCTACTGGTTGTGTCTGGGTAAAAAGAATGGTGTGGCTGGATGTCAACCTCTGTGTGAGATTCAACCTGTGCATCCTCCAACTGTGCCTCAGGTTTGTCACCATCATCATCAATGTCTGATGAGACGCTGACATCAGGTCACACAGGGCCCACACTCCCACTGTTATGATCACCTGGGATAAAAAGGGAGAAACACAGGCATACATTAATACCTACACTACTATGGTGCAATATATGCTACACAGTTAACAGTGCTACTACTATTACAGACAGTACAGCAATATACAAAACAAGCTTGATTTGGTTTACCACCTGCAGGAGGCCTAAGGTGCTGGATTCCTGATGGTCCTGAAAGATCTTAAGCAAGAGGTGAGGCAAACATCATCACATTTAACAGTAAGACAGGAGGTATTACATATACTCCTCTCAATCAGCATGACATTTTGCTTTAACAAGTATGTGGCTGACAACTCTAATCTGAGATTATCACTGTACTAATATTCAGTGGCACAGAAGTAACTTTTATTTCAATTGTTTTATTATACAACAGTATTGAACTGGTCATATAACAAAGCCTACCTGGAAGCTCTTCCTGGGACTGAGAAAGAGTTGCACCGACATCAAGGACATATTGTGGGTCACTGTTCTGTGAGTTGTCCTGTGTCAGAAGATTCACCAGGAATTCTTCATTGGGAGTGAGACGTGGTTCTCCAACAGGCCCACCCCCAGTTACCCTCTGATCTCATGCAACAGCCGCTGCACACCTCCGTACAGTTGTGAGCCTGTCAGCAGCCCTGTAGCACACCTGCTCATAAGTATGGCCATGGCCACCCACAGTATTTATATTACCAATGATTTTCTGTCATATCCTCAGCCTTTCTGGAATACTGGGACAACCCCTTTGAAGAAAGAAAAGCACCATGGTGATGTAGTGTGTCCACTATTATGGTGTTTTCTGCCTCACAGAAGAGGGGGTCTATGCCTCAATAACATTATCAGTCCTAAAACACAACAGAATGATAATACACATAACTATCACATAACTACAAAGTAACTGTTACCGGATAAAACAGTTAAGGTAGAAAATCAATAGTAGGCACTGGAAAAACATTAACACCTAAACATATGTGAAATACTAACAACTGGCAGGATGCAAAACAAGGAGAGTAGCAAAAGAAACATATCCTTGTCTGTGACATAGCAGTAACTCAGCTGTGCCACCCCCAAAAGAACAGTCCATTCTAGTGTGTGACATAACAGTAACTTCTCTTTGCTTCCCTATACCACTAAAGAGCACACACATATGAATCATTTTGCTAATAAAACACATTGGAAATGCTAAACATGCAGTCAAAGGACTTGTCCCTGAAACATTTGTACATATGTATCACACAGCTTACTATTTTCATGTGTTGTCAGTCATTTGTACTTTTGAAATGGGCTGACAAATATAGCCATGCCATCAGTATACTTGTAACTAATTCATACAGATACCAATGTGAAAGGTTTTGCTTCACATTATTCATTAATATATTCCAGCACATGGATTATGTAGGTAAAAAAATGACAGCATACCTACTGGAGTTCAGTACTCCTCTGTA
This sequence comes from Protopterus annectens, assembly GCF_019279795.1. Classification (NCBI taxonomy): domain Eukaryota; kingdom Metazoa; phylum Chordata; order Ceratodontiformes; family Protopteridae; genus Protopterus; species Protopterus annectens. The sequence goes on along the minus strand of NC_056739.1, from coordinate 1,404,806,762 downwards.
ATGATAGCTTGGAAAATAGTTTGCTTTGCTGAATATGTAGCAAGTATCTTCACCATCAGTTTGGCTAGCTACACATTTGCTTTTTATAATGGAGCAGATTATTAATGGACTGCATTTGTCTAGGCAGACATGCTAATTATAACATAAGCAGATGAATTCCATGCTAATCAACCAGTCTGGTGGAGCTATTCATGAAGTCATAAAGCAACCATTTAGACTCCATGTTGGTTTTTCCTGTGGATTTCAAAGGTAGTGGAGTACAGACACAGAAAGTCTACACAGACAAAATGTTAATAGCTGTTGCTGCTGCTGCTTAACTCCAATTATATGTGCTACAGGCTGCAGGCAATGCTGCTGCTTCTGCCGATAGGCCTAGACCAAGACAAAGAAGAGTTTTCAGGCCACATTTAACTTATCACAACATACATGACATGGACATTGTAGAGTGCTATGGTGTGGACCGGGACACAGTACTGGAAACCTGTGACCTCTACCTGCTTCATTTCAGAGCCACAGCCTTAACCTTCCCATGTATTGGCTGTGTACTGCTTGCATCACAGTCAGCCCTGAACTAACACTGTGCAAACTGCTGCATTTACAAGGTAAGTCCTGAACATGTACTGTATTGTATAATAATATTATGACATGCCCTTGTATTTCATCACTTGGTACAGTAAGCAACTGCAAGGTGGTAGATTTGTACAGAAATTAATGTCACATATGACAGCAGAGATTTATTTGACTTGTGTTCATCCATTAGCAAGTAGTAGGCCTCAGGCCTCAAGGATTCACACATTGATATCTCCCCAAAGTAATGATGATCAATAAATGCCCTCAGTGTAGCAACATATGTTTGAAATGGGAGATAATAACAGAGATGTTTGAAAGTAATGTAGAGTAAAGCAGTTTCTGGCTTTACCACCCTCACAAGATCAACCCGACAAGATGCAAAACAAGGAGAGTAACAAGAGCAACATAGCCTTGTTTGTGGCACAACAGTAGCTTAGCCTGGGTCCACCCCCTTTGAAAGAACCCACCTTTGGGGGGGGGCACTGTTTGCATGATGTGCTGCTTTGCACAAATGGCTTTGGCTATGTGCATTTTATTTGCATGTAGAGTGGCACAGCACAATCTGCTCGAATGGGCCACCCATGTAGCAGACAGGATCCAGACAGCCACACACATACACCAGATGTATTCAGTTACTACTACTAGCCATTGTGCAAACACATTTTCCAGCAGCGCACACTGTCACACAGTGTGTTTAAGTGATGGCAAGAGATGCACATCACTTTAAGATGTTGCAAATCCAAAAAGTGCACACTCCCAGTAAGAGTGATACCTGCAATTGGAGGGGAAACATTATCCTACATTGGTCTTGATCTGTGATAGACATGGCTGGCATTCCTGGAGAGTTTTTGAGATTCCATACTCAAAGATGGGGTGTCCAGGAGACCAAAGTGTTTGTTGGAATCTTAGTCAATGAACATGGACAGAGGCTATTGCAGACGGACTATCGTGGCTCAGATTACAAGGCAGAGGCATGGAATAGTCTGGCCCGGGCTCCAGCCAGTGTTACTGGTATTCCCTGCACTGGTGAACAAAGTGGGAACCACTACAGAGACCTCAGGATGAGGAAGAGGGATACCATCAACAGTTGGATCGAGGACTGTAGGACTGGGGGCACCCAACAGATGTGTAAGCATCACTTACAGAGACTACTTGTCAGAATTAAAAGCTGGATATATCAGGACTGGCATGCTTAATGGTATTCTGTTGTGTTTTGTGTTTTCCACAGCTGTCACATACCGAGCACTGTATGTGCTAACCCATGCCACCAGATTGGCATGGATGCAAGACACATGTGGTATGTATACATCCCAACAGTGTGGTTATTTTAGCATTACAAGTTATGACGCATTTATTTATTACTTGTACACTTGTATAAAATTGAGCATTCACTTCCTAACTTTAATAGGGAAGTATGCATGCATTACTCTGGAGGGAAAAACAACAGTTCATTATACCAAAGCAGTCATAGTTTGTACCTTCAAAATCCACACTTCCCAAATATATTTATAATTGTATTTATTACTGTTGGTAGTAACTTGATTAAAGTGTAGCTATCATTTCTAAGTCTTTTGGATTAAGCAATTGGGCTTCTGACAAGTTGTTTTACATTAGGAAGGTTTGTGGCCTGCACTGTGGTGGCAGGACAGGTAGCTTACATCCTTCTAAGTTGGGAACTGCTGATTGAGAGCTCAGTGTCTGTTATTCTAAAAGTGTATTAGTTCTGGTTTAAGCACTTGGGCTTCAGGCCAGTTATTTTACATTAAGAAGGATTGCGGTCTGCACTCTTGTGGGAGGAGAGGCTGGACTCTGCCCTTCTGAGCAGGGAATTTCTGGTTAGAGGCTTATAGTGCCTGCATATTCTAACTGTTTCTTACTGAAATTGGTACACCTTGTTTGCTGTAGCATAGACTAGATCCAGGCCTGCTGAATCTAGCTTTATTTGTATGCTTGTTGTTTGTTTATTTCCCTGAAATGCTAATTCCACCTAAAACGCAGCCTTTTAGCACTTCTGTGGATCCCTAGTGATATCTGCATTGCTTACTGTACTTATTTCCTTGTTTCACTTGAAAGAACGTTACTGTTTGTCATTTTTGCATTTAAGTTACCTGTAACACATTGCATTTAAGTTACCTGGCACTTGCTCACTAAAGCAATTATATAAGTCAGCTCTAAAAAAATTAAAAGCACTACACACTCACAAACTACCCTTGAGTACCTTGTTCCCCAGTGGCCTTTTTTTCAATTATAAAGGAATTCCCAATACTATTCTAGCATGTCCAAAGGTCAGTTGTCAATCTCCTCTCCGGTCCAGCTGGTGAATCTGGGAATCTTGAGGCAATGTTACAACTGCCTCATGTACACAGACAACCCTCTCCTCCTCCCAACAAATTCCAACACATGTGAGAGATGCAACCATATAGCCAAACTGGAGGCTAAGCTCTCTCAACTCAGTACTGGCGTAACCAGTCAGGAGGAGAAGGAAACCACACTCACTACAATTCCAGTCTCACATAGACCTACCACGACAACAAACCAAACACATAAACACACAAAAACATACTCGGAGGCTCTAAATAAAAATCTGCCTAAGCAGCAGAGACCTGCAAAGCAGACACCCAAGCAACCGCTACCCCAAAACAAAACACGTGCAACACATAGCTCACAAAGCCAGTGTGCCGAACTGTCACAGCCGTTAAGGCTAAACAACATACCTGATACACTTGTAATAGGTGACTCTATCGTCAGGCACACTGACGTCCCGCTCACCAGGCTGAACAAGGAGAAGATCACGGTGAACTGCCTGTCGGGCGCTACGATCCGCCACATAACACAAGCACTCAGGTCACTCCAAGGCAAGTACAAATATGACTCAGTCATTGTCCATGCTGGTGTGAATGACCTGAGACGTACCTCCCTGGACTACATGAAAAGAGACATAGAGGAGCTCTCTGAGCATGTAGCCCAGGCCGGTATGACCCTGACCTTGAGTAGCATCTTACCCTCACCAAGAATGATGCCACAATATGAAGACAAGATGATCAATTTCACCAATTGGCTTAAGTGTTGGTGTCATTCAAAGGGGATCCAATGCCTGTCAGCCTGGGATGACATGCTCGACAAGCCACGATGCTTCGCTAGGGACGACTTGCACCTGTCACCCCTGGGCTTTCGGATATTGGCAAAGGCTCTTGCTACCCCCACAGTGCCTTTTTTAGGCAAGGCTCAAAAGACAAACCCACCTCCATAGGTATCACAAGGGATAAGAAACTAAGAGTAATGCTACTCAACGCCAGAAGTCTAAACCTCAAGATGTACGCACTCAAAAGTCTCCTTAGCATGGAGAACATCGATATCTGTGCAGTAACAGAAACCTGGTTCAAGGCTCCTGAGAGCACCCCAGCACTACCAGGTTATACCTCATACCATGCTTTTCGGCCCCAAAACTTGGACCGAACCACAAAGGAGGGGAGTATCAATATTCGTCAAAGATACCCACACCTCCAGGTTGGTGGCACAGCACAAAGCATCAGAGACTATCCATGTGCAACTAACTGTGGGTAAAACTGCCTTCCAGTTTATAGCCTGCTACAGACCACCCTCCCAAACACAGGAACCCCACTTGGCCTTCCTGAGAATACTGGAAAATATGAAGGTCTCTCCAAACACCATTATATTGGGCGACTTCAACTATCCAAACATAGACTGGGGGCATTACTCTAGCTCCAACACCCTAGCCCAAAGGTTCCTAGAATTTATAAACTCAAATGCTATGGAGCAACTTGTTACCACTCCCACAAGAGGGGAAAACATACTGGACCTGATCATCACCAACATGGGGACACTATGCTCCAGACCAGAAGTGTATCCCTCACTGGTAAGATCAGACCATAAACTAATCTCACTGGATATTCACATCCCAACCCCACCCTCTGCCCAGAAAACCACAGTGAAAAACTTCTCTAAAGCAAATTTCACACGCCTCAAAACCGAGGCCAAATCCTTCAAAGCCCCCGGGCCTATGGAAAATACCGCCCAGACCGCAGAATCCTTTATAAACGCATTCTATGAACACCTTCAGGAATGCATGGATCATGCAATCCCAAATAAAACCAAGACCCAATCCTCCAAAGGCAGACGTCCTGTCTGGTGGACCCCAGCCATAAACAAACTATACAAAAGAAGGAGGAAGCTACTACATGATAGAGCAAAATCCCGAAAAGGGAAGGCATCTCTGATCAGTATTAGCAAAAAACTATGGGCACTCATAAAATCGTCTAAGGCCAGCTTCGAGAGAAAAGTTGCACAGGACACTAAGGATAATCACAAGGCTTCCTTTAGTTATGTTAGGAACCTGGGTGGGAATTCCCAGATATGCTCAGAATTAGTCCAAAATGACAAAAAATACACCAAACCCACAGACATTGCCAACATCCTAGTTGACAGGTTCAGTGCAAACTTCTCCCCCCTCTCCCCACCAAAAGGGCAAATATCTATCCCAACAGAGTGCTGCCCCCCTGACATCTCAGATTCTCAGGTAAGAGCCGCCCTCTCCAAAGCAAAAAACACAGCATCAATGGGACCAGATGGTGCCCCGGGCTGCGTCCTACATGAACTCCAAGAAGAGCTAAACCCAAACATAAAACTACTGTTCAATCTTAGCCTTACTACAGGATATGTACCCAAAGAGTGGCGTACAGCAACAGTGGTCCCTCTCCACAAAGGTGCTGCCTCAATGGATCCTGGAAACTATCGCCCCATAAGCCTGACTAGCTTGGTCTGCAAAGCTATGGAAAGGATCATCATGGACCTCATAAATAAAGATATTGGGGACCTACAGACACTGGATCCTACCCAGTTTGGCTTTGTTAAGGGCAGATCCTGCCTCTTAAACCTGGTCGATTTCTTTGAAACAGTCACCAAGGCCATTGATGAGGGGAAGGTGGTCCACACAGCCTACCTGGACCTCGCAAAAGCCTTCGATACAATACCCCACTCGGGCATTATAGATAAGTTCACCAGCTTAAATATAAACCCCTATGTCACTAGATGGGTTGCAAACTGGCTCAAGGCCAGAACCCACATGGTTAGAATTGCTGGAGCCATGTCAGACTCCAAACCAGTTACAAGTGGCGTCCCACAAGGCTCAGTCCTGGGACCTCTCTTGTTGGTATATATTTCTCGGCAGTACAGGCCAACACGGAAGGACTGTGGCTGACCAAGTTCGCAGATGTCTGCAAACTGGGCACCATAATCAACTCTCCAGCCGACACAAGCATCCTCCAAAAGGGCCTCATAGAAACAGACAACTGGTGCCAGAGCCATGGCCTCAAGCTAAACGCCAAAAAATGTATAGTCATCCCCTTTGGCAAAAACAAAGTGCCCACAAATTACCACATAGGTGGTAATCCATTAAGTACAGAAGAAGTCATTAGGGACCTGGGGACCCAAGTTGATAGCAATCTCTCATTTGACAACCATGTGGCCAAAGTGGTTAGAAAAACATTTTATATAGCCCACCTAATCATGAAGGGATTCACATCTAGATCAGGGGAGGTCATTGTACCTCTTTACTCATCCCTCATCAGGCCCATAATTGAGTACAATGCCCCTTTTGGGATGTACCTTACCAGATACCTGCAGCAACTGGAAAGACCCCAAAAGTACCTCAAAGGGCTCAAACAGATGCCATATGCTGCCCGGTTAAAGAAACTCCAGCTCTACTCAGTGGCATACCGCCTGCTCAGAGGCGATCTGTGCCTGATGTATAAAGCCATGTCCAACCCGGAATTAATGGACATGCTGCACCTCAGAAAATCCAAATCCCATCGAGCTACGCGCTCGAGAGACTTGAACCTCAGCACTAAAATAAATAGGACATGCTGGAGGGACAGATTCATAACCCAGAGGCTCCCTTCACTCTGGAATAAAATCCCAGTCCAGGTTAGGCAGAGTCCCACATTGACTCTCTTTAAGAGGAATCTTGATGAGTGGATGGGAAATCGTACGTTTACCCCAGCTATCACTTCTGTGTCACTGTTAGACAGAGGCACAGTATACTAACCTCAAAAAAAGGCATAGCAAAATTAATTTAAAATGGGTGGTGAAAGCCAAACACACTCTGGCTAGGCTTATAAATGCCCTAGGGCAGATAGCCTAGTATGAACCTATGAACCTATGAACCTATGAACCTATATCTCATATGTTTAATATATTAAATATGTTACGGTTTCATTAATATTGCAATGTAACTTCAGAGCTGTAAAGCAGTGTCACCACTGGCCTGATGTAAACTGTAATCAGTATATTTGGACCACACATATGTGCAATGTATGCAGACATCAAGGATTGCTTACTGCAAACTGTAGTATATTGTGCACCTGTTAGGAGTTGGGCAGCCAGAACACTAAACAAAGGCATTTGTTGGGAGTTTGTAGTGTTTAAAGTAAAGCTAACAGAATAGAGTAAAATAGCTGTATCAATGCTTAGTATATCACATATGAAGTTACGAATGTTCTCCCTGTTTTTTTTCACATCCCTCAACCATTTTCTCTCTATTTGGGGGGGTTATTATTACTTTTTGTATTGACTTTTTTTCTTTTTTGTTTTTCCCACAGCACAGCAGGATAGGCCTCTGCAACGGGATCCACTTGCCTCCACTCTACTAGCTACAGCACCGTTGCCTAGCATGTCTAGTGCAGTATCTGGTAGAAACCCTTCTGCTGTTCCTGTACTACCTGGTCCCTCAAGTAGTTCTGCCTGTGGCTCTTTCCGGGTGCAGTGGAGGGTGTGACCTTACGTCACGAACTGCCAGGGATGGTGTGTAGGGTTGTGCACCACACTGTTGGCGCATGCCTCCTCCAGATGGAGGGTCTGCTCTTCATCCTAGTGTAGAGCAACAATAGGAGGCGCGGACATCAGGCACTGCAGCCAGCGGTGGAGTGAGGTAACAGTGATGAACAGAATTGTGGGAAAAACAAAAAATAAAAAAAGTAAGCGCAAAAAAAAATATAATAAATGCAAAAAAATAAATAAATAAAATAATAAACACAAGAAAAGAGAGAAAAGGGTTGGAGTCCTAGGAAAAAGGAGAGAACATTAGTAACTCCATATGTGACATACAAAGCTTTTATACAATTATGTTGCTCTAGTCTGTTGCCTTTACTTTTAACACTGCAAACTCCTCTAGCAACTTCCTTCCTTACTTTTAAGACTACCCAGTTTATCACAGAGGCATACTATAGTACAGGTTGTAGCTACTAGTCCTTGATGTGTGCATATATTACACATATACATGTTCCATTTATGCTTATTACAGATTACAGAAGATCATTTGTGCCACTGGTATAGAGATATGAAGTTACATTCCAATAATGATAAAAACCTAACAGCATTGTTTATTTGGAAAGTGCAGTTTTTGAAACCACAAACAATGACTTTGCTAAAATACCGTACTGTTATTTTGTCTTACAGAATACTGAATGCATACTTTTCCTTTTACAGTTTAGAGATGCATGCCCACTGTTATTTGAGAATATGGCACCATTGCTTTGTGCTGCAGACTATGGCATGCATAGTTTCTTTTACAGTTGGGATATGCATGCTCAGTTTGATACATATGTGTGTTCCAGTTATACTGAATACAGATTACAGAGAGTCATTTGTGCCACTGGTATAAAGGTATGAAGTTACATTCCAATAATGATGAAAACTAACAGTGTTGTATATTTGGGAAGTATGGTTTTTGAACCCACAACCAATGACTACAATAAAATAAATTACTGTTCTTCAGTCCTACAGGCTACTGTTTGAATACTTTTCCTCTTACAGTTTAGAGATGCATGCCAACTGTAATTTGAGAAAATGGCAACATTGCTTTCTAGTACAGACTATGGCATGCATAGTTTCTTTTACAGTTAGGATATGCATGCTCAATTAGATACAACTATATTAAATACCAGCTAAGTTGTCCTTAAGTTTTAATGCTATAAATTATTATTATTATTATTATTATTATTATTATTATCATTATTAAAACACTATTTATACAGTACTGTTCTGATGCATACATACCACATGCTTCTAGCATCCTTACTAGATGGGCGACATGGGATCGAACAATCGAGACTCTCTTCTCAGCAGCTGTGGAAAAAACAGAACAGAATACCATTATGAATACCAGTTTTGATTATATTCAGCTTTTAACTCTTACAATTACTCACTGAAATTGATACTTGCACATCTATGGGGTGTCCCCTGCGTGACAGTCACCGAGCCAAAGCTCGAGGGTATCCCACTTCCTCCTCCGAAGGTCATCAAAATGATGTCTGCATTGCCGTGAGATGTGCAGTATCAGATATGGGAATGCACTTCATGTAGGCTGTGTGTGGAACTTACACTAAGTTTATTGAATCTAGCAGCAAGACTACTTATAGCATGTCCTGTGTTGAATGAATGTACTTCAAGAGTATAAAAAACATTTCCGCTAGGGTATGTTTTTCTGTCTGTGAAACATTACTATCTTGCTGTAACACTTGCTTTCACTTCATAAAGTTTCTAATGAAATGGTTATTACCCCAACTTAGCCTAGATATTTGATTTAAAGCTTTATACCACATAATGTCATGCTTGTAGCAGCAACATTTTTTTTCCATTGAATGTGGTTTCTTCCTGTCCATTTGCTGCTGGATACCATTTTAGTTACACTGCAGTCTCCTGTAGTTCTGCTTTTATTTTTATTATTTTTCTACAATTTTGCCATTGCTTTCACTGAGTTTTTATGCACAATCTTGCATATTTACAACTTCTGTGTGTCAGAATAAGTAGCACACTTGATAGTTCGGTCACTCTACATAAATCATTGTCTTTCTTCACTGCTAAATGTGCTTCTCCCCACCTGCTGCATACCTGGGTTTATCTAGGTGCACAATAGTGTATATTGGCATTCCAGAGCAGCTTATTGACCTGCATAGGTACTGATTTGTGGCACCATCCCTACACAGTTATGTACAGTGTTTATGAATACTGTCCTGCATTTTTCTTGCTTTTCCCATGTCTGATTGCAACGAGATAACTACCCCAAAACATGAATCCAGTTCTGTTCTGAAAGGAATTCCTGCCGTTTCAGAAATGCTAATAGTTTGTGGTTGTCACCTTGAGTCAAAAGTTTGAAAAAGTAAAGCAGAAATAATTTGTAGGTTCACTGGATCATGAGAAATGAGAGAAAATTGCTAGAGTGAGCTTCATGACTGAGCTATTAGAAAATACATTTGTTCGGGTAAAAACACTTTGAAATGTAAAAATGATGCTTTTAGCAAAGAAAGGCAATAGATGTTTTTTCAGCCTTACTTCTGGCTTTATATCATAGCAGATCTGGTATAGGCCATCCACTGGCACTTGAAGCAGCATTCACAGGCTCTCTCTCTCTCTCTCTCTCTATATATATATATATATATATATATATATATATATATATATATATATATACATTTTTTTGTCTGAGACTGACAGAGCTGTTTTCTCTTTTACCTACACCATTTTGTTTTCTTTTTTAAGAAATCTGCTTGGCTTGGTGTTTTTATTCTATATGAGAGGTAGACGCTTAAATTATCTGGGTGATTAGCATAATTATTAGGGTGTTTACCTTACAGACACAAGATGCAGGGTTTGATTCTCACATTGGGTAATTGGCTAGGCTTAAAATGGCCCAGAAAGGCAGTTAGCCTAGTAGTAACCTATGAATCTATCATCAACAACACCCTTTTAGAGTTGAGGGTGGCCTAATGGTTAAGGTGTTTGCCTTACAAACACAAGGTGCAGGGTTTAAGTCTCACAAGAGATAATTTGCTAGGCTTAAAATGGCTCGCAAGGGCAGTATGAATCTATGATCTAGGCTACACATTTCACATTTTTTTTCATTGGCTAAATTATTTCTTTATTGATACTTAAATATACAGTGAATTTCTGGACCTTTGTCTTTTGCTAAAAAGATTTCAAGCCTGTAAAAACCAAAGTACTGTTGGTGATTCTTTGCTGGTTTAGGAAAATAAGCCTATATTTTTTGTCTGTGACTGATAGAGCTGTTTTCTGTTTTACCTGCTCTATTTTGTTTTCAGTTTTAAGAAATCTGCTTGGCCTTGTGTTTTTTTCTGTGTGAGAGGTAGACACCTAAATTATCTAGGCTGCACATTTCATTTTTTTTTTCATTGGTTAATTGTCTCGAGTTATTTAAATACACAGTGAATTTCTGGCTATTTGTCTTTTGCAGAAAATATTTCAAGCCTGCATAAACTAAAGCACTGATGATGATTCTCTGTTAGTGTTTCCCACTCACCATCCCCTTTGTTGATGTGCTTTTTAAAGCTGGTGATTTTAAGCTGCCCATCCCTCCTTTAAATTGAGCTTATTAAGCTCCTCCCTTTCAACACTGCTTTTGATAATACTGGATTATGTATTTGCCTTTCCTTGTGCTTGTATTGAAAAAGTGCATTTTGCTTCTCATTGTCTGTTCTGCTGATTTACTTGATCTGAATTGATTTTCTAGCTAGCTGTTGGATAAAGTAGTGTATTCTTATATTCTAGCAAGCACTTGTTTTTATATATCAAGAGATCAGTGGACTTTCCATCTAGTGCACTGAGAGGTAGCCTGGTCCTTTTAGGTTAGGGAAACACTTGAGATATCTGCATCAAGAAAATACGTATATTTTGAGTCTCTATTGCACATTTTCAATGGCATTGTATCTGATCACTGCATTTTTCTGCCTTTTTACTGTTGTGAGTGCATATTTTCTGCACTTGCTTTCAATTGTATTTTCATTCTAGATATAGTAGTCTAGTTTCAGATCTGCTGAATCTAGCCTGTTTTTATTACACTTGAACACTAAATTAGCCTTCTTACATTAAGAAAAGATCCCCTGCAGTCCTGTGGTAAAAGAGTGTGGATCCAACATTGTCTGTGCTGGGGATTGCTGGAAGAAGGTTCATTGTGTACTTTCTTATTGGTAGATTAGGAGCAAAACCAAAAGCACTTGAAGGAAATAAGGCTCCAGGCGAAAATTCTGATAGTTTAATGAGGTATAAAAGTAGCGTAAACGCCAGAAACACTCCACACTGCGTTTTCGTGTAAATCCACTTCATCAGACAATTTTACACACTCAATTCATGCCCCTTAAATACAAACACTTTAATTGGATAAACACCAATTAAGCCAATATTGTAACCTTCTTAATTACACTTATTAAAACAGACATAAATCAAGGATTAGATGCAGGATACAGTTTAACTAAACTGACAACAAAAAGAAAAAGCAAACTCCCCTTATACATATAAACATAGCTTAAAAAGCTTCCCTTAATTTATAACTAAATATTGCACTACTTCCATTACCTATAAAATAAAACTCCATTTCTCTAATTCAAAAAGTAATACATAAGACTTTAAAATACACATATATTAAATACACATATATTAAATGATAGTTTGGTGCCATCTAGTGGAAGAAACCATTATTACTATAAATTCAATACCATACAAACAGAGAAGACAAATAAGGTGATTCACAATGAGTTCTCTCCATCACACTACATAATATAAATGTGAATAAATTGGAAAACTTTTCAATACAAATGTAATAGACAAAATTCTAACTATATACTTAATAAATAATTCATAAATTTCCCTTCATTACAATAAATAAATAAATAAATCAATAAATATATATGAATACACAAGTTAAAAACAATTCTGTTAAAAATAATTCTGTTAAAAATAATTTAATTAGAATGGTTTTAATCAAAAATAATACATATGTTGGTACTTCACAGTTTAGCTGCCCTCATTTTGAGTACTGGGGTTATTGAAATCAAATCATTAAGACCAGGGGGTTTATTGGCCTCCAACTGTAATTGCCATAGAAGCTCCTTGTACTCAATAAACGTCTCCCAATAACCCCCCCTAATATTTTTCTCAACAACTTCTAAGACAAAAAAATTATATGTGGCCAAAGGGCAATCCATCTTATGCCTATACAAAGCATTCTTTGAATTATTTGTTCTTATTTCATACAGATGTTCGTAAATCCTATTTTTTAACTTCCGTTCGGATTTCCCAACATAAAATGAATCACATGCTTTGCAAAGGGCAATATAGACAATGCCAAACGTATCACAGTTGGAGAAGAATTTACTCTCCACTACCAAATCTCAAATTATTTTTAACAGAATTATTTTTAACAGAATTGTTTTTAACTTGTGTATTCATATATATTTATTTATTTATTTATTTATTTATTGTAATGAAGGGAAATTTATGAATTATTTATTAAGTATATAGTTAGAATTTTGTCTATTACATTTGTATTGAAAAGTTTTCCAATTTATTCACATTTATATTATGTAGTGTGATGGAGAGAACTCATTGTGAATCACCATATTTTTCTTCTCTTTTTGTATGATATTGAATTTATAGTAATAATGGTTTCTTCCACTAGATGGCACCAAACTATCATTTAATATATGTGTATTTAATATATGTGTATTTTAAAGTCTTATGTATTACTTTTTGAATTAGAGAAATGGAGTTTTATTTTATAGGTAATGGAAGTAGTGCAATATTTAGTTATAAATTAAGGGAAGCTTTTTAAGCTATGTTTATATGTATAAGGGGAGTTTGCTTTTTCTTTTTGTTGTCAGTTTAGTTAAACTGTATCCTGCATCTAATCCTTGATTTATGTCTGTTTTAATAAGTGTAATTAAGAAGGTTACAATATTGGCTTAATTGGTGTTTATCCAATTAAAGTGTTTGTATTTAAGGGGCATGAATTGAGTGTGTAAAATTGTCTGATTAAGTGGATTAACACGAAAACGCAGTGTGGAGTGTTTCTGGCGTTTACGCTACTTTTATACCTCATTAAACTATCAGAATTTTCGCCTGGAGCCTTATTTCCTTCAAGTGCTTTTGGTTTTGCTCCTGGTTTGGTTAGCACTTGTGCCGATTCGTTTAGTCTGTTTATTGGTAGATTAGCTTAAAACTGTTTAATTTTGCAAGTATTTAAGCCTTGCATTTGCTCGTCACTGCACATCATGCAACCCAGTTTAGTGGTGCCCTATATCGATGCAAATGCCTTGAAACACAATTTTTTCCTAGGCAACTGTCAGTCAAAACCTCACAAGCTTCCCTGTTGCACTATAGGCAACTTAGTTGTTAACTGAGTAGCAGTGCCACACCTATCATCCACAACCCTCAGTTTAACAGCCCTTGATAGTCCTAGCATAAAACAAGTCAATCTAGCCCACTTCTTTCCCTAATAGCTTGATAGTCCTTGCCCAAAAACTGGTCAATCTATCCCACTCCTTTCCTGAATAGTACATAAGGTAAAATCCTGATATAAATGACAGACAGTTTCCCATCATTTCTCTGGCCAGCCTGATTAACATGGAAATACTGAAGCAATGTAGTAAGTGCCTCATGTATACTGACATTTACTCCTACAGCAAACAAATACCCTATGTGAGAGATGTAAGTACACTATGAAATTCGAATCACTTCTCTCATGTGACAAAAAAAAAAAAAAAACACATGCAATCAAATCACTCAACAAGTACCGTTACAACTTGGTCATAGTTCGTGTTGGGTGAATTACTTGAGATGTGCCTCTCTGGACTATATGAAGAGAGACATGACTGAACTCTCAGACTATTTGTCCCAGGCAGGTATAACCAGAGTCCTAAGAAGCATTCTGCCTTCTCCCAGAATGATGCCACATAAACAAAAATGATTGACTTCAAAAATTGGCTTAGCTTCTGGTGTCAGTCCAGAGGATCCAGTATCTGTCAGGCTGGGATGGCATGGTTGACAGTCCATGTTGCTTTGCCAAAGATAATCTGCACCTGTCTCCTCTATGCTTTCAGATACTGGCAAAGGTGCTTGCTTCCACTATGTGCCTTGTTTAGGCAATGACAAAGCAACAAAATGTCCAGCATAATAAAATCCACCTGAAGCAAACTAGAAGTCTTAACATGAAGTGTACTCCGTGGAAGCACTCCTCACCTTGGCTGATGTCTGTGCAGTCACTGAGACATGGTTCAAGGTCGTGGAGACCACCCCAGCCGTGCAAGGCTGCAATGCTTTCCACACGTTCAGACCTCAAAATATGCATGAAAGAACCAAAGGTAGAGGGGCATCCATCTTCATTAAAGCCAAGAAAACAATGAGACTGGTCAAACAGTATGACTGTCCAATTAACTCTAGACAAAATACCCTACAACGTTATTGTTAGCCATAGGTCCCACACCATGAACCAAGAAAAGCACACCACCTTCTTGGACTTAGTGGAATCATTCTTCATGTAGCCCAACACCTTAGTCATGTGTGATTTCAACTATCCTTCTAAAAATTGGGTGACATATATGAGCACATACACACTCTTCCAGAGGTTCCTTGACTTTATTAATTCAAATGCTCAGGAACAAATACTCAACATAAGATGAGTGAACCAGCATGCAGGCAAATCCAGTGATACACCAGCTGAGTCCAGAATGAAAAAAGAAATCACTGGAAACCAGGGCAGAGTGAGTTGAACTCCTTTAATAATTCCAAACAATTTTCCAGGTGCATAGAGTGAACTGAAGTCCTTTAATGATTCCAAGCAAGTTATGCACCTGAGGAAGCTCTCTGGGTGGAAGTTTTTGCTTGCATATTTGGAAATTGCTTGGAATCATTAAAGGGCTTCAGTTCACTCTAAGCACCTGGAAAATTGTTTGGAATTATTAAAGGATTTTAGCTCACTCTGCCCTGGTTTCCAGTTATTTCTATTTTCATTTCAGGAACTGATAGTCTGCACCCGGATAAGGGGTTCAGATATCCTAGACATAGTACTCACCAACATGGGGAGTTACTGCATTACCCTCTGTGTGATGCCTTCCCTGTTAAGGTTGTGTCATAAAACTGTCTCATTTAAAGTAACTGTTGGACGTGATACACCCACAGAAGCAAAAAAACTGAAGAACTTTTCCAAAGCTAACTTTAGACTATTAAGTGATGGTATAAAAAGTTTTATACCCCGGTACTCATAGACAATAATGACTCCTATGCAGAGGTGTACTCAGATGCCCTGTATAAACACTTAAGCAGCCGTATGGAATCAAGTGTACCTGACAGAAATGAAACCAGGTCCTCCTGAAAAAACAAGCTACCGTGGTGAGCATCAAGTATAAACAGGTTATGTAATTAGAGGAGGAAACCGATGTCTAAGAATAAGAGAGAACTGGCTCAGCAGAGGAAGAATTCCCTCCTCAGCTTGAATAAGCAAATCAGATCTCTTGTGAAATCCTCTAAAGCTAAGTATGAAGCTAAAATAGCATCCCTAGTTAAGGATAAACATAAGGCATTCTTTAATTATATCTAAAGCCTAAAAGAGAATGCCCAGCTTAATGCTGAACTGGTAACAGATGGTTCCACTCATTCTGCACTGGAGGAAAAAAGCCAACCTGCTAGCTAACATATTTGGTGCAAACATCTCCTGGCCCCACTAGCCATATCCCAAAGCATACATGACACCAGTCTTGTGCCTAGTATCTCATGAGATCAGGAATTATCTCTGCTCTCCAAGGCCAGAAAAACATGGCCTCAGTGGGACCAGATACCATCCCAGGATGCTTAATAAGCTATATAAAACAGGATCTAGCAGACCCAGTTAGTGCTCACTTTAACCGTAGCCTGAGAAATGGCTTTGTTCCAGCAGAGTGGAGAACAGCAACAGTAATCCCCTTGCACAAAGGGAGGGGGGCATCAACAGATCCTGTGAACTATAGACCTATAAGTCTAACCAGTCGCATCTACGAAGCCATGGAAAGAACCACCATGAGATCATGAGCTTTATCAACAAAGACATAAGTGACCTTCAAGTTTTAGACCAAATCCAACCAAATTTGCCTTCATTAAGGGTAGATCATGCTTATTAAATCTGGTGCACTTCTTCAAGAAAGTCACTAAAGCCCTGGATGAAGGTAAGGCAGTGTATATCTCCTATCTTGAACTGGCCAAGGCTTTTGACACAATCCTCCACTCAAGTATCATTGCAAAACTCTTTCAGTTAGGGATTAACCCTTATGTCACTAGATGGTTAGCCAATTAGCTCAACAACAGAACACATACTGTCAAAGTTGATGAGTCCACCTATACCAATAGACCTGTCACCAGTGGAGTACCACAGGGTTCTGTGCTTGGTTCTTTACTGTCTGGAATCTCCTTCTTGGAAATCAAAGTTAAATTAGATGGCCTTTGGCTTACCAAGTTCGCTGATGATTGCAAATTGGGTGCAATCACTGAATCCCCAATGATGTTAACATACTATGGGAAGGGCTAACACAGACAAATAACTGGTGCCAAAGCTATGGTCTAAAAGTAAATGCAAAAAAGTTCATTATTATTCCCTTTGGCAGAGTGGAATCTCGAGCTAACTACAGCATTGACAACACCCATCTAAGCTCAAACTCACTGGTACAAGACCTAGGAACGCAGGTAGATAATAAGCTGAGATTTGACCACCCAGTGTGGTAATTAAAGAATTCTACATTGTGACCTCATAAGTAAGGGCATTGGATTCAGGTCTAAGGATGTTAAAGCCCCACTGTACTCAACCCTCATCATACCACTAATAAAGTACAATGCTCTCTTTTGTGTGTACCTCAACAGACACCTGCAGCAGCTGGAGAGACCACAGAGGTTCCTTACCAAGAAAATACAGGGATTCTAAATCATGACATGTGTGGATAGACTAAAAGCCCTGTCATTGTACTCTGAATCATATAGGCTGCTGAGAGGAGACTTGTGCCTAGCCTACAGGGCAGTCTGTGATCCTGCCCTGTTGGATGTGCTTTGCATACACACAAATCTAATGGCACAAGAGTCACTCGCTCTAGGGATATTAACTTAGTCAATGATATTAACAGAACATGTTGGAGAGACAGATATGTCTCCCAGAGACTGGCACACCTCTGCAGTAAACTTCCAATTCATGTGAAGCACAGCTCCTCACTGACCCTATTCAAGTGTAACCTGAACAAATGATTGGGAGACCACAATTCAACCTGGGGGTGGCATCCATGTCCCTCATGAACAGGGGGCGTCAGTGTTGACCATAGACTAGCTCTGCAAAATACGTTCACTTATTAAGGACAGATGGGGCAACTTGGAATTAACATGGCTAAGCTTGGAAGGGCTCTAGGGCCGCTAGCCTAGTAATCTCCTATGAACTTATGAGCAATTCCAAAAAAGACAGCATAAAATAATACACTTAAATGTGATAGTATTAAAGATAGATAATGTCCTAGGTGTAAGTGTAAATTTGTTGAATGTGTGAAGTGGTTGCAAATGTGGTCAATTGTATTGTTGGAATGTTGTGTATATCGTAGTGTGAGTTTGTTAAATGGAGCAGTGTTGTTTGCAGAGGTAAGTGGGGCCTGTTGTCTTAATGCCAACATTTTCAAATGTGTTGAAAGTTTCAGCATTAGAAATTAGGAGTGTGTGGGTGTGGGTGGGTGTGTGTGTGTGTGTGTGTGTGTGTGTGTGTGTGTGTGTGTGTGTGTGTGTGTGTGTGTGTGTGTGATTGTATGTAAATACCTGTTACCCACCTTACAAGTACCTGCTAACCCTAACATTGTACCTTTTCGAAGAAAAATCCTTTCTGTAACACTATCACTATTTAGACAAATTTGTTCTGTAAGTCACTGTTTTTTTTTCTTGTGATATCACAAAAGGAAATTGTTGCCTTTTGAATTATTTTTAGTTTTGGTATGTTCATTTTTTTACTAGAATGCGTCTTTGAAAATGTAGGCATAGCTCAGAACTGAGTTGATGGGTTTAGTTTTCAGTTAGGTGTTTGTAACCCATGTGTATTTATATATATATATATATATATATATATATATATATATAGTTAGATATAGATAGATATACATCTGTATATCTACATATCTATATATCTATCTACATAGATATAGATATATGTATCTCTCTCTCTCTCTCTATAAATATATATATGTATATATATATATATATATATATATATATATATATATATATATATATATATATATATATGTATATATATAGGTTAATATGTTCATAGGTAAGTACTAGGCTATCTGCCCAAGGACATTTATAAGCCTAACCAAAATGTTTTGGCTTTCGCCACCCCCTTAGATTAGTTCCCTGTGCCTCTGTCCAGCAGAGCCATTAGTTCCCTGCGCCACTGTCCAGCAGAGCCACTGCAGTGATCCCCGGAGTAAATTTTCTGTTTCCCATCAACCCGTCAAGGTTTCTCTTGAAGAGTGTTAGTGAGGGGCTCTGCCTGATGTATATTGGAATCCTGTTCCAAAGCATGGGGAGTCTCTGGGATAGGAATCTATTCCTCCAGCATGTCCTATTTATTGTTGTGGTGAGGTTTATATCTCTAGAGTGTGTGGCTCTCTGGGATTTGTTTTTTTTTTAGGTGGAGCATGTCCATCAATTCTGGGTTGGACATGGCCTTGTATGTCAGTTAGAGATCACCCCTGAGTAAGCGGTATGCAACCGAGTACAGCTGGAGTTTCTTGAGTCGGGCTGCATAGGGCATCTGTTTGAGGCCAGTAATCCTCTTGGTGAGGTACTTCTGTGGTCTTTCCAGCTGTTGCAGGTGTCTTGTAAGGTACATCCCAAATGGGGCGTTGTACTCTATGATGGGTCTAATGAGTGATGACTAGAGAGGCACAATAACCTCTTTTGTTTTAGATGTGAACCCTTTTTTGATTAGGTATGCCACATAAAAGGATTTTCTAACCACAATGGCAATATGATTATCAAAGGAGAGATTACTATCTACTTGGCTCCTCAGATCCCTTATTATATTTTCTGTATTTAGGGGACTACCACCTATGTGGTAGTTCACGGGTACTTTGTTTTTGCCAAAGGGGATGACTATGCACTTTTTCACATTTAGCTTGAGGCCATGATTTTGACACCAGGTATCCGTCTCAGTGAGACCCATCTGAAGGGTGTCTGCATCAGCTGGAGAATCAATTATGGCCCCTAGTTTGCAGTCGTCTGTGAACTTGGTCAGCCATAGTCCTCCTATGCTTGCCTATGCCTCTGAGAAGTATATACCGAACAGGAGGGGTCCTAGTACTGAGCCCTGGGGGACGCCACTTGTAACCAGTTTAGAGTCAGACGTAGAGCCTGCAACTCTCACCATGTGGGTTCTATCCATGAGCCAGTTGGCAATCCATCTCATGATGTAGGGGTTTATGTTCAAGCTGGTGAGCTTGTCTATAATACTAGAATGGGGAATGGTGTTGATAGCCTTTGCGAGGTCTAGGTAGGCTGTGTGGATCTCCTTACCCTCGTCTAATGCCTTGGTAACCATCTCAAAGAAAAACACAAAAAAGCAAGCTACGTGATCCTCCTCTATGCTACCACTCCAAAAATAAGGTGGAAATAGTACCAGGCAGCAAACTGGAACAAAGTAAAGTACAAAAGTAATCCAAAAGAGTTTATTTCTTAAGCGCTTTTCGTCTGCTACTAAAGGCAGACTTCTTCAGAGTAAACTCATCAAGTTACACTTCTAATTTATACTAAAAACATAATTAGTTAATCATTATTAGCAAAAAGTCATTACATATTTAAAGCAACAATGGCTCAGATACCTTAAGTGCTAAAAATCATAATGTAGTTACTTAAATAACAATAAAACATCTTGCTCAAAGCACTATTTACTAAATAAATCATATCAAAAACATATATATAAAATGACCATATGTATAAGTAAAATAAAAAATATATCAAAATATATGTGTTACTAAAAAATATATATACTTAAAAAAAATATAAATATATATATATATGTATATATATATATAAGTCATTCTAAGGTCAAAAAACTAAAACTCACATGACAGTATTATTAGAAAAGGTCACAATTGTGCATTCTGTTACATAGGATTTACATTCCATATTGTTGTAATACATTGTTAAACTTTATCTTTGTCTTATATTCTAAACAAACCTTATTAAATTCATTAAGAATATTTTAAAATTGTTACATTCTATCTATTTAAACTACGTAGGCTAAGTATACACCCTATAGAACATGTTTCATTAAGCCCTGGAGGGTGATATGTTTCCAACCTAATTTGCCATCCCAGTTCCAATGCTAGCAATTTTAATGAGGCTGGGCCACCTCTACTGTCTTGTTGCACTTGATCAATACCTATGAATTTAAATTGGTGATTCGGATTCTCCAATACATGTTTTGCTAATGCATTTGTTGACTTTTGCTTCCTGATAGCATACTGGTGTTCGTAAATTCTGTCTTTAAATTTACGTTCTGTTTTCCCTACATACAGTGATGTACAGTTTTGGCATGTAGCTAAGTATACTATCTGTCTGGAATTACATGTGAGTCTATGTTTAAGTTTGAATTCACCTTTGTTCGTTTTGAATCTATTTGATTCTATGATGAACCTACAATAATTACAATTGTGGCATCTGAACATTCCTGGGGTTCTCACCAACGTAGATTTCATTTCGAACCAAGATTTAAGGTTCCTACCTCTTCTGTATGTCACTGAAGGGTTGGGACCTAATTTGTTCGATATGGTCGAGTCTACCCCAAATAGTTGCCAATTGTTCTGAATAATCTCCCACAAAGTGATACTGTCAACTGAAAATGTAGTGATGAATTTAGAAATTTCTGACCTGTCTATTCTCCCAGGACTTACTGAACTTACCACTGTTACCACACTCTCTGTCGCTCTCATTTGAAGAAGTGGCACATAAAAATTATTGTTCCTCTTAGTGGTGATCTCATCTATAAGTTCATTAAGTAAACTACAGGGGTAACCCCTACTAAGAAACATAGTTTTAAGTGTGTTGCATTCTTCCATGAAATCTACTTCTCTGCTGTTAATTCTCGCTGCTCTAACAAGCTGTCCTTTCACTACTGCGCGTTTTTGTGTGTAAGGATGGCAGCTTGTGAAATGTAATAGAGTATTAGAGTAAAGTGGTTTCCTGTATATTTTTGAAATAAAACAGGCCTTATTCATGTCTTTAGTTAGTAGAATGTCCAAATATGCCACCTCAAAACTGCTGAACGAAAAGGTGAAAGAAAGGAAGTCAGTGGAATTGTTAAGAAATTCAATGAATGACATAGCATGTTGTTCGTTCCCATTAAAGAGAATGAAAATATCATCCAAATACCGGGTGTAATAGACCAATTGGTCAGAAAGTGTAGGATTGTTCAAGATGTATAGGTGTTCCCATTGTGCCATTACAAGGTTGGCCACGCTAGCCCCATACGGAGAACCCATTCCTACTCCCACCTTCTGCAAATAAAGGTTGTCGCCAAACATAAAGAAGTTCCTAGGTAGTGTGAGGTCCAATAATTCTGCTACCAAAGAAATCTCGTCGCTCCTAGCCTCCCTAGCTCTTAACCTGTCACAGACCCATTCAATGGCTATATCCAGAGGAATGCTGGTGTACAAGTCTTTAACATCTATTGTCAGCAAGTTGTAATATGCTTCAAAGTGTATTTCATTAATATTAGATAGAAATGTCCATGAATCTTTACAGATCTGTGGCTCCATGGTGACGTATTTCCTTAAGATATGGTCAACAACCTTTGCACAAGCATAGGTGGGTGATCCACGGCTGTCTATAAGTGGACGCATTGGTGGGTTGTTCGTGTTCTTATGTATTTTTGGTATCCCGAATAGGGATGGAATTCTGGGGTAAAGTGTGGTCATGTAAATGTACTGTTCTTGATCAATCCTACATTCAATATACATCTCTTCTAGGTGGTCTTTGATTACTTGGTAGGCGGTATTGATTTCATTTCTAGAACTCAGAACGTAGGCTTCAGTATCTAATACTGATGACATACGTGTGAAGTAATCATTGTTGTCAAAGATTACAACACCTCCACCTTTATCGGGTTTACATATACGTAGGTTATTCATTTGGAGAAACCTAATATTTTCTAGTTCTTCACAGTTCCTGCGTGTTCGTTTGGTGTTACGGTTCTTAGTGTGCCGCCTGATGTCAAGCTCACACATTAATTCAAACATAACTAACAGTGGGTGTAAGGGAGGGTTAAACGTGCTGGAAACATGTAGTTTGTTGCTGTCCACTAGATAAGCTTCCCCTCCCATCATCAACCTGAAGTTAAGTTTCCGTGTGAAAAGCTTGACATCAATTAAAGCTTGAACTAAATCAAAATGATGTTCAGGAACATAAGTTAAACCCTTAGCCATCATATCCGCCATTTCAACTGAGATGTCAACACTAGTGAAATTGTAAACATTGAAATCACCTATTGAATTAGTGATGATCGTGGGCCCATGGTGTGTATTTCCATAACTCAACTCAGACTCTTCTGTCTCCAATACAAATTCATGGTACCTAGGGGAATATGAAATGTCCACTAACGGTTGTTCCTCAATGGGTAGTGATGGTTCTGGCATTGGCGTTGTACTTTGGGACGTGCTCCTAAAAAATTCCCCTGTTCATAATGAAAATCACGGCTATTTGTATTATGTGGTTGTTGGGTGTCTATATTGTTTTTATTCAACAACCTTTCACTCCTACGTAATTCATTGTGTGGCTCAGCCGTCATACTGTCTTGAAAAACAGTCTGTTCCTCACTCTCATATCTATTAGTAACGGGTGAACTGTTATGGTCGTGGGGTACTACATTAGCTACGTTTGTATTGGCTCCATTCCCACGTGTACTACCTTTACCTTTCCAAACCTGACTACTGTTAGGTTTAGGGTATGCAAAGCCTTCCTTGTATGCCTTAGAATCCCTTTCGAGTTTCTTAGATTTAATGGCCTGCAGTTTGACCAAGTGTGTGTCAATATTCTTAAATAATTTACTATATTCAAAACTATGACTCTCAAATCTCATGTCAGTTTTTATCCTCTCATCAAGCATTGTCGCTTCACTGTTCAGCTGTTCAATTTGCAAAGCATAATGCTTACACATAAGTTTCAATAAGTCAAAGCCATGCCTGTCATACATATTACACAGTTCAACATGAAATTCAGAATTAGCAATTAATCCTGTAGGATATTGAAAGTGCCTTAACCCTTTAGGCACTATTTTCCTAGTTATACATTCGTTAAAATATGCAATTTCAAGTTTTAGTTTTTTGATTTTAAGCAATGTGCTATCAAACTCTTTCAAATTACTTACAAATTCTAAGTCAGCATTGTCATTTAGCGAATTCAAAGTCGTTTGTTCATTATTGAACGTAGGATTATTATTAATCCATTTAGAATAGTTAGGTAAGGTGTACTTATTACCACTCACCAATGCTGGTTCGTACGCGTTGTTTCCTGCTACCCTTAACATATTTTCAGTTGGCGTGTTCAAAGAAGACTGAACAAAAGTCCCTTTATTCGGAACATTATCGCTAGGTAAATCCTCTCCAGTAGTAGGTGTAATGTCTCTTTGATGTGCGACCAGTATACTGGGTTCACGCGACTGTGAAGAGTCCGATTTGTCCACAATGAAGGTTGCCTGTGTTGTCTGTAGAAAATCATTGTCGGCTGGAATTCTCCTCTGCCTTCCTTGGTTAGTGCTACCTAACTCTACTACGGTCGTCACGTCAGGTGCACACACACTTGTCTTCTGATTGGTAGATCGCTGTTCAGCTCGCAGAATTATATTTGAACTGCTGTAGGACATGGAATTATCAACGGTGTCGTTCCCCGAAACGTTTATAAACACATTTTCTTTGTCCAGACATGTACCTTGTAATAAACGATATTGTGAAGGAGCTGTGTCAAACCCAGGTTTCATATTAGATACTTTAGAGGCATTGTTGGAAGTACAGTCAATGTTATTGATCGGAATTAAAGTACTAGGTAATAAAATACTTTGTACTTTTTCCAATTTATCAATTCGTGCTAGCACTGCCTCTAACTTACTCAATAGTAAGTCGAAAGAATGGTTCTTACTGTTCCGTTCATCTAAATGAATAGTTATTGCTGGCTGGTTATCAGAAGTAGGTGCCGTCCTAACTTCTGGATCCTCCGGTCTTAATAGTTCCGGTGTTGCATTCGGGAAGTCACTAGCTAGCTCACATGTAGATTCAGACATCGTATTTAAAAAGTGACAAAACCAACTGGAGAAAGACAAAAAAGCAAGCTACGTGATCCTCCTCTATGCTACCACTCCAAAAATAAGGTGGAAATAGTACCAGGCAGCAAACTGGAACAAAGTAAAGTACAAAAGTAATCCAAAAGAGTTTATTTCTTAAGCGCTTTTCGTCTGCTACTAAAGGCAGACTTCTTCAGAGTAAACTCATCAAGTTACACTTCTAATTTATACTAAAAACATAATTAGTTAATCATTATTAGCAAAAAGTCATTACATATTTAAAGCAACAATGGCTCAGATACCTTAAGTGCTAAAAATCATAATGTAGTTACTTAAATAACAATAAAACATCTTGCTCAAAGCACTATTTACTAAATAAATCATATCAAAAACATATATATAAAATGACCATATGTATAAGTAAAATAAAAAATATATCAAAATATATGTGTTACTAAAAAATATATATATCTAAAAAATATAAATATATATATATATATATATATAAGTCATTCTAAGGTCAAAAAACTAAGACTCACATAACAGTATTATTGAAAAAGGACACAATTGTGCATTCTGTTACATAGGATTTACATTCCATATTGTTGTAATACATTGTTAAACTTTATCTTTGTCTTATATTCTAAACAAACCTTATTAAATTCATTAACAGCAGAGAAGTAGATTTCATGGAAGAATGCAACACACTTAAAACTATGTTTCTTAGTAGGGGTTACCCCTGTAGTTTACTTAATGAACTTATAGATGAGATCACCACTAAGAGGAACAATAATTTTTATGTGCCACTTCTTCAAATGAGAGCGACAGAGGGTGTGGTAACAGTGGTAAGTTCAGTAAGTCCTGGGAGAATAGACAGGTCAGAAATTTCTAGATTCATCACTACATTTTCAGTTGACAGTATCACTTTGTGGGAGATTATTCAGAACAATTGGCAACTATTTGGGGTAGACTCGACCATATCGAACAAATTAGGTCCCAACCCTTCAGTGACATACAGAAGAGGTAGGAACCTTAAATCTTGGTTCGAAATGAAATCTACGTTGGTGAGAACCCCAGGAATGTTCAGATGCCACAATTGTAATTATTGTAGGT
Source organism: Protopterus annectens (assembly GCF_019279795.1). Taxonomy (NCBI): domain Eukaryota; kingdom Metazoa; phylum Chordata; order Ceratodontiformes; family Protopteridae; genus Protopterus; species Protopterus annectens. The sequence continues at coordinate 1,404,780,946 of NC_056739.1, read as the reverse complement.
TCATCATAGAATCAAATAGATTCAAAACGAACAAAGGTGAATTCAAACTTAAACATAGACTCACATGTAATTCCAAACAGATAATATACTTAGCTACATGCCAAAACTGTACATCACTGTATGTAGGGAAAACAGAACGTAAATTTAAAGACAGAATTTACGAACACCAGTATGCTATCAGGAAGCAAAAGTCAACAAATGCATTAGCAAAACATGTATTGGAGAATCCAAATCACCAATTTAAATTCATAGGTATTGATCAAGTGCAACAAGACAGTAGAGGTGGCCCAGCCTCATTAAAATTGCTAGCATTGGAACTGGGATGGCAAATTAGGTTGGAAACATATCACCCTCCAGGGCTTAATGAAACATGTTCTATAGGGTGTATACTTAGCCTACGTAGTTTAAATAGATAGAATGTAACAATTTTAAAATATTCTTAATGAATTTAATAAGGTTTGTTTAGAATATAAGACAAAGATAAAGTTTAACAATGTATTACAACAATATGGAATGTAAATCCTATGTAACAGAATGCACAATTGTGTCCTTTTTCAATAATACTGTTATGTGAGTCTTAGTTTTTTGACCTTAGAATGACTTATATATATATATATATATATATATATATATTTATATTTTTTAGATATATATATTTTTTAGTAACACATATATTTTGATATATTTTTTATTTTACTTATACATATGGTCATTTTATATATATGTTTTTGATATGATTTATTTAGTAAATAGTGCTTTGAGCAAGATGTTTTATTGTTATTTAAGTAACTACATTATGATTTTTAGCACTTAAGGTATCTGAGCCATTGTTGCTTTAAATATGTAATGACTTTTTGCTAATAATGATTAACTAATTATGTTTTTAGTATAAATTAGAAGTGTAACTTGATGAGTTTACTCTGAAGAAGTCTGCCTTTAGTAGCAGACGAAAAGCGCTTAAGAAATAAACTCTTTTGGATTACTTTTGTACTTTACTTTGTTCCAGTTTGCTGCCTGGTACTATTTCCACCTTATTTTTGGAGTGGTAGCATAGAGGAGGATCACGTAGCTTGCTTTTTTGTCTTTCTCCAGTTGGTTTTGTCACTTTTTAACCATCTCAAAGAAGTCCACCAGGTTTAGGAGGCATGATCTGCCCTTACCAAAGCCAAACTGGGTAGGGTCCAAGATTTGGAGGTTCCCAATGTCTCTGTTAATGAGTTCCTTGATGATGCATTCCATAGCCTTGCAGACCAGGCTAGTCAGGCTTATAGGGCGATAGATCCCGGGGTCCGTTGTGGTTCCACCTTTGTCGAGCAGGATAACTGTTGCTGTGCACCACTCTGTGGGTACATAGCCTGTAGAGAGGCTGAGTTCGAACAGTGTGTTTAGGTGAGGGGTTAGTTCATTTTGGAGCTCTTGTAAGACACAGCCTGGGACACCGTCCGGTCCCATTGAAGCTATGTTTTTGGCTTTGGATAGGGCTGTTTTAACCTGTGTGTCAGTGATTGATGGGGCCCTACATTCTTCTGGTATGGTTATGGGCCCTTTAGGGGGTGAGAGGGGGGTGAAGTTTTCACTAAACCTGTCTGCCAGAATGTTGGCAATATCAGTCGGTTCAGTGCATTTTGTGCCATTCTGCACTAATTCAGAACAGATCTGAGAGTTTCACTTAGGTTCTTGTCATAGCTAAAGAACGCTTTGTGGTTATCTTTGGAGTCATTGGCAATTTTTCTTTCAAAACTAGCCTTGGATGATTTAATGAGGGATCATAGTTTCTTGCTGATACTGATCAGGGATGTCTTTCCTTCTTGGGATTTTACTCTTTTCTGTACTAGTTTCCTCCTTCTGCTGTATAGCTTGTTTATGGCAGGGGTCCACCAGACTGGTTTCCTTTTCTTGGAGGAGTGAGTCTTGGTTTTACTTGGCATAGCATCATCCATAGAGTGCCTTTGTAAAGGTTTCCGCAGCTTGGACAGCATTGTCCTTTACCATGGGGGCTGTGAACCTTTCCACCTCGGTCTTAATTAATGTAAAGTTTGCTTTTGAAAAGTTTTTCATGGTGGTTTCCTTGATTGGGGGTGGGGGCAGAATGTGGATATCCAAAGTGATTAGTCTATGGTCTGATCTAACCAGCATGGGGTTGGCCTCCGGTGTGGAACACCGGTCACCCATGTTGGTGATGACCAGGTCCAATATGTTGTTCCCTCTGGTGGGGGTGTTGACCAGTTGATCCAGGGCATTTGAGTTTATAAATTCCAGGAAGCGTTGGGCAAGGGAGTTAGTACTTGAGTAGTTCTCCCAGTTTATGTTTGGGTAATTGAAATCACCCAGTATTAGGGTGTTTGGTAGGACCTTCATATTTCCCATTGTCTCCAAAAATGCGGAATGGGGTCCTGGGCCATGGTGGGTGATCTTTAGCAAGTTACAATTTGGATTGCAGTTTTGCCCATTGTTAGTTGCACATCGATTATCTCTGATGCATTGTGCTGCGCCACTAACTTGGAGGTGTGGGTATCCTTGATGAATATGGATATACCCCCGCCTTTTGTGTTTCGGTCCTGGTTCTGTGGCCAGAAGGTATGGTATGAGTTATAGCCTAGTAGTACTGGGGTGCTCTCAGGAACCTTAAACCAGGTTTCTGTTACTGCACAGATGTCGATGTTCTCCATACTGAGCAGTGCCTCGAGTGCGTGCATTTTGAGGTTTAGACTTCTGACTTTGAGTAGCATTACCCTCAGTTTTTGGTTACTTGTGCTATTTATGGTGGTGGGTTTGTCTTTTGAGCCTTGCCTAAAAAAAGGCACTATGGGGGCGGCAAGAGCCTTGGCCAGTATTCGAAAGCCTAAGGGTGACAGGTGCAAGCCATCTCTTGTGAAGCAACGTGGCTTGTCGAGCATGTCTTCCCAGGCGGACAGATACTGGATCCCCTTTGAATGACACCAGAAACTTAGCCAATTGTTGAAATTGATATTTTTTTCTTTATACAGTGGCATCATTCTTGGTGAGGGGAGGATGCTACTTAGGGTCAGGGTCATACCGGCCTGGGCTACATGATCAGAGAGCTCTTCCATGTCTCTTTTCATGTAATCCAGGGAGGTACGTCTCAGGTCATTCACACCAACATGGACAATGACAGAGTTGTATTTGTACTTGTACTGGAGTGACCTGAGTGCTTGTGTTTTGTGATGAATCCTGGCACCCGACAGGCAGCTAACTGTAACCTTCTCCTTGTCCAGCCTAGTTAGTGGGACATCCGTTTGCCTGACTATAGAGTCGTATATTACTAGAGTGTTGGGTATGTTATTTTGCATTAAGGGCTGTGATTGCGTGGCGCACTGATTATGTGAAGTATGTGTATCATGGTTGGTGATGGGGTGTGGAGGTTGCTTGGATGTCTGCTTTGGAGGTCTATGTTGCTTTTGCAGATTTTTATTTAGAGCCTCCGAGTATGTTTTCATGTATTCATGTGTGTTATTTGCCGGTGTTGGTTTATTAGGTCTATGTGAGACTGGTGGTGTGTTGCAAGTATTACCCTTCTCCTCTTGACTGTCAGTTCCAGACTTGGGTTGTGAGAGCTTTGCCTCCAGTTTGGCTGTATAATTGCATCTCTTGCATATATTAGTGTTTGGTGGTAGGAGGAGAGGGTTGTCTGTGTACATGAGGCAGTTGTAACATTGCCTCAAAATGCCCAGATTCACCAGTTGGACTGGAGAGTACACTGGAAACTGCCCTTTGAACATGCCTGAATAGGTAGAGTAAGCTGTTTTTTTGATTGGCTGGTGGGGACAAATAGAGAGCCTTGTCCTTCTGAACAGTATAGGGGGTCTAGTGCTAGGGTTAATTAGTGCTTGCTATGAGTTTTAAGTAAGTACTTGACTGTGAAATGAATGGTTTGAGTGCTAAAGTTGAAGGTTTGTCTAGTTCCAAGAGAGAAATTGAAGAGTAGACTTTGTGGAGCTGAGAATAGTTTAACTCTAGCTAAACGGCGCTGCCCAGTGCACAAAAATGCACAAATGCGTTTTTTATGGCAGGGAAGCGAAAGAGATAGAAATTAGCCCAAAATGGCTGATAAACTCCTAACTTCTGGGCTGAAACCACTCCTCCAGGGACAGATAGGCTGCTCAAAGCTCTCCTCTCTCACAGGTGAACAGAGAAACTTCCTTCTATCCAAGTAAGGTATGGGCAACACAGAAACTTGTAACTCAGCCCTGGATTCAGCAATAACCTGAAAACTGGACTATACTAGTTCAGAAAGGCAGGTAACAAGTATATATATATACTTTTTTCAGAAAATAGAGTAGATACAATCAAAACAACACTTTAAATGCACATAAAAGGCTATTGCACTTTATTGTGTAGCCTACAACAGTTAAACAGATTATTTAAACACAAAAATGACTTAATTCAAGTGCAGGCAGCAAATAAGTACAATATGTAGTAATAACAAACTTTTTAAATCACAGATTCGCTAAAAAACTGGCGTTTTAGGTGGAATTAGTTAAGACAGCAAGAAAAGCAGAAAAATGATACTTAATCACTCCAAAGTCACTCTTTTGTCTCTCTGCTGCTGTAGACTCTGCAGAACACCTGGAAGGCACTTGCTGAGCAGAATACAAGTGCAAAAACTGTACAAATGCAGTTTTTATAGCAGGGAAGTGAAAGAGATAGAAATTAGCCCAAAATGGCCAATAAACTACTAACTTCTGGGCTAGAACCACTCCTCCAGGGACAGATAGGCTGCTCAAAGCTCCCCTCTCTCACAGGTGAACAGAGAAACTTCCTTCTATCCAAGTAAGGTATGGGCAACACAGAAACTTGTAACACAGCCCTGGATTCAGCAATAACCTGAAAACTGGACTATACTAGTTCAGAAAGGCGGGAAACAAGTTTTTTTTTCAGAAAATAGAGCAGATAACAATCAAAATTAGTTCAAAATGGCCAATAAACTACTAACTTCTGGGCTGAAACCACTCCTCCAGGGACAGATAGGCTGCTCAAAGCTCCCCTCTCTCACAGGTGAATAGAGAAACTTCCTTCTATCCAAGTAAGGTATGGGCAACACAGAAACTTGTAACACAGCCCTGGATTCAGCAATAACCTGAAAACTGGACTATACTAGTTCAGAAAGGTGGGAAACAAGTATATATATATATATATATATATATATATATATATATATATATATATATATATATTTTTTTTTTTTTTTTTTTTTCAGGAAAATAGAGCAGATACAATCAAAACAACACTTTACCCAATTAACCAGTTAAAAATCTCAAAACTGAGCCCTGTTCCAGCAGTCAGACAAGTTCTAACTGCACAGTCATGCCACTAGGGTACAGAGAAATCTTCTCCAAAAAAGACGGCCTGGATCAGTGCACAAGTTATACAAACAAAGCTAGATCCAGCCGGCCTGAATCTAGTCTATGCTACAGCAAACAAGACGTACCGATTTCAGAAAGATACAGTTCAAGTAAGCATGCGGAATAAGCCTTTAACCAGAAATTCCCAGCTCAGAAGGGCAGAATCTAGCCTCTCCTCCCACAAGAGTGCAGACCACAAACCTTCTTAATGTAAAATAACTGGCCTGAAGCCCAAGTGCTTAACCCAGAACTAATACACTTTTAGAATAACAGACACAGCCTTCAATCAGCAGTTCCCAACTTAGAAGGATGTACACTACCTGTCCTGCCACAACAGTGCAGACCACAAACCTTCTTAATGTAAAACAACTGGTTTGAAGCCCAAGTGCTTAAACCAAAAGCCTTAGAATAACAGTTACAATTTAATCAGGCTACTAACAAGCAGTAATAAAGGCAGCAGAATAAATTCAATTGAGTACTTCAAGAAGAGGCAAAAGCAAAATAAGGTAATAAAGTAGGAAGAAACACAAATACAGTAAGTCAAGGTGTTTTTGACGAAAACGTTGCACTTGTACTTACTGGCATTAATAAAGAGAGTGGTTGAGGTCTTCCTGGACTGATATTTTTTGTTTCTTGGTTACTTTTATCAGTAGAGTCTCATTTTGGGTATTACAAATACATTAAAGCAGATAAAGTGCACATTTTTTTTTTTGGAGAGGAAAGAAACAGAGCAGATTAAGATACTATAGGGGAATGTCCTTCCCAAGTGCTTTCTCTGTACACCGCAGAGGAGATGGGACTGGTAGGAGTATCTGAAATCAAAATATGATCTCACTGTACTCAGTTGAGTGAGCAAATAAGATGGGTCCAGGAGGAGTGTGCAAAAACAGATTTACAGCAGGGGTGGGCAATTCCAAAGCCAACAAGATTAACACCACAACAGGAAACAGGGAGTGGTGGTGGGGAACTAACTGCAGAGAGACAGAGACACAATTTTTACTGAATCAAAGACACACAATATTTACTGACTCAAATCTTAAATAAGTGCAGAGAAAAGTATACTTAAATCAGCTTGTGTCCAGTTGATGTATGCAGACGAGTCTCAGTAGCCAGCAACTCTGATTAAAATTATATATATATATATATATATATATATAGAGAGAGAGAGAGAGAGATAGATATCTCTCTCTCTCTCTCTATATATATATATATATATATATATATGGATCCACTTTTAAATGTCGAAATTCAGAAATCTTGAATTTAAAAAAGTACCTAAAACATTGAGATTTCAGAATCTCGACATTTAAAAAATGGGTTAAAAAAACAAAGACAGAGACTTTCAATAAAGTATTTGCAGGGGGGCAAGCCTCCCCACACTCCCCCTACTTAAATATACCAACTCCAAGATCGCGCTACAGTGAAGAGAATGGTAATGCTCCTGTTGCAATTACCATTCTCTTCACTGTAGTGTGATCTCGGAGTTGATATATTTAAGTAGCGGGGGTGTGGGGGGTACAGGCGGGCTTGCCCCCCTGCAAACAGTTTCTTTTACTTTATTTTTTTTAACCTACTTTTAAATGTCGAGATTCTGAAATCACGATGTTTTGGGTACATTTTTTTAAAAGTCGAGATATCGGAATTTCAACATTTAAAAGTGGACCCATGTGTGTATCTATATATATATATATATATATATATATATATATATATATATATATGTATATGTTCATCGTGTTACCCTGCTGCAGTCATCACACTTGGGTTATTCTGTTGTCAGGCGGTCCCGCAGTCGGCCGGATTTCCAAAGTCTTCGTCCGACGTCGGTTGCTGTTGCCTCATCCCTGACGTCAGTGCGCCAGGGGTACATATATTGCAACCGACGCCATTTTCTTCAGTCTTTCTTGCCGCGTGGTGCCCGAAGCAGAAGCAGTTCGCAAGTGCTGGTCGGCCGACTCCTGAGATTTTCGAATTCGAATTTCAGACCGAAGTCTTCTATAAAGCTAAGTACCCCATTGGGGAAACTTTTCTTGCCTCAGTCCGATGTCAGAAAAAGTTAACAATTGTATTTCTTGTGGGAAGCAAATACCTCATAAGGATTTTCATTCTTATTGCATACCTTGCCTAGGCCCTGATCACGACGTCACTTCTTGTCATTTTTGTGCTAGGTTTAATAAGCGTACTATTAAAAGACGATTTGATTTCGCACGACACTTTTTTGGTAGAAAATTTAACTATAACATGCCGTCGGAGCTACCGACTACCGGCGTGCACAAAAAGCACAGGGACAAGGACCGACAGCCCAGGCCTAAGCCCGATTCCGAGGCCTCGGTTGATCCGGTCTCAGGTTCTCCAGTTATCAGTGAGGCTCCAACGCAGCCCCTGACTACCGCATTTCTGGAACCCGAGACCACTACGGATATTTTGATGGAATGTACTAGGCCGACGCAGCCTTTTACTTCAGGCCCTTCCGACGATTTACCTTCTAATGACTTCTGAAACGCCATCGGTTTCTGAAGGCGTTTTCAGACCGACTACTCTCACAGTCAAAACGTTTTCTAAGTCGAAGACTCCTTCTAAATCTAAAAAGACTACACTTCAGTCTCCTGTTCAAGGCCCTATGCCTAAGAAACAGATGCTCAAAATGGCTGAAGATTTGATTTCTCTTATCAGGGGTTCTCAGCCTCCTCCTGACAAAAGGCCTAGACTAGAGGAAGATTCTGCTTCCTCTGAGCAACTGTCTATTTCTTCGGATTCCTCTGAGGACCAAGACTATTCCTACTCTCCTTATGAAGATTCTGATGCTGAGGACTCTATTCCTTCAGCTTCCCCTCCTGAAGACTACTCTTTTGGGGAAACTTTACACACTATGAGGGAACATTTTCACTGGAAGGTCAGGATTACTCTGATTCCAAGAAAAGGCTCAGAGAGTTTCTTTTACTCCCCCAACACAGACCTCTAGCCATCCCACCTGTTTTGGACATTGTGGATGATGTCTACTTAGAATCCAGTTTCAACCCGGACTCTCTACCTCCTGCTCCGGCTAAGCCTGACAGATACTACAGAGTACCTGATTCCCACAAATTTCTGTACAAAAGCCCAGTAGCTGATCTAGAGACTATCTCCCAGGGTCCCAAGAGGGCTAAGGCTTCCATGGCTAAAAACCCAGTACCTTCTGAGAGGGACTCAAGAGCACTAGACAGGTGGGGGAAAAATGTTTACACCTCAGCCACATTAGCTATGAGAGCACTTCATTGTCAATTTCATATGCTTATGTATCAGCAATTTCTAATCTCTCAGTTAAAACAAAAGATAACCTCCCTCCCTCAACAATCTGAATTGAAAGAAGTACAGGATTTGTTGCACACCACCGAGCAGGTGGGCAAACATACCTTACAATGTGGGTTTGATTCTTTGGAGGTCTCCTGCAGAGCAGCTGTCACTGGATCAGTTATACGTAGGCATGCCTGGTTAAAGGAACAAAGTCTGCCTGATCATGTTAAAGCAAAACTACTAGATGCTCCCTTACAGCAGGATGTTCTTTTTGGAGTTAAAGCAGAAGAAGTTTTAAAGAAAATGGAAGATAAGGCGAAATCAGTGCAGACAGTCAAAGACTTCCTACAGGTACAACCCCCTCGCTTCAGCAGAAACTGGCCAACAAAAAATTGGTCCTTTCCAGCCACTGACAGACCTCAGAGGGGTAAATACAGGCGCCCAAGGGGCAGAGGACAACCACAAGCCCAGTATAAACCATGCCAATGGGGCACTCCAACCCAGAAGGGAGGAGAAGACAGAGCTCAACCCACCAGAAGGCAAACTCAATGACTTGCACCTCAGCTGGCCAAACAAAACTCTTTTGTCAGCCCCCTTGGGGGGAAAACTAGCACTTTTTGCAGACAACTGGCACATGGTCACAAAGGACAAATGGGTCCTAGACATAATTTTACGAGGATACAGATTCCACTTTCACACCTTGCCAATGAAAAGAAGAATGCCAAACCTGACACAAAATCAAAGGGCAGAGGCTCAAAAACAAATTACAGCTCTCATGGCCATGAGAGCCATTCAATGGGTACCGACTCAAGAGCAAGGCCAAGGATTTTACTCAAGGCTCTTTCTAGTACCCAGAAAGGACAATGCTTGGAGACCAATTCTGGACCTTTCAAATCTAAACATTTACTTACAAGTCCCAAAATTCAAGATGCTAACACTACAGCAGCTACTTCCCATGTTGGGCAAGGAAGCATGGCTGGTAACGTTGGACCTCAAGGAGGCATACCTGCATGTCCCTATCAGACAAAGTTGCAGAAGATACCTCCATGTCATTGCAGGTTCAACCCGTTATCAATTCTCTGCACTGCCCTTTGGCTTATCTACTGCGCCCAGAGTTTTCACAAAATGCCTGGCACCAGTAATTGCATTCTGCAGACAAAGAGGAATTCAAATATATCCATACCTGGACGACTGCCTCATCCAAGCAGAAAGAAAAGACATTCTCTTACATCATCTGGCCTTTGTGAAGCATCTACTTGATTGTCTAGGGTACACAGTAAACGAAAAGAAGTCAAAACCAGTACCCTCACAAAAAATGACATTCCTGGGTGCCAGCTTTGACACAACGGCTCAGAAGGCTTATCTTACACCAGACAAGCAACTACAACTGACTCAATATTTCAAGACAATGGCAACAAAGACCCAATTAACTGCAAGAAAAATTCTGCAGGCTTTGGGCTTCATGGCATCTTGCATTCTGATAATACCATTTGCAAAACTGCATATGAGGAAATTACAGTGGTACCTAAAAACGTATGGTCTCAACACAGCCACAGCTTGGACACAGTGATATCTCTCATTCCCTGTCTTCAACAGGAATTTCTATGGTGGTCACAGGCATGTCACCTTAACAAGGGTCAGCCTTTCACCTTGCCCCCAACCAGGCAAACTATCACAACAGATGCTTCAAACTATGCCTGGGGGCACACATGGCAGGGCAATGCATTCAAAGCCTATGAACTGCAGAAGAAAGAAAACTGCACATAAATCAAAAAGAGATGCTAGCTGTACAGAAAGCTCTGACAGCCTTCAAGGATCTACTACATCCAGGACAACTTGCAATAAAGACGGACAACACCACAGTAATGTGGTACATAAACAAACAAGGGGGCACACATTCCTACCCTCTTTGCAGGCAAGCAATAATCTTAAGGAACACAGCTCTGGCCTACCAAGTCCAGTTACAAGCTCAATTCCTGCCAGGACAGAAAAACATATTGGCAGACGACCTAAGCAGAAACATCAAAGATCCCCACGAGTGGAAACTAGACCCACAAATATTTACAATGATAACTCAAAAATGGGGCCTTCCGAATATAGACCTGTTTGCCAGTCCTCAAAACTACCAACTGACCAAATTTTGCACAAGGACATTCCACCATCAAGCTTGGAAAGTGGACGCTCTCTCCTTCAGTTGGAAAAACCTGACAGCATATGCCTTTCCTCCATTACCTCTTCTCACAAAGGTTCTTTTGAAGGTCAAAAAGGAGAAACCTCAACTGATTCTCATAGCCCCAGACTGGCCATGCCAGCACTGGTACCCGCTATTGAAGAATATGGCTCACAGCCCACCATGGATATTGCCTCAAATACCTCATTTACTCACGCAGCAAAACAAACAGATTCTACACAGCCAGCTAAAAACCTTAAACCTGGCTGCATGGCAAATCTATTAAACATCCAACCAGTCCCTCTTTCACAAGCAGTTCTGGATGTTATTCTGGAAGCCAGGAGGCCAAGCACCAGGAAGGCTTACTCGGACAAATGGAAAAGGTTTTCTGCCTGGAACCAAGCTAAAGGCCAAGACACAACTCAGCCTCATATGCCTCTCATTCTGCAGTATTTAGCTGAGATGTTGCACAAAAGACTTTCCTTCTCCTCAATTAAAATCCATGCTTCAGCTATTTCAGCTCACTACGACACAAATCCACCTTTATTTTCACATCCTCTTCTAAGACAGTTCCTCAGAGGGGCAAAAAACATTAGACCACCTAGAAGAGCTCCTACACCAACATGGGACCTCAACTTTGTTCTGGAAAAACTAACGTTACCTCCCTTTGAACCAGCTTTCTCTGCAGACCTTCAGTTCCTATCTTGGAAGACTGCCCTGCTCCTGGCAATAACTTCTGCTAGAAGAGTCTCAGAATTACAGGCACTAATGGCAGTGGAACCTTTCCTCATTTTTCATCAAGACAGTGTTTCTCTACGAACTAATCCTTCCTTCATGCCTAAGGTGGTTTCCAGTGTAGCTTTAAATCAAACCATCCACCTACCCACTTTCTTCCCCAATCCACAGAACAAAGGTGAGAGACTCCTGCATTCCTTGGACATTCACAGGCAGCTTCGTTACTACTTGGACAAAACTAAGGCTTTCAGAAAAACTGACCAGATCTTTGTATCCTATGCTACAGCTTCTCAAGGGAGGGCTATATCCAAACAAACCATTTCTAAATGGATAGGCCATTGCATACGATTCTGTTATACCCATCATGGGAAACCAGTCCCTCCTACCATTAGATCCCACTCTACCAGGGCAACAGCCACCTCTACAGCCTTTCTCAGGGGGGTTCCTACCAAGGAAATTTTAGAAGCTGCAACTTGGAGTTCTGTACACACCTTCACCAAACACTATCACTTACCTCTTTATTCTAAGTCCAGGGCAGGCTTCGCCACTGCAGTTCTGCAGGGCCTCATTGCCTCCACTAACCCTCTATGATACCTCCACCCTACCTTAGCTTTGGGACTCAACCCAAGTGTGATGACTGCAGCAGGGTAACACGATGAACATAGTACAGTTTTGTACCTACCATAAATGTAGATGTTAGAGTGTTCACCCTGCTGCAGTCCAGGTTACCCTCCCTCCAACCCCTCTGATCTACTGGCTAAATCTCTGCTATGCCTTACTGATATATTTGCTTTTTAGCTGAAGGGATTTTGTGTTTGTACAGTGTTCACACCATTTGGTACTAATTTTGATTACCTTTTTGGGGGCACCTGACATCTGGGGCAAGAAAAACTGAAGAAAATGGCGTTGGTTGCAATATATGTACCCCTGGTGCACTGACGTCAGGGATGAGGCAACAGCAACCGACGTTGGACCAAGACTTTGGAAATCCGGCCGACTGTGGGACCGCCTGACGACAGGATAACCCAAGTGTGATGACTGCAGCAGGGTGAACACTCGAACATCTACATTTATGGTAGGTACAAAACTGTACTATATATATATATATATATATATATATATATATATATATATATATATATATACTTTGATTGCCTATACTGAAAAATAAGCAGGTAATTGGTGATCATTTATCATTTTTTGCATTAAATGATTTCATATTATTAAGTTGAAGCTTTTGAGGTTCAGATCATTTCTGTTAAATCTGCTATAGTGACTTTCCTAACAAAAGTGTAAAAGCAGACCTTAAATGAAACACAGTAAAAGGGGTAAAAAATTTATGGAGAAACAACTCTATTGTCCAATGAAAATACATACTTGTTGTGATCATTACTGAATACCAAAACAGGCTACTTACTTTCACAAGTATATACTGGATAATAGGATTGGTAGACAGAATTGCTAAATAATGTTTAGATGTAATGCTAAATAGCATTAAAGTGGTACAACATTGCTGAGTTAATGCGCAGTTTGTCAAATGACATTTTTGTGTCACTGTTGGTCAACTGGAGTGGTGATCGATGTGGGAAGAATCAAAGCCTACAACACTGAATGTAAGCTAAGTGGGAGTGAGTAGTAATGCTAAGTATTTTGTTCATAGCATAGAGGATTTTGATCAGGTCACCTATTATAATCCATTTATTATATGTTCGAGATCAGGTCACCTATTATAATCCATTTATTATATGTTCGAGATCAGGTCACCTATTATAATCCATTTATTATATGTTCGAGATCAGGTCACCTATTATAATCCATTTATTATATGTTCGAGATCAGGTCACCTATTATAATCCATTTATTATATGTTCGAGATCAGGTCACCTATTATAATCCATTTATTATATGTTCGAGATCAGGTCACCTATTATAATCCATTTATTATATGTTCGAGACATGGATGCCAAGAAATTCACCTCGAGAGTGAAGCTCATGTGTGTTGCTGTGTGTGTGCGCGCGCGCGTGTGTGTGTGTGTGTGTGTGTGTGTGTGTGTGTGTATGTTATAGTGGTACTGTGGTACTGTTAATGAAAGGGTTTTTAGTACCCTAAGGGGCAGGGGTAGTGTTACTGTTAGCACACATGAGTAAGGCGATGCAGGGAAATGAAGTATGCTGGTTGAAAGTTAATTCTCAATGTCTAGAACCACTTAGTTGCTGAAATGCTAAAATGACTTCTATTACAGTCCACTTGTAATATTCCAAATATAAGTTGCTTTAACTCAAGCCATTGAGCAACACCATGCTAAAATAAAACTTAAGAATAGATGTTTGCAGTTTAGAGTTAGGATCTGCTTCGCTCCTCTCCCTTGCCTCCCTTAACTTCATAACTAACCTCACAGACAAATATTTTCTAACAGCCAAAAGTATAAATCTCTGCATTTAATTCCCAGCTTCTATCTTGTCTTATGTACATTCTGTTTCCCCTTTAATAATTTAGCCTCACCACTTCAACCCAAACTTCAGCAAGCATATAATAAGATTGCCACAATTGCTTCTGGGCACAGTAGTCTTATCCATCACTCTCGCTTTCTCTATGATCTTTGCTGACTTGAATGGAACCACTACCTTCCTTCTAGAAAGCCAAATGTTCTTGGTTCACAAGCATCTCTGCTACCCATACTGTTACCAAAGATTATTAATGGGAGGCCTCCCAGAGAGCCATAGACAATTCAGTCATCATTTGGTCCATGTTCTCTTGTCCTTCAGTGAATTTGGTGGCTCGCTGTTTCCCACCTAAACTGGTGAAATTTGAAGCTCAGTTCCAAGACAAGGGTTACCAGTGATGGACATATGTATCCCTCCTTGTCTCCCACCTGCACACCCAATGGATATACAGCTCTGGTACTACCCAAGTGTTACAGTCCCTCACCAAGAGAACTGTATATAGAAAAAGAAAAGGAAAGATATGTATTAAATGGTGTAGAGCAGGAATTTATTGAAAAGGGAAATGACAGTGAAGGCTTTGTGAACTGCATCCATGGTATCCATTGGAAGCACCTTTTATTTTGATAAATACAGTCAACAGTCTGACCTTCATTAAAATTAGGCAAGACACATTTTATAAATTCAAAGCTTAACCACACAAGCAGATTGTAAAGCAAAATAGCTGGCAGTGATAGTTTTGATGATGCCAAGAATAGATTGCACTAACCCTATTGCAGAATTTTCTGTATGTTTATCTCATATCTGCAAGATGAACTACAAAATGAAAAGAAGAATGTATGGAGTAACATGAACATTTTACACATATGTTTAATGAGATGCTAAAGATGGATACATCAAGGAGGATGTAAGGACAGAGAACATAATAATTCCACGTTTATTATTTAGAGTTTGCATATAATCTTATTTTATTACTTATAACAAAGCAAATGTATATCTCTGCAGTTTTTGTCCCATAGAGTTCCTTTTGGAACTGTTTATCTCAGAGGCCATCCCATTTTCTTGTGTGTCTCTCTGTTATGATACTATAGTCACAATTCTCATCTGCTGTGATTTTGGCATAGTGCAATGATTTTTGCTGTCAGAGTTTGCTTTGAATCTCCAAGATGTATACATTTTCTTGCTATACTTAGAGCTTTCTATATTTTTAAGGCAATACGCCTTATTAAAGAACTAAACTAAATCTATACAATGTTATCAACTATGTATATTACGTGAAAACATTATATTTTGAAAAATAAAAAAAAGTACCCCTCTTTCAGACCTGCTGTTAGGATTTTTAAGGGCTAGTGCTATGATTTTTAATGTCCAAAGGTTAAGTGATATGACTGTTGTCATTTCTTAGATGATTGCCTAGGGTGTCAAAGCATTACTTTATGATTTAAAGTGTTTCAAATATCAGGAATACAGTTGAAAGAAAGTACAGAGCATATTAAGAGTTGCAAATGATTATTTGTATTTTATGTTAGTTTATAGATAAGTGGGTTGGACTACATGAAAGCCCTTTTTCAAAAACAACCTAGTTACGTGTATTAACATACGCATAAAGTCAAATTTCCATGAAATGGGTGCCAGAGGTATCCTACTAAAATCACACTATGCTTAACAATATGCGGCCATAATGATTCAAAGAAACAGATATTCAGCCAATGTAACTTGTTGTTGTGTCTTTCGGCTTTTCCCGGTTAGGGGTCGCCACAGCGGAACTCCAGTCCGCTAATAATTGGCAGTAGATTTTTACGTACCGAGTTGCCGGCTCTGACGCACAACCTTCAACGAAGGTACGCCCATTCACGCATGTCTCCATACAGAAGACGCTCTAGCTGAGAATCGAACAGGACAACGTCTTACTGTGAGGCAACAACGCTACCGCAGCACCACCACCACAGTTGTAACTAAATTGTGATAGTATATAATGCAGAGATTTGTCTAAACAACATTCATAAAAACACAAGTATAGTAGTTAAACTCTGTTAGTGTTAGCATTCTTGTACATTCTATAAACAACTTTCAAAAAGTATGTATGTATGTATATATATATATATATATAGAGAGAGAGAGAGAGAGAGAGAGAGAGAGAGAGGGGTATATTAGTCACTGTTAATCGTACTCTGGACAGAATGCAGTGATTTGTTTGAATGTTCATGTAAAAGCACAACTTTTGTAGGCATTGAACTGTAAATGTTAATCATAATGTAAGCAGATTGCAAATGTGTTTGGAAACATAACTCAGAAGGTTATCAATCTGTTTTGTAATTATTATTTTAAAAAGTTGTTGCTGTGGGTTATTGCCAAAAGCAGTCATTGGACCAGTTTACTTGCTTGATTAACAAAGTTGAATTATAAGTAAATAAATACCTCAGTGAGATAGTTTAGAATAACAAGCAAAACAAACAAATAAATCTAAGTACATAATCTTGACCAGTAGCAGTCTGGCTGAATGTTACATCGGGAGAAGGAAAGAAACAAATCTTAATACCAGAAAGTCAGGTGTGGCATGTATCTGAACTGTACTGATATTTAACATGACTGGCAAATAACCTTATAGTCATTATGCAGCATGTATATGCTGGAAGATTATTCCACATTTAGGAACAAAAACAGCAAATATTTTGGTGGTGTATTTATATCAAGTTCGGACATTTGGTATTAGAAAAGTAACTGGATAGAAGTTGAATATCCTGATGTTTGTTTTGACTGTAAAAGTAGTTGCCGAGGATGGACACTAATTTTTTTCTTTGCTGTTTGCTTCCTTGTTTGTTGGTTTGTTTGTCTGTTTGTTTGCTTGTTGTTTGTTTACAGTGGTAGAGCACTGATCCATATTTGTCAGTTTCAGGTTCATTCAAGAAATTACGCAGACAAACATAACAATTAAAACATGTCTGGTTACCATACATAGAGTATTTACACAGTTGCTTTAAGTAAATATAACAAAGTATATAAATTGCTATTTATAATATGTACATTAAAAAGCGACCATGACTCTAATTTGCATAGCTAAAAAGAAACAGCTGAAAGAACATAACCTTTCTTCTCTAGGACCTAATCTCTGTGACCCCCCCACCCCCCACTCAGCCCCTATATTTAAAAATACTTAATCTCTTACACCAAATTTCAGTGTTCACTAGAAGCATATATCTCTAGAAAGAAGACTAATGCAAGTGTTTAGCTCCAAGTCATGTTATACAACACAAGGCTCTATAGATCCCTTCACATTACAGTCTACTGAGGGATTCTCTTTGTCTGTTGAGAAATAACATAAGGAACACACTTTTTCCTTCTTCTTTTATTCTGTTCTGTTTGCTTTGTTTCTTTTTATAATTGAAGTAAATAAGTATAATTGTAGTAAATAAAGCCCAACAGACCAACAGCTTGTGTATTAATATTTTTCTGGGCTAGGCGTCTGTTAAAATGCACTAATGCATTCAGCTACAGTAGCTACCAAACATGTGAAGGACTCTTTTCATTCTTATGAACACGTACATAAATGCATGGAACTAGCCATACCCAACAGAATCAAGACGCTCTCCTCCAAAAAAAGGAAGCCAATCTGGTGATCCCGTGCCATTAATAAACTCTACAACAGAAGGAAGAAACTGTTGCAGAAAAAGGTGAAGTCCCAAGACTGGAAAAAACTCCCTTATTAGCCTCAACAAAAAGTTGAGATCCCTCATCAAATCCTCCAAAGTTATGAAAGCAGAATTGCGGCAGACACTAAAAACAATTCCAAAGCTTTTATAGTTATATCAAGATTTGCTCTGACTTACTGCACAATGGTATCTCCTATACTGAGACAACAGATATTGCCAACATACTGGCCGACAGATTCAGTGCCAACTTTACCCCCCCCCCAAAGAACCAATCACAATGCCGTAAGAATACCAGGCACCCAGCATTACTGCAGCACAAGTTAGAGCTACATTGTCCAAGGCCAGGAATACAGCTTCCATGGAACCCGATAATATCCCTGGCTGTGTTCTACATGGACTAAAAAGTGAACTGGCACCACGTCTGTGTGCCCTGTTAAGTCACAGCCTCACCTCAGGCTTTGTCCCCACTGAATGGCACACTGCTATAGTCATCCCTCTCCATAAAGGGGGAGCGACTACAGACTCTGGGAATTATCATCCCATTAGTCTGATGAGTCTGATATGTAAAGCAATGGAGCGCATCATCATGGACCTGCTTAACAAAGATATAGGAAATCTTCAAACTCTAGACACAATGCAATTTGACTTTGTGAAAGGGAGAGCATGCTTGCTCAACCTGGTTAACTTTTTTGAGTCAGTCACTAGGTCTGTGGATGAAGCTAAGGCAATGCATACAACCTGCCTTGATCTGGCCAAGGCATTTGATACCATTCCGCACTTGGGAATTAATGATAAACTCACCAAACTAGGCATCGACCCCTATATCACTAGGTGGGTTGCAAATTGGCTCACAGGTAGAGCACCCTGTATGAAAGCAGACTCCTAGTCAGACTGCCGACCAGTCATGGTTGGAGTCCCACAGAGATCAGTCCTGGGTCCTCTCCTGTTCGGCATCTACTTCTCAGAAGTCCAGGCCAACATAATGTGACCAATTCACAGATGACTGCAAGCTGGGAGCCATTATTAACTCCCCAAGTGATGCAGACATCCTACAGAAAGCCCTCGATGAGACCAATGACTGGTATCGAAACAACGGCCCTGAGCTTAACACCAAGAAATGCGTCGTCATCCCCTTTGGTAAAAGCACAGTTCCCACTAATTACCGCATCGATGGGAGCTGACTGAACACTGAAGGTGTTATAAGAGATCTAGGGATGCAGGTTGACAGAAACTTCTCCTTCGACCACCACATTGTCACTGTGGTCAGAAAGTCCTTCTATGTGGCACATCTCATTATCAAGGGTTTTGCATCCAGGAAGAAAGAGGTCATCATCTCTCTCTCTACTCTTTCCTCATTAGACCAATCATCGAGTATAATACCCCATTTGGTATGTACCTCAGTAGACACCTGCAACAGCTGGAGAGGCCACAGAAGTACCTCACGAAGAGGATTCTAGGCATTAAACACATGTCCTACATGAACAGACTCAAAAGACTCCAACTATTCTCTGTCTCATATCACCTACTTAGAGGTGATCTCTGCTTGACTTACTACGCCATGTCTGACCCAGCTCTATTAGAAATGCTACATCTAAAGAAATCCCAATCCCTCCGCACCGCACACTCCAGAGACCTCAACCTCATTACCACAATCAGCAGAACATGCTGGAGGGATGGGTTCCTCACCCAGAGACTGCCCATGCTCTGGAATAGACTTCCCGTACATGTCAAGCAGAGCACCTTGCTGTCCCTCTTCAAGAGAAATCTTGATGAGTGGATGGGTAATAGAAAGTTCACTCTGGGGATCACTCAAGTGGCTCTACTTGATAGAGGCACTGGGAACTAATGTTGGGTGGCACAATGCCAGGGCACTTCTATGGGCTAGGCTTGTAAAGGCTCCAGGGCCATTAGCCTAGTATATACTTATGAACCTAATACAGTGGCATGCATAGTACTCTAAAAGAAGTTGACAACATATAAGAAACTTGTTAATAATATTGTACAGAAAAAATGTGCAGATAAAGCTAGATTAAGAGGAAGGCACTTGTCATTAATGTCACATGACACTGCACAATGTTATGGCATATAAAATCAGCAACAGCATAGAGGTTTCCAAGTAGACAAGATGGGTATGACATTTGGGTAAATCTAAAGATAAATTATAAGTAGAAGTAGGAATGGTGATATTAATTCTACTGTACAAGTCCACATGTTGAATGTTGTGTGCTTTGTTGACATACATGTTAAAAACTACACTAAATGCAGAAATAGTGAGATATGTACCATTCCCTGGGATATGTTGGTATCCAGTCCACTATAGTATACACCACACAGATAAATTCAAGAAACAGCAATACCACTAAAAGCATATGCCACACAGAGTTAGTGGATAATTTATTTAGCAACCTAATTCAGCAATGCTGATGAGCACAGTGCTGGGAGGATCTACCTGTATCTACATGGAAATTTTAAGATGTTTATTAACAACTGTAGTCTTGCCTAACTCTATATTTAATCTAATATTTTTTAGAATTTATAGTAGTTCTGCTGTGCTAAGCTGAGTTTGCTAAACTTGAAGCTGTTAGGATGTGTGCAGGCAATATTTTCACTATAGTTTGCTAGAGCATTAGAGAGTTGCAACATAATGCTGTCAAACAGACCTTGTAATTAAGCTGTCAAGTTGCATTATTTGAAATGACATGGCTTTACTGAGTGAAAGTCGGTTAATTGGCCTGCCAGTTATCCATTCTGAACTAAGCCCTCATTTCCATACAAAACATTTTCTGAAATGTCAAAAGCATGATCAATAGCAAAACAGAATTTTTATAAGTAGGCTCTCCTGTGTATAGAGGAGCTGTCCATTTCTGCTGAAGATCAGAAGATAGTATTAACTAAGTAATAAGAGTAATGACTTAAGCTCCACACGAGGGACTACTAGAAATCTATACTTCATACAGAAGTTTGTTTAGTTGTGATTGTAATAGTTATATTTTTCTTCTCACTGCAGACTTTCTCTTGACTGAACATGAAACATTTTATCAGTAAGATAATGACTAAAATATGTAAGATATTTATTAAATAAAATGCCTAGCCTTGTAATTAACATTTTCGATACAGACCAGACAACTGCCTCTGTAGTTAAAGCTTTGGTTATAATACTACTGAGTTGAAATTTAGTCAGAAAAAATCTAATAACATTCCCTGAAATTCAGAAACATGTTTTTGCTTTCTAGTAGCTGAGTTTTGAATGAAGACTGACAAGGAGCCAGGTGGAAGGGATTCAGAGACACTTTAAGCTCAGTGACAGAAGGCCAAGAAATACTGCAGTGTGTATATATAATATGGAAATAACTAAATAATTACATAGAAATAAACAATGCAATTAAATGAGGTGTGGTAATATGGTAGAGTAATTTAGAAACATATATATTTCATATGGACAAAAGCTACTTCTAGAGATGCTGACCACTGTAAAATCCCAAAGTTACACGTGAAAGACAGTAAAAACAACATGGGGTAGCGGTCACATTATTAAATGTATACAAGAGGCTGTTGTCATTACTAGTGGTCACAGAGATGCAAGTTTTCTCCCTCAGTGTCACAGAGTCATCCATCTGTGTCCAATATACCATGCTTTCCATAACACAGAAATGGTAGTGCTATCATGTGGAGAGAGGCACTACACAAGAGCTGGTCAAGAAGTGTCAGCCATGGACACAGTCACCCAAGACATGTGGAGTACCATCTTGGTGGGCACAATCCCATGGGGCGCATGGAGTACCATCTCTGTGGAAACTAAGGTAAGTGATGCTTTGAGAATATTAACTAAAGGTACCTTTCAGCAGCCAAAATGGGACATGATGCATGTGTCCTTGGTGTCTGTCTCAAGGATACTCCTCTAGTTTTTTGATGCCATGTTGTGTGGGGGACTGTGTTTGGTGCTCATGTAACACTGAGAACAGAGGCACCACACTGCATACATTTCATGTCGTAGCCTGTTTCCCAGAGGTACTCTCAGCTGTTATCTTCTCCAACATTGCAATAAAGGCCCCAAACAAGGGAGCAGGTACAAAGTTATATCAGCCATAAAGGGGTTCTGCTCTTTCAACTGCTAAGTTTTCTCTAATGTACAGGGGAACCATTTACAGTGTGCAAGTATCCCAACCCAGCACTGCCCACAGGTCCCACATGTAGCAAAAGTGTGATCCATACCAGCAGTTTGTGTGGGTCGATTTCTCACATGGTCATCTCATTAGTGATGCTAGGTATGCTCTGAAGCCATTGCTAATGACACCAATTAGATACCCACAGACCATGGAAGAGATTGCTTAAAACAATCCCCTGCCATAGATAAAAGTAATTGGTGAGACTGTGTTTGGATGCTAGATGTCTCAGGTGGTGCATTGCAGCATGATCCTGGAGCATGCAGTAACATTTTTATAGTACGTGTAGTGCTGCATAACAAGGTGATACACAACCAGTTAGAGTTGGGCAGAAACATTCAGGAAGAGGAGGAGTAGGAAATCCTGAAGTCAGTAACAGAGGAGGTACAAGTTGAGAAACTTATGGAAGAGCTGGCTGCAGGGGATGACTGTGTAAGGTGGAGGCAGGCACAGTATGCCATTGCACTGGCTAAGATACAGCATCTGGCTCATAATGATGGGCCAGAATAAGCCTAGCATATAGTAGTAAAATCTTGAATGTAGTAGTATGCCTAGGCTGTAGTACACCATGCATAGACTAGCCACATTATGCATCAGACCCAGGCTATCTACTCAACAAAGTACTGAGAGTAGGGTACAGTAGTCATCACAGGTACAGGAGGTGTGGGCCACAGTGCTAAGTCTCAGCAGTCTGCTGTGTGTGTATGTGTGTGTGTGTGTGTGTGTGTGTGTGTGTGTGTGTGTGTGTGTGTGTGTGTATGTGTGTGTGTGTGTGTGTGTGTGTGTGTGTGTGTGTGTGTGTGTGTGTGTGTGTGTGTGTGTGTGTGTGTGTGTGTGTGTGTGTGTGTGTGTGTGTGTGTGTGTGTGTGTGTGTGTGTGTGTGTGTGTGTGTGTGTGTGTGTGTGTGTGTGTGTTGGAGGGGGTTTAATGATATGTGTATTGGTGTGTGTGTGTGTGTGTGTGTGTGTGTGTGTGTGTGTGTGTGTGTGTGTGTGTGTGAGTCATAAAAGGGTGATTTTAGAAAAGTGAGGAGACTGATAAGTGGAGTCTTGTCTCCCAGTGTGCTGAGGGGGGCTGGACTGATATGTGTGTATCTGTGTACTTAGACAAAGATCAAGTAAATAAGGCAGCAATGTAGTGAGGTCTGGCAGACAGGTCTACAGCACCAATAGGAGATGCATGGGCTATCCATGCATGTCACAATTCCTCCGACACGCCAGTAATGGATCTGGTGCACGGCCAATCCCCTCACAATCCAAAAACCACAATGGTCAGCACTCCAAAGTCAGATTTCATTGCTACTTTATTGTGCAAACATCAATATCAAAACATGCGTACAGACAGCATGTTAAAAACCAAACTAGAATACCGGTTTCAGCTATTAAGCCTTCATCAGTGCATCCTTCCCATCCTCTGTCATAATGTTCCAAAAGCATCTAGGCAGATTTTGGAGCTTGGAGAGGAGAAGATAAATGTTGATACATCGGTAATCACTGGCAAAGACTGAGAATCTCATGGAGTTGCTGTCAGCAAGGGGAAGTTGGGCCATGACAGTACCATGTGTGATGATGTGGCCTTACTATACATGTGTGATGATGTGGACTTACTATAAGGCCCATTGTACTTTCTCCTGGGATGTTAGGGATATGTGCAGGGGAATTTAGGGATATGGCCTGTCAAGCACTTCATTATAAGCAGCAGTGGTCACTCTCATCCTACGACAGCCTGTCTTCAGTACTGGGAACTTTTGAACCCAGATGGGAGGTGCTAAACTCCCAGGGAAATGATGCACTACTCTTAACACATGCAAGTGCTAACTGCTACAGCATGCAAAAGAAAAGAAACAAAAATATGTACATGGGAGATTTTATTTTTGATGAAAAAAGTGAAGCATGCCCTCCAGTGGTTCAAAAGTTATCTATCTGATGGGGTCAATATTTAAAATGGCAAACTGGATACTTATCTTTTCTTACAATCACAGTTAGGGTCTCACAAGGATCTATCCAGAGCCCTATACTTTTTAATATATTAATTAATGGCCTACATACTTCCGTACTGTATCCACATGTGCCCAACTAATCCAATATGCAGATGATTCTATCCTAATATTTTGTATTATAAACCCATCCCAACTTCAACAGATAACCCAAGAATCCTGTGCTTCAAAAGAAACCTGGCTTAACTATTCTCAACTTCTACTTAATTCCAGTAAAACCAAGCTACTTCTATTCATTCCTAAACCACACAATATAGATAAAGCAAACATTAACACTGACTCATCAAATAATACAAACCTAGAAGTGGTCTCCCATTTAATATCACTAGGGAATTATCATTGATAGCAATAGGAAATTTAACATACATATACACCAGACCATTAAAGAGATCCATCAAAAACTTGACACACTTTATAGAGCCAAACATTATCCTCCTGATAGTATTACAAATATAGCAAACACCTCTTTACTTCCAGAACTCTTTTATGGGTCTACAGTGTTAGCAAAACTACAGGCCACTCAAAAATACAAACAACAGCAAAGCTATCTAGCCAAATTTACCACAAGCCAAACTTATAGAATGCACCACTGTATAGTCATTAAACAACTAAATTGGCTAGGACTGTTTAATTGTCACCTATTCTCAACTAACAGTAACCTTTAACACAGTATACCAACTACAACATTCACAACATTGATAGAAATCATTCAGCATTGCTAGCAAGAGCAGTGTGCTAAAAATATATAATTCTCCTTACAACATGCATGCCTAATAACTTGATTGAAGATGCCCTAAATTCAAACTGCATCTGTAAGTTATGGAACTTGATCCACATCATACTGAGACTTATAAACAACCTCCTCACCTTCAAAAATGAGTTAAAGCAATAACTGCTGCCTATCCTAGGAAACATTATCCATGTTATATATACAGCAAACACAAGAGTGTCTAATGCTACATGCATTTACTATAAATATCAACATTTCCTTTATTTTGTTAATCAGATCCGCTGCTCACTCTCCATTGCTTAAAGCAACACTCATGTAACTCCCTTCCATTTTGCCTCTTAATCTGTATATGTTTACTACTTTGAAACTACAGCTTTCCTGACACAAAATCTTTTCATACTACTCCTCCATAAGAGGCTTACAGCAAGCTTTAGTAAAACTCTTCTGCTGTATCTCTACATCTCTTCACACAGACAAATATTTGCCTCATTATATTATTTTTGTACTTTACTGTGTTGCTACAGCATTTTGTATTATACGCTTGAATGCTAAAGGATGGATTATTTTTGATTGATTATGGCTTTTTATTTTTATTGTTCATTGTCTATTGTAACATAGTAATGGGGTATTTCTACTCAGGCCATCACTGAAAAGGGGCTACTATGCCCAGTCAAGATTTTCTGCTAAATAAATGCAAATAAAATAATAAATTAAATAAATAAAGAAAGAGACTATAATTGCTGGAATCAGGGATTCCCTGTAGAGGAAATTGACTGGCAATGATGTCATCTGCTCATATTAAGCAATCGTTATTCTGCCTTTGTAAGACTAATGTGTATTTGTGTGAATCAAGTTGTAATACTTTGCTGACACTACTTTTACTGTAAAGCAAAGATGAAATACATTACTGTGACCATTTTATTAAAATCACAGTCAGGCGTTTGAGGTGCATGCATTCAGAAAGTGGCTATAATTTCTGGGTAGAAGCACTTATTATGGATGAAAGTGACTGGCCATGCTGTCATTTGCTCATATCAAACAGTCATTATTATAGCCTTGGAGGACTAATGTGTATTTGTGTGAAGCAAGATGAAATAATTTACTGTAGCTGTTGTTTATATCAAGAATTTTGAAATTCATTACTATGGTCAGCATTTTAATCACAGTCAGGGGGTATAACAGTAAATGCTCCCTGTTGGTGAAAGTGACTAACTGTGCTGTTATTTACTTAAGATGAACTGCCATTACTCTGGCTTAGCAGCAGTAATGGGTATGCATGTGAAGCAAGTTGACTACTACTGGTGCTGCTGTTTGTATATAAAATTAACTACATTACAGCAGCACATTACTTTTGCTATACTTTAACCACTGAAAACAGAAACCTAATGTAATGATGCAAAATCTGTATGTAACAGTGGTTCCTGTAAGTCTGATCTTGAAAAGATGATGGTTTCAGGTGGCTACCCCATTTGCATTTTTAATATCCAAATAAATAAAGAACTGCAAAACAATACACATGACTAAATACATCCAAGGAAACCAAATATCCAGATGAACAGAGAGTTGTATTGGTAAAAATACAACATAAATGTTTTGGCATTGTCACAAACACTTCTTTAGATGTTAAATAAAAACAGAAACAGCCAATCTTTAAAACCACAATCAAAGCCAATCAAAAATGCTACCTAATACATACATAATCTACTACAATTAGCATTCTAACCTATCATCTAGTATCATCTTAATAACAATAAAAATGTCATCTGACTAACAATGCTAATATTATAAAGAATTAAAATCATTATTTGAAGTATAGGTTGACTACCCATTGCATTATGCTAATTGTAATTTAATTAATTTCTGAAGAAGTATTGATGACAAAGTGAAAGTGCTTTAATTTTATTTTGCCAATAAAACTCTGGATATTTGGTTTCCTTGGATATACTCAGCCATGTGTGATGCTTTGCAGTTATTTTATTTATTTGGACATTAACTTGTACTTGGTACATGGTTTCATATTTTGACTGCATTTTTAATGTGGCAGTTCTTTTTAATCTATGGTAAAGTGTTGTCTTTTCTCTTTTATCTCCTTGATGCTTCTGCAAGCAGTATTGTTTGAAAATTATTTCTTCTCCTTGAATTTTAAATTTAGTGCTGGTGATATTTGAGCATTGAGACTATAGTTTTTGGCTGACACCCATTTTTTTTAAATGTTGGTTTCTGAGTTGTATCCACCAGTCCTAATGCAAGAAGGAGGAGTTATGTTAGTTGGTATGCAGTTTTTATGATAACTGGTTGTCCAGACTTTGGGCTGGATGTGCCTGCTTTTCTGTATTCTTTGCCCAGATTTTCATTGTTTGGAGTTTGACAGATATGTATTATGTTTGTGAACTACTAACATATTATCAGACATGCACTGAATGTATCATCTGGAATTGCCTCTTGGATATTTTCAGCTATTCTGTAATCTGGGTTGAATTTTGTTCATGGTCTTGCATACACCTTGTGTTTTCTTTCCCTTTTGTATGGATACATTAATAAGTCCCAATCCTCTGGTTATAACACCAGCCTTATATAATTGTGGTTATTGTTTATTTTAATTTTGTGAAATATTCAACATTTTTTGTTAAATAATAACTATTTTCCTTCAGTGCTTCTTACTGCCTGCTGAACTATCTGTTAAGCATTATATTCAGATCTTTGCAGTATTACATTCCTTTACAATATGTTGAGTTAATCGTTACCTTAACGTCATCCGATTATGCAGTTAGGCAGATTTCCCTATGTGAAACTAGTTTTTTACAGACTCTTGGGAGTTAAGGGCAGGAGAATATTTTGTTTATTTATTTGCAGTCCCATGGCAGTTATGGGATGGGGATATAGTTAATTAGTTAATTACCTACTTATGTACATGCTTAGATAGCTAGTTAGTTCAATGCATATTTATTTACTGGGGTTGGAGCACTTCTCCAACTGGATCTATTTCAGGCTTTTCATGGAGGCAGGATTGCAAAAACCTCTTTTTGCATGTAAAACATTCCAAGAAGTAATAAGAAAACATACATAAAAAGAGGTGAAGGTATATATATAGTACTGATTACAATATTTATAACATGCTGTTGTGTATATGTCTAAATTACCTATTTACTATCACAAGAAAATTCTAGTCTACTACAAGTAAGTTGGTGGGGAAGAAACAATGGGTTATGAAACATGAATAATGTTACATCACCAGATTCATTGATTTTTTTTTTATTAATGCTCCAATAAAGCCTAGCTATTTCTGTGTATATTTCTTCAATTTAAGCTCTTGTATGGCTGTTTGCCCTATCTGACACTACCCTGCATCGGGAACCTTCTGGTTGTTCAATGTTCATTTGACCTAAAAGTGATCATAGGATCATATGAGGTTACTAGGCTAATGTTCTTGGGGTCCTCACAAGCCTAGCCAACAGTTTATCCCCAAAAATAAACCAAAGTCAGCACTTGTCACCCCTGACAGTGAGGGGCACAGGTGAAACTCCTGGGACAAATTTGTGGTTTCAAATCCACTTAAGGTGACGCTTAAAGACAGTCAGTGAGGTACTCTGTTTGACGTGTATGGGAAGCCTGTTCCAGAGAGGGGCAGCCTCTAGGAGACAAAGCTGTCTCTCCATCAGGTTTTGCTGATGCTGCATATTAGATTCAGACCTTTCAAGCGGGTAATGTGCGAGAAGTTAGACTTATGGATATGGAGCATCTCTAGTAAGGTGGGGTCCGAGATTGCCTTGTAGGTGAGACACAGATCAGCACTGAGCAATCTCTACGATACTGAGTAGAGTGATAGTGATTTGAGCCTGTCCACATAGGACAGGTGTTGGAGGCCATGGATTCTCTTTGTGAGGTATTTCTGTGGCCTTTCCAGTTGGTGCAGATGTTTGGAGAGGTACATACCAATCAGGGCGTTATACTCAATTATTGATCTAATAAGGGGAGGAGTATAGAGAAGTAATGACCTCCTTTTTTTCTGGATGCAATCCCTAAATAACCTCCTTTTTTTCTGGATGCAATCCCTTTGCTTAGGAGATGAAACAATAAAAGCCTTTTCTGATCATTGCCTCTACATGATGGTTGAATGTGAGATTGTTATCAACATGAATACCCAGGTCTGTCACCACAGTTTGTGTGTTTAGGGGGTTGCCTTTGATGTGGTAATCAGTAGGGGCCATGTTTCTGCTGATTGGTATGATGATACTATTTTTGCATTTATATTAAGGCCATGACTTTGGCAACAGTTATTATTTGCTGTGAGACCCTCTTGCAGTATGTTAACATAATTTGGAGAGTCAATGACAGTACCCAACTTACAGTCATCCACAGACTTGGTCAGCCACCAACCTTTTGTCTTTGCCTGGATCTCTGAGAAATAGATGTCAAACAGTAGGGGGTCCTAGGACAGATCCCTGGGGAACCCCACTAATGATATGTCTGCTATCAGAGGTGGAGGTGCCTATTTTGATATTGATGGTCCTGTCAGTGAGCCAGTTGGCCACCCACATAATGAGATAGGGATTTACTCCAAGTTGTGTTAGCTTTTTGATGATGCCCAAGTAGGGGATTGTGTCAAAGGCCTTGGCCAAGTTAAGGTAAGCTGCATGTACTGATTTTCCATCATCCAGGGCTTTGGTGACAGTCTCAAAGAAGTCAACCAGGTTTAGCAGGCAAGAACTGCCCTTGACAAATCCAAACTGGGTAGGGTCAAGTGCTTGGAGATTGCCTGTATCTTTGTTTATGACATCCATAGTAATATGCTCCATTACTTTACAGATCAGACTTGTCAAACTAATGGGGTGATAGTTGCCAGGGTCAGTAGTGGCACTACCTTTGTGCAAGGGGATGATAATGGCAGTTCTCCACTCTGCTGGAATGAATCCTGTACTTAAGCTTTGGTCGAATAGGGTGCTCAATGGTGAAGTCAGTTCTTGCTGTTGATGGTGCAGAATGCACCCTGGGATACAATCAGGTCCTATGGAAGCTGTGTTCTTTGCCTTGGATATGGCCTTTAGCACTTGATCTATGGAGATGTGAGGTGCAGGACAAGTATTGGGGATGGTGAAAGGGTCTTTGGGAGGACAGAGGGGTGAAGTTTAAGCTGAACCTATCTGCTAGCAGGTTAAATAAGTCAACAGGATCTGTGTAAGTGATACTGTTAGTACTAATTTGGAACTTAGCTTTGCCATGGAGGTTCCTGACGTAACTGAAGAAGGCTTTGTGGTTTCCCTTTATTTCGGAGGTTAGCTTTGATTCATAATTGGCTTTGGAGGTTTTCACTAGTGATCTAATTTGCTTACCAAGGCTAAGGAGGGAGCTTTTCCAATTTGGAATTTGTTCCTTTTAACCGTTGGACAACAGTTTCCTTCTTTTGTTGTTAAAACTGTTGATAAAGGATGTCCACCAAACAGGTTTGTGTTTCCTTGAGGAGCAGGTTTTAATTCTATTGGGTA
Source organism: Protopterus annectens (assembly GCF_019279795.1). NCBI lineage: Eukaryota > Metazoa > Chordata > Ceratodontiformes > Protopteridae > Protopterus > Protopterus annectens. The sequence goes on along the minus strand of NC_056739.1, from coordinate 1,404,750,941 downwards.
TGGCTGAGCCCATGCAGTTGTACAAGTGCTTATATACTACACTGGTGTACTGTTCAGCATAGCTGTCTGCATCCTATCAGGGGTGGGTGGTGTGAAGCTACAGATGCCCTCCCTTAGGAGGTTGTAGTCAGCTTTTGAGAAGTTTTTTAGCTTGATTTTGGCTTGGGGGGTTGGGTGGGATAGACACTTCAAATGAGACAGTCAGATGATCTGATCTCAGCACAGCAGTCACCCATGTTGTTGAGAACCAAGTCCAGAATGTTACCTTCCCTTGTGGGGGATGCGACGAGCTGGTCTACTGCATTAGAATTGAGGAAGTCAAGGAATCATTGAGTGATTGCATTAGTGCAGGAACAGTTCACCCATTGTATGGTGGGGTAGTTGAAGTCACCAAAGAACGTGGTGTTAGGGGGACCTTGATGGACTCAAGTAGATCCAGGTAAGAGGAGTGGGTGATCTGAGTCCTGGATGGGGAGGTGTATAGCTGGCTATAACTTGGATGGGTGTCTTGCCAACTGTCCGATGCATATAGAGTAGTTCCAGTTTGTCATGCTGGCAGAAGTGTGGGAGATGTATTTTTTGTAAATGTATTATAGTTACCAAATCATTCTCCCTTAATAATGCCAACTTCAAAATTAGACAGAAATTAAATTGTGAGTCCTCTGGGGTTGTTTATATGGCTAAGTGTCAATTGTGTACCGGGTTCTATATTGCTAAAACTGAGAGACACCTTAGACAAAGAGTTAATGAACACCAATATAGTATTGCAAAACTGAATTGTAATAATGCCTTGGCAAAGCATGTGTCTGACAATGTAGGTCATTACTTTCATTATTTTATTATTGACCGAGTCAACAAAACATCTCGTGGTGGACCATGGCAAATACTACTTGAAGAAAAAGAACTTTATTGGCAGCTTAGACTTAATGCTTTTGCCTACCCAGGGCTGAATGAGTTTTGTTGCATAAAATGTATCTTGAGAAAGAAATCTCTTGAGAGGTGATCTGTATTTTGGGCTATATTGTTTGATTTATATAATGTCTTTATATATACATACAATATTTATATAAATATTTATTTTTGTGTATATATATATATATATATATATATATATATATATATATATATATATATATTTTTTTTTTTTTTTTTTACAATTGTACATATTAGTACTTCCAGAAGATATTTATGTGTATTATGAGTATGTTTTAATAGGGTTTTACATCTTTTGAGGTTATGTACCCTTACATTTTAAGTGGGCTGATAATGTCATTGGGAAAGTTTTACTATATATTGCATGATTTGAAATGTTTGTTTGTCTGAAGAAGTTCACGAAATGGCAGTGTTCGAAAGCTCTTACTTTACTTGTATATAAAATTGTGGTTTTGGAGTGAACCCTTGCCTTTGTTGTTTTTTAGCTTGTTTGTTTTTTGAGTTTACACAGTTTGAGATATGGCAAGTGGTTTCTCCTCCTTACCTTTATTTTCTCAGGAGAATACAACTCCTCCTACTGAGGTGAATACCGTAGGGGATTTGACTTTATTGCTACAACAGTTGACATCCAGAGTGGATGCCCTAACAGCAAAGCTCGATCGTTTCAACTCTCTCCCTGGTGGATATGAGAATTGAAGCTAGGATTAGTGGGGCTTTGGTTATTTTCTCTGGATCTCTGCAACCTCCATCTGATAAACAGCATGAAACCTGTAGGTTTGCTACTGTGGCGTCTGGTTCCCCACAAAATATGAATGAGGAAGGTAATGTTGGTGGAGTGACAGACATTACAACCCCTTCTCTCATTGTCTGTTTAAATGAGTCTGTGTGCCTTGGTGTTGAGGCTAACAGTATAGCTGCTGGATCACATAATGATGATGAAAACGGCTCTCTAGTGGACAACTTTAAGGTATTTGATAATAAACTCTTCAAGTTTAAAAAACTGCAACTTGAAGTATCATACCTAAATGAATGTATTAAATTGTGTTTAGTCCCTAAGGGACTACGCCAATGGAAGTATCCATCTGGCTTAGTTTGCAACTCCCCCTTACATCATGAATTAATTAAATTATTTGACCAACAGAGTTGCGACTATTTAAAACTCCTCCTTAAATATTATATTGAGGAGATGGAACGACTTAAAATAGACCTTATACCATTGGAGGAAGCAGTCAAGACTCACGTCGATTTTCTGCGTTATAAATATGATTTTAACCGTATTTTTAGTAGTATAGATAATACCATAGGTAAACTGAAAGAGAACAAATGGAAGAAATTGGAAAGAGATAGGCGGGATTATGCGAATGGTACTGCTTATCCCCTCCCACCTGCTCTTAATGACAAGTTCCTCAATTACAAAACCACGCCTGTGAATGAGCACGGAAAGTAGCTCATTCCAACCAGACGAAGCTACTTCAAATGATTTAACCATGAATAATAATCCATCTAGTCCAATGGTTAATGCGGTGAGGCGTAGTGAGTGGTTGAACAAAAACAGAGATGCAGTCAACTCAAATGAACAGGTTTTTCAGGGTGGTTATCAGGGAAACAGACAGAACGTACAGAAGGGCCATCAGGGGAAACAAAATAACTTTCAAAAGAAGAAAACCAACAAGCGCCGTCGGTGAGTGACAGTGGCAATGGATCCCTTGAGCCTATGAATGTAAAGACTCAACCAAAATTGAGAATTTTAACTAATTCCAATAATGACTTTAAAAACTTTAATTACACCAGCTTTAACCCACCAAGTGAGCTTACTGATATATTATCAAGAGGTTTGTCGTTTGTACCCTCTAAGAAAGCAGACTTGGCTGAGACAATCCTTGATTTGAAACTGTTCATACATAAGTTGAATCTAAACATTCTTTTTGATAATTTTACCAACTTCAACACCAATTATAGGATTTCTAGCACTGTTAACCCTGTTCTAAATAACTGTTTATCTACTTTTGAAAAACCTTGTGAGGTGAACATTAGAACTGCCCTAAATAATCAACTACCTGCTTTTGTTAAACCTAATGTTTCACCTTTTGAATATGATGCCTTGAATTTGTTGAGGTCTCAAAGTATACATGTTTTGAAACCTGATAAAGGTGGGGGGCTGAATTTTATTGATGAATTTGAGTATAACAACAAACTTTCATTAATTCTGAATACAGAAACATATCAAAAGGTTTCCAACAATGAATTTCATGGGGCAATGCAGAAAGTACAATTCCTTATTAATGAATTGTTTATTGAGAGTAGAATTAATATTGATATGTGTAACTATTTCACTATGGTATCTCCTGTGACCCCTGTTATGTTTGGACTACCTAAAATCCACAAGGACTTAGAGAATCCAACTTTTCATCCAATTGTGGATGGTAGAAAATGTATGACATATGGATTTGCAAAAGTTGTAGATCTTAAATTAAAGAAATTTTTAGGGACAGTAAAACAGATCTGCCGAGATTCATGGGACTTCTTGGGTTCACTTAATGAAGTTGCCTTTAAGCATGATTGTCATTTTCTAACAGTAGATGTTAAAGATCTGTATTCTGTGACACCCCAGTCCCTTGGTATTGAATGGGTGAGAAAATTTTTGATCTACAAGGGGGCACCTAATGAGGAAATTAATTTGATTTAATATTTATTGGATACAGTGTTATCCAACAATTACCTCATTTTTAATGGAGAATATTATCTCCAAAGGACCGGTGTAGCCCTGGGCTCCCCCTGTGGGGGGAGTTTTGCTAACTGCATAATGGCATGATGGGAAAAGGTGATTCTTTTTGAATTCCCCCTTTTTAAGGAGAAAGTTGGGTGGTACACACGTTATTTGGATTATATGTTTATCATCTTGAACGGTACTTATGGCACAGCTTTAACTCTGGTGGACTTTATGTTTTCATCTACATCCTTTTTAAGTTTCACCTTTGAATTTAATACTGAGACTATTTCTTATTTGAATGTGTTGGTAAAAAAGGATAGACCCCATTGTAGGTATGTAGCACACATTTTTCGTAAGTCTACATACTCAAATTCATTCTTACATTTTTAGCAGCTCTCACCCCCTTCATGTGAAAAAGGGTGTTGTTAAGGGACAGGTAGTAAGGGCTGCTAGGATGATTACCTTAGACAGTGATTTTTATAAAGAATGTGAGATCCTGTGGGATTTGTTTATTAGTAGAAGCTATCCTATTCCCTTAGTGGATGAAATTATTGTAGAGGTTAGTAATAAGAGAAAAAAAGGGATGGTTTAGACCTATTCTGAGTGGAATTGGGTCTTCAGCCATGGGTATTGATGTTGGCTGTGATGGTGTTGAAATTCAGCATCAGTCTGAGGCCGTGGAAGTAAATAACGGTGAATCGGAGTCCTCTTCTTTAAAGTTTATTACCACTTTTTCTCTGGATTCCTATTATTTGAAGGGTATTATGGAGAATTTTTGGTCTGTTTTAATGGAGGACCTTATGATTCGGCATAAAGTACCTGATAAGCCAGTCATTGTTTTTAGGAGGGGGAGGAACTTAAAAAACATGTTGGAAAACAAATTGTTTTGTCCCCCTTTTAATGCAGGAATGTCGAACTGTGGGAGATGTAACTTTTGTAAATTTATTATGGTTACCAAATCATTCTCCCTTAATAATGCCAACTTCAAAATTAGACAGAAATTCAATTGTGAGTCCTCTGGGGTTGTTTATGTGGCTAAGTGTCAATTGTGTACCGGGTTCTATATTGGTAAGACTGAGAGACACCTTAGACAAAGAGTGTATGAACACCAATATAGTATTGCAAAATTGAATTGTAATAATGCCTTGGCAAAGCATGTGTCTGACAACATAGGTCATTACTCTCATTATTTTATTATTGACCAAGTCAACAAAACATCTCGTGGTGGACCATGGCAAATACTACTTGAAGAAAAAGAACTTTATTGGCAGCTTAGACTTAATGCTTTTGCCTACCCAGGGCTGAATGAGTTTTGTTGCATAAAATGTATCTTGAAAAAGAAATCTCTTGAGAGGTGATTTGTATTTTGGGCAGTATATGTTTAATTTATATAATGTTATATATACATACAAATATTTATATAAATATTTATTTTTGTGTACATATATATATATATATATATATATATATATATATATATATATATATATTTTTTTTTTTTAAATTGTACATATTGGTACTTCCAGAAGATATGTGAATTATGAGTATGTTTTATTAGGGTTTTACATCTTTTGAGGTTGTGTACCTTTAAATTTTAAGTGGGTTGATGATGTCATTGAGAGAGTTTTACTATATATTGCATGATTTGAAATGTTTGTTTGTCTGAGCAGTGTTCGAAAGCACTTACTTTACTTGTATATAAAACTGTGGTTTTGGAGTGAACCCTTGCCTTTGTTGATTTTTAGGTTTTTTTTTTTTTTTATGCTGGCAGACCAGTCTGGAAGTGTGCCTGTCCTTAATGAAGATAGAGATTCCACCACCTTTAGTCTTCCGACCTCATTTTGGGGTGGGAGTACATGGAATGAGGTATAGCCTGGTAAGGCAAGGGTGCTCTCTGCAGTCCTGAACCAGGTTTCTGTGATGGCACAGACATCAGCATCTTCCAGTGCAAGAAGAGCCTCCAGTGAGTGCACTTTCAGGTTAAGGCTTCTAGCATTTAGCAGCATGACCTTCAATTTGTTTTTTGACAGATTGACAAGGATCCAAAATCCTAGTAGTGACATGTGGAGGCATCTCTGACAAAGCAACGAGACCTGTCAACCATCTCATCCCAGGCAGACAGATACTGGATCCCCCTGGGATGATACCTGAAACTAAGCCAATTGTTGAAGTCAATTATTTTTTGTTGGTATTGTGGTAACATTCTTGGTGAAGGTAGGATGCTGCTTAGGCCTAGGGCCATACCTGCCTGGGACACATAGTCTAAGAGCTCAATCATGTCTCACTTCATATAGTCTAAGAAGGTATGTTTCAAGTCATTCACACCAACATGGACAATGACAAAGTCATACTTGTACTTGTTGTGGAGGGACCTAAGTGCGTGCATGATGTGACAAATTCTGGCACCAGACAGACAAATGACCGCTTCACCTCTTTTCTTTGTCATCACTTTGGACTGCAAAGAATCACAGGTTTGGGTCAAATGAGCTCTGTTTTTCATATTCCCTGACCTGGAGAGTTGTAGCTTAGTTAGAATAAGAAGTCGTCAAAGCAGCTTAAAAACTTATTCTGATTGAGGGGGTAGTCTTACTGACACATTGTGGTACATTAGAAGTTAAACTACATCTATGGCTTTTAGATGTAGTCTAGTCTTATTTGACCTTTTCTAACATGTTATTTAATGTCATGTCTACATAAACAAGACTAGCATTGTTTTGGACATTTCAGGGCTGGATTTTACATTCACCATGGATTCACTATGAAATGTATTTTAATATTAATGAGCTTTTAAAAGTAAGCTGATTTGTTTATTTGAATTAATTGGTATTTTTTGATTGGAAAATGAAAATGAAGGAAGTATATAATGGATGCTAATAAATGATGTAAGAGATTATCTGATGAAGTCCAGCTATAGGACGAAAACGTCTTGATTTTGGAATTGCGTTAATAAATTGTGTTTTTGCACTTTGTTTTTAACTGTGGTGGAATCTATTGTGCTTGGTGACATTCTACAGAAAACTGCTGTTTTTTCTTGGTTACTGTTTGGCTTGGTTTTTGATTTGGTGGTTTGCAAAATTCACTGATGATAGTTTATTAATGCATGTGCTTATTTAACGTGAGTGGGAAAGATCTTGCCCAGAAGAAAGCAAGGTTCAATGTGTATATCTATGGGAGAGAAAATTACCAAAATGGAATAATGTGCAATGTAGTGCATCCAATCTGAGATCACACAATATTGTGAAACATTTTTTGTCTCAGAAGCAATCTAAAGGAAACATCAAGCAAGCTATTAACATAACTGTAAACCTTATTGCAAACCTGTGTCAGCTGCAAGGAGTTCCCATTTATTTGAGCACTGACCATGCAAGCACATAAATTGAAAGGGTGCAAGTCACATCTTCAATGCATCACCCTTCCTTGTGTTATTGTACAGTGACCATAAACCATAGCAAAGATTAACTGCAGAGAATGATATTTTTCTTTTGAAAGAAGACCTACAGTTCTAATAATGGCTTGACTGACATTTTCTTTTGATTGTTTCTGGGACAAAATTATAATTAATCATTTTAGGAAACATAATTTATCTGTTCATTATTTCCACATTACAGATTCATTGATAAATATCCTCTAAGCCTATATGTAAGTGGAAAAAGAAATCTAGCAAGTCATTCGTGTCAAATACAGCAGATGCATGGATTTTTCTAAAATATATTAATTTATTTAGTAGTAGCAAACAACAAAATGAACTATACTCCATGGGGTAAATGCCTTGTTGATAAAATTCAGCAAGAAAATCAAACCAAGACTCAGGATTACAATGAGGCAACCAGGCCTTTAGCTGAAAAATTCAAACAGCATTTATTCTTCAAACAGAAGGATTTATCCAAGTTACAAGTCCAGTCTGTGTAAAATTCACAACTCACAGTTCATTTATTTGAGTGACATAAAAACGGTAAGCGCTTTAGCTAGATAGCTTCCTCAGACCTTCAAGAACAAGCACACCGTTCCTTTCCGTATATACTACCTTCAAATATTTCAAAATGTGTCATTACCAATCGGAACACTTCTTACATGGTCATGTGTCTAATTTAAATATTTATGCAAAAATGAAAGCAAAGATAAAAATGCAGAAGTAAAATGATAAAAGCACAGCAACAACTTGCTCAATATAAAATGTATAAACGTTATACAGCACAAATATGACGCATATAACATGCACTAATTTATACAGAAATAAAATAATAAATGCATAGCAACAGCTTGCTCAAAACACAATTCAATAATATAGTTCAAAATATTTAAGGGTTATGCAGCACAGTTATAACACATATAACCTGCACTGATTTATAATATAGCCATAATACAACCATATAAGTCAGAAATCAAATAATTTGAGTTTCTGACTTCACCTTTTCATCTTCCTATTCTTTAGGTAAGGTTTAATAGAGGCTCTTTCATTGAGTCCTCTTCCTTTGTCTGCTCTAAAGGCTATTATCCATTGTGCCTCTCTATTTTCAGTAAAATTTCTGATGTCACCTTCTCTGATACTTGGTACAATAATCTCTATAACTCTGAATTTAAATTTGTGTGACTCCCCTTCTTGCATAACATGTCTGGACAGAGCATTATCTTCACTTTTAGTACGAATATTATAAAGATGTTCCCTTATACTATCTTTAAAAACTCTGTTGGTTTTACCAACATAGAATGAGTGGCAACATTGGCAATCTGATAAGTAGACCACATGAGATGTCAAGCAAGTAGCTGCTGAAGTAAATATGAATTCTTGACCTGTATCTGTATGTACAAATTTATTACTGGTATTACTATATAAACAAAATTTACATTTACCACAGGGCTGAGTACTGTATTCTTTATCTTTATGTGTTTCTGCATTTTTCCCATGACAAAGCAGTCTTTTTAAATTCTTCTTATTTTTATACAAGAAACTGGGTTTTGTGCCTAGCAGACTATTTATATCAGAGTCTACTGTAACTATGGACCAATTCTTCATAAACATTTCCCTCAGCTCTTTGTTATCACATGTATAAAAACAAAGGAATTTTCAATTGTTTATTTACTGAGGTATTAACAGACTCTACAGTGTTTTTCTGTTGCGGTCCATAGTTTAGTTGGGCGCCTACTATCCCTAAGACTAGTGACATCACTTAAATTTCTCTTGATTTCATTGGTGTGATAGCCCCTCTTTGTTAACCTCTTTTTTAAGCCAACAATTTCATTTTTGAAGCCTTCTTCTGTGGGGTTCAGCCTTGAGGCTCTCATCCCTTGTCCTTTTATTATGTTTCTAAAGACATAGTTTGGGTGCATACTTTGTCTAGATAATAAAGAATTCCTATGACAGGGTTTTCTAAATACTCCTGTATTTATAGAACCATTATGTAGTCTCTCTATATATAGATTGAGGTATTCCACTCTTTTACTAGATGAGGCCATAGTAAATCTTAGACATTCAATTAAGGTGTTAATTTGATTCTTAAAAATTAGTAACTGTGCCTGAGTTCCTGTCCAAATTAGGAAGAGGTCGTCCGTGAAACGACGGTAAAATATAACATACTGCATATACATATCATTCTTAAAAAGGACAGTGTGTTCCCAGTGTGCTAAAAACATGTTGGCGTAGCTATTGGCACATGACGTGCCCATAGCTACGCTATCACACTGGCCATACATGTCCCCGTCATAGGTGAAGATGTTATTCTCGAGTATAATCTCGAGGAAATGACATACAAGATCTATTTGTATCAAACTATAGTCACTATTCATAACCAGATATTCATGTATATATTTTATGCCCAACTCATTTGGTATGATAGTAAATAGTGATTGGACATCTAATGTGACAAACGAGGTTTCTCCTGGAGTTTTCTCTAAATTCGTATTCTCATATAAATCAATGAGAAATTGTTTAGTGTCTCTTAAAACAAATTTATTTTTATCAATGACTGGACGTAGATGTTTTTCTACAAACAAAGAGAGTGGTTGTTAGGGACATATGTACTCAGTTTCTTGAGCATCATCCTATGCTCATTAGAGTCACTTCCAAAATCTAAACGCAGCATAACATTTCTGCAAAATATTTTTAAATCTAAAATGATGTCAGCTAAGGTACTATCATGACTTGGAATACATTTTAAACCTTTTTCAAGGACATTAATCTCATCAGCAGTTAATTTATAGCTGGAGATGTTCCAAATCAGTGACTCTCCATTCTGCCCCACATTTTCTTGATTGTTTGGTTGGCATTCCTGTCTCCAGAAAATTTCCTTTTCCAATTTAAAAATTCCTTTGTTTTTATACATGTGATAACAAAGAGCTGAGGGAAATGTTTTTGAAGAATTGGTCCATAGTTACAGTAGACTCCGATATAAATAGTCTGCTAGGCACAAAGCCCAGTTTCTTGTATAAAAATAAGAAGAATTTAAAAAGACTGCTTTTGTCATGAAAAAATGCAGAAACACATAAAGATAAAGAATACAGTACTCAGCCCTGTGGTAAATGTAAATTTTGCTCATATATTAATACCAGTAATAAATTTGTACATCCAGATACAGGTCAAGAATTCATATTTACTTCAGCAGCTACCTACTGAGGAAGCTATCTAGTGAAAGCACTTACCGATGTTCATCGTGTTACACTGCTGCAGTCATCACACTTGGGTTATCTGCCGTCAGGCGGTCCCACAGTCGGCCTGACTTACAAAGTCTTGGTCCGGCATCGGTTGCAGTCGCTTCTTCCCTGACGTCAGTGCAACAGGAGTATTAAAGAGGCAGCCGATGCCATTTTCTTCAGTCTTTCTTGCCGCGTGGTGCCCGAAGCAGAAGCAGTTCGCAAGTGCCGGTCGGCCAACTCCTGAGATTTTCCAATCGAATTTCAGACCAAAGTCTTCTCTAAAGCTAAGTACCCCGTTGGGGAAACTTTTCTTGCCTCAGACCGATGTCAGACAAAGTTAATTATTGCATTTCTTGTGGGAAGCCAATACCTCATAAGAATTTTCATTCTTAGTATATTCCTTGCCTAGGCCCAGACCACGACGTCACTGGTTGTCGGTTTTGTGCTAGGTTTAACAATCGTACTATTAAGCATTGGGCAGAATTCGCCCGACATTCTTTTGGTAGAAAGTTTAATTACAACATGCCGTCGGAGCAACCGACGACCGGAATGCACAAAAAACGCAAAGATAAAGGCAGGCAGCCGAGGTCCAGACCAGATACCGAGGGCTCTGCTAGGCCAGTCGCCAGTTCTCTGGTTTTCAGCGAGGCGCCTACGCAGCCCCTGACGACTGCAGATTTGGAACTACAGATGGCCTCCCGGACCAAGATTGCTGGACCTCAGGATCCTGTACCTTTAGGCCCAGCGGATGCCAGTCCCGAAGGGGAATCCGAGGTTGTAGACAGGCCTTCGGTTACTGAAGGCGTCTTTAGACTGACTACTCTTACCATTAAGTCCTATGCTAAGTTAAAGACCCCTTTAAAGGTAAGGAAGCCTGTCCAGCAGACTCCTGTACAGGGCCCTATGCATAAGAAACAAATGCTTAAGATGGCTGAAGATTTAATTACCCTTATCAGGGGCTCCCATCCCCCTCCAGACAAAAGGCCTAGACAGGAGGAAGACTACCCTTCCTCAGACCAAGTGTCCATTTCCTCAGCTTCCTCTGAGGACCAGGATTACTCCTTTCCTCCTTACGAAGATTCTGATGCTGAAGAGTCTATACCCTCAGCATCTCCACCAGAAGACTACTCTTTTGGGGAAACTTTACACACCATGAGGGAACATTTCCACTGGGAAGGCCAAGATTACTCATATTCAAAGAAAAGACTCTGTGAGTTCCTTCTTCTACCTCAGCACAGACCTCTTGCTATCCCTCCTGTTTAGACATTTTGGATGATGTTTATTCAGAATCTAGCCTTAACCCAGACTCATTGCCTCCTGCACCAGCTAAACCAGACAGGTATTACAGGGTTCCTGACTGACATAAATTTTTATATAAAAGCCCTTTTGCAGACCCAGAAACCATTTCCCAGGGCCCCAAAGGAGTTAAGGCCTCTATTGCTAAAAATCCTGTTCCTTCGGAAAGGGATTCAAGAGCACTAGACAGATGGGGGAAAAAGTGTATACTTCTGCCACTTTAGCTATGAGAGCTTTGAATTGTCAGTTTCACATGCTGAAGTACCAGCAATATTTGATGTCTCAATTAAAACAAAAAATGCTCATTCATTCAGAACAACCTGATTTTAAGGAAATGCAGGATTTGTTGCATGCAGCAGAACAAGTGGGAAAGCATACTTTGCAATGTGGATTTGATTCATTGGAAGCTTCTTGTAGAGCAGCTATCATAGGGTCGGTTATACGTAGACATGCTTGGTTAAAAGAGCAAACTTTACCAGAACATGTTAAAGCTAAATTATTGGATGCTCCTTTACAGAAAGATGTTTTATTTGGAATTAAAGCAGAGGAAGTTTTAAAGAAAATGGAGGAAAAGGCTAAATCTATGCAGACAGTCAAAGATTTCTTGCAAGTACAACCCCCTCGTTTCAGCAGATATTGGCCTACAAAAAACTGGTCATTTCCTGCTTCAGACAGACCACAGAGAGGTAAATACAGACACCCTAGGGGCAGAGGTCAGCCACAAGGCTCCTACAGGCCTAGACAATGGCCGGCTACAACTCAAAGAGGGGGGAGAAGATAGACCTCAACCATTCAGAAAACAATCTCAATGACTTTCCACTCAGTCTGCCAAGCAAAGCTGCTGTGGCAGCACTGTTGGGCAGAAAACTAGCACTATTCTCAAGAAACTGGCACATCATTACAAAAGACAAATGGGTTCTAAATATTGTATCTCAAGGCTACAGATTCCACTTTCACACTTTACCAAGGATGAGAGGAATGCCAAATCTGCCACCAAATCAACGGGCAGAGGCACAAAGACAAATAGCAGCTCTCATGGACATGAGAGCCATTCAAGAGGTTCCTACACAGGAGCAAGGACAAGGATTTTACTCAAGACTATTTCTGGTTCCACGAAAGGACAAAGCCTGGAGACCCATTTTAGACCTCTCAATTCTAAACACATATCTGGAGGTACCCAAATTTAAGATGCTCACTCTTCAGAAGCTTCTTCCCATGCTGGGCAAGAAAGCTTGGCTAGTAACGCTGGACCTCAAGGAGGCATACCTGCATGCCCCAATCAGACAAAGTTGCAGAAGATACCGCTGATTTCTTGCAGGCACAGTGCATTACCAATTCTCTGCACTGCCCTTTGGCTTATCTACTGCACCCAGAGTATTCACGAAATGCCTGGCAACAGTAATTGCATACTGCAGACAAAGAGGAATTCAAATATATCCATATCTGGATGACTGCCTTATTCAAGCAGAAAGCAAGGACATTCTTTTAAAACATCTGTCTTTTGTAAGAAAAATACTACGTTGCCTGGGGTACACAGTAAACAAAAAGAAATCAAAACTAGTGCCCTCACAAGAGATAATATTCCTGGATGCCAGCTTAAATACAATGGCTCAGATGGCTTATCTCAAGCCAGACAAGCAAAAACAACTGACTCAATATTTCAATATGATGGCAACATTAACCCAGCTCCCTGCAAGGAAAATCCTGCAGACCCTGGGGTTCATGGCATCCTGCATACTACTAATTCCATATGCCAAACTGCATATGAGGAAATTACAATGGTACCTGAAAAGCGTATGGACTCACCACAGCCACAGCTTGGAAACAACAATACCACTCATTCCCTGTCTTCAAAAGGAGTTTCTATGGTGGGCTCAAGCATGTCACCTCAACAAGGGTCAGCCTCTTGCCTTACCCACAGCAAAGCAGACAATAACAACAGACTCATCGGACTACGCCTGGGGAGCACACATGGCAGGACAGTGCATACAGGGCAAATGGTCTGCAGATCAAATGCATCTGCACATCAATCAAAAGGAGATGCTAACTCTGCAAAATGCCCTTACAGCTTTCAAGGACCTCTTACATCCAGGACAACTGCTAATGAAGACGGAAAGCACCACAGTAATGTGGTACATAAACAAACAAGGGGGAACACATTCCTACCCCTTATGCAGACAAGCAATGTCCTTATGGAACACAGCACTGACTTATCATGTCCAGTTACAAGCACAATTCCTGCCAGGAAAGGAAAACACATTGGCAGATGAGCTAAGCAGAAATATCATGGATCCTCACGAACGGAGACTAGATCCACAAGTATTCACAATGATAACTCAAAAATGGGGCAGGCCAGACATAGATCTATTTGCCTCCCCCCAAAACTACCAAATACAAAAATTTTGCACAAGAACATACCATTCACTAGCTTGGAAAGTGGACGCCCTATCATTCAGTTGAAAAACATTAACAGTCTATGCCTTCCCTCCACTACTTCTACTGGCAAAAGTGTTATTGAAAGCCAGATCACAGATGCCACAAATGATCCTAATTGCTCCAGATTGGCCACGCCAACACTAGTACCCAATATTAAGGAACATGGCACAAGGCCCTCCATGGATTTTACCTCAATTTCCACACCTGCTGACTCAACAAAGCACTCAGATCCTTCACGGTCAGCTCAGGACTTTAAATTTGGCTGCATGGAAAATTACTTAAGTAATCAATCAAAACTTCTTTCTAAGGATGTCATGGATGTCATTTTGGAGGCCAGAAGGCCCAGCACCAGGAAAACCTACTCAGACAAATGGAAAAGATTCTGCGCTTGGAACCAGGCTAAAGGCTAAAATCCTTTAATCCCAAATATTCCTCAGATACTGCAATATTTAACTGAGATGCTACACAAAGGCCTTTCCTTTTCTTCCATTAAGATCCATGCTTCAGCCATTTCAGCTCATTATAATACAGATCCTCCCATGTTTTCACATCCTTTACTAAGGCAGTACCTCAGAGGGACTAAGAATATAAGACTACCCAGAAGACCTCCAACTCCAACTTGGGATCTTAACTTTGTTTTGGAAAAACTAACACTGCCTCCTTTTGAACCAGCTTTTTCAGCAGATCTACAATATTTGTCCTGGAAAACAGCCTTGCTGCTGGCAATTACCTCAGCACGAAGGGTTTCAGAGCTACAGGCCCTAATGGCAGTGGAGCCCTTCATCATTTTTCATCAAGACAGAGTTTCCTTACGAACTAACCCTTCCTTTATGCCAAAGGTAGTATCCAGTGTGGCTCTGAATCAGACCATTCATTTACCCACTTTTTATCCAAATCCCCAGAATAAAGGAGAAAGGCTCCTTCACTCTTTGGACATTCATAGACAATTACGTTTCTATTTGGTTAAGTCAAAGACTTTCAGAATATCTGTCCAACTCTTTGTATGCTGCAGGTTTACAAGGAAAGGCTATTTCAAAACAGGCCATTTCTAAATGGATAGCACATTGTATCCGCTACTGCTACACTCACCATGGGAAACCTGTACCTGTTAACATTAGGTCCCATTCCACCAGGGCTACAGCAACCTCAGCAGCCTTTCTCAGAGGGGTTCCAACCAAGGACATTTTGGAGGCTGCAACTTGTAGTTCAGTGCACACCTTTACCAAGCACTGCCACTCACCATTATACTCAAAAACCAGAGCTGGCTTTGCCACTGCAGTTCTACAGGGCATGCTAGCTTCTCCTAACTCGGTTTAGTACCAGCCACCCAGCCATAGCTTTGGGATTCAACCCAAGTGTGATGACTGCAGCAGTGTAACACGATGAACATAGTACAGTTTTGTACCTACCATAAATGTAGATGTTCGAGTGTTGACACTGCTGCAGTCCAGGTTACCCTCCCTCCATCCCCTCTTCATACCAGGGTTTTATTTATAACTCCATTTGTATAACTCCATTTGTATACTATCAATTTGATGTATTTCTATATGGTGTATTTGCTTACAATTATTACTATTGTTTTCCTACCAATGTATGTTTACATAGGATTATGTATTGCCTTCCTATTTGGGGGCACCTGACATCTGGGGCAAGAAAAACTGAAGAAAATGGTGTTGGCTGCCTCTTTTATACCCCTGTCGTACTGACGTCAGGGAAGAAGTGACTGCAACTGACGCCGGACCAAGACTTTGGAAGTCAGGCTGACTGCGGGACCACCTGACGGCGGATAACCCAAGTGTGATGACTGCAGCAGTGTCAACACTCGAACATCTACATTTATGGTAGGTACAAAACTGTACTTTTTTATGTCACTCAAATAAATGAACTGTGAGTTGTGAATTTTACACAGACTGGACTTGTTACTTGGATAAATCCTTCTGTTTGAAGAATATATGCCGTTTGAATTTTTCAGCCAAAGGCCTGGTTGCCTTGTTGTAATCCTGAGTCTTGGTTTGATATTCATTTATTTACTTATGTATTTACATTTGGTAACCAAGTAAGTGGAGTGTACCATGGACCATAGTCAGCCTCAGCTTGGGCCAAGAACAAAAATAAAACAAACATGAGATAACATATACAAAACAATAGCTTAATAGCTTGTACTACACCTAAACAGAAATCCAGACATAATGACTTATTATTGACCAAATGCAAACATATAAATATAGACCTGAATCTTGTGTTTGGCAACCGTTTAAGAAGAAATGGAGCCATAAAAATGTAGCTCTTGGAACAAGCTGAAACTATAACTCTACTGCTGTAAAGGGGTGCTGGATTTGTTTCTTTTTCTCCTTGGTCCTAAATGGACTCGATTGCACCATTCTGAGCCTCAGAAACTTCACCTTGCATATTTGGTATCCCTAGTTCTGTATGATGACCCTCCAAGGTTTTATCCTGCTGCTTCATTCCCCTGCACCACCTTAATAATGGGTGCTCACCATAACCCTAACGCTGTCCCTTCCCTCAACCCTAAACCTACACCTTTCCTTCATAAAAAACCTTCCCATAACACTGCCACAACACAAGACAAACACAGACAAAGAAACTTTCACAAACACACACAAACAACATTATATCTATCCCAAAACCTAACCCTGACCCTAACCCTAAACTACACAAATATATGATGCAACACTTATCCTTCACTCATCTCTGACCTTAACCCTAACTCATATACACATGTACAAACACTCTACCCTTCAACCCCACTGACTTGTCTCAACCTTACACATCATTGACATTTCCACTGTTTAGCTATCTGTACCATCAACATTAAGCCACATCCTTGTGCTTGTCAAAGAAATTGCATTCAACTAAGCACAGGGGAGCCATATATATATATATATATATATATATATATATATATATATATATATATATATATATGTATAGATATGTGTGTGTGTGTGTGTGTGTGTGTGTGTGTGTGTGTACATATATATATACACACACACACACTATATATATATATATACACACACACACACTATATATATATATATATATATATATATACACACACACACACACACTATATATATAGATATATATATATATTAATGGCTATGATGGAAGACAAATTATACAACTGAGAAGCCCATTTTATTGTGTTTTAACAGTTCTGAGTTGTGCAGACACCTCTATGCTGCCCTCCATACTTCCTCTTCATATGTAATGTACATGTCATATAAGTAGTTTTACTTAAACCAGAAAAAAACAGCATGAGATGGATCCAGGGCTGCCAGTCAACAAGCATCTTGCAGACCTGCAGATGGACCAGCCAGCAGAATAAATGACAGAGATGATGCCTTTCACTGATTAATGATGTCTGACACATGCAGGCAGCATCTGATTATAAAAAGGAAAATCCAATATGAGAAAAGGCCCAAAGAAGATAAGAGGACATTTAGGAGCAGAAATGTACAAGCTAGAGAAAACAGGAAAGTATACTTGTGGGTTTATCAGCTTGTGCCCCTTTGGCCTCAAATGTTACCTTCCCTTGCTAGGTACTTGCAGGACAGAGTTTTCATTTTTACAAGTAATGGCTGCCCATGCAGCATGCATAAGATGTACCTTGTCAGTGTGTTGTATTGCGGATGACTTCCCCTATGAAAAAATCAGTGCACGATCCGTCATAAAGCTATTGCTCAGTAACAGCTGATTGAAAACACAGTAGCCCCATATGCCACCAGCATGATCAGAATCACTGCTTTTGCAGAGGTGCAAGACCTGTTGTATCTCCCATGTGGGGAACAAGACCCTCAAACCTGGAGGCATATTATATTCTTATCAGCACAGTCACACAACGCTGAGTAAACTGTCCAAAACAGTCCTTGGTTGTTTTGCCCAAAGAGCAATCTATTTGTGCAAAAAAGGCTAATATGATATACAACAAACAGAATATTTTACCAGTCGTGATGAGGAATTTAAAACCCGTGAGCTGTTCATCAAACATCTCTAGGACGAGCACCGTCCATATCATTCATTCAGTAGGCTAGCAGATCAGCGATATGTCCTTTCATTGCTGTCCTGGATTTGCATGATACCATAGGTATAAATGCATGTTTTGCAAATTGTTCATCAAGTTAAATAAATGGATATTAATCTAGCTCTGTTCAGTTCAGTAAAAAGATTTTAAATCACAGCCATTATTTATAGCTCTAACCTGAACTTTTCCTGGTGAGCCATTATACATAGTTCTCAAAGTCTTGCTTCCAGAGTAATTGACAAAGTAAAAATTAATCAGGGTCAACGGCTCAAAATTAGTGACACTTTTTAATTACTGTTAATTTTCACACAGATAGTTAACAGTTCATAGATTCATAGATCGATAAAAAGATAATTATTAGTCATGCCGTCCAGGAGATCATTAAGGAGCCTGTCATAAATTTCCAGTTGCTCCAAAGCAATGTCTGGTTAAAAGTCTTGCTCAAGGTCACACAATAGGCAAATGAAAGTGGAAAGAATCAAACCCTATACCCTTGGCACAGTAAGCATCTCATTAACAATTCAGTGATTTAATCATCTGCACTAACTACTAGATTCTGCACTAACTGCCAGACTCAATATTTAAAATAACTTTTATTTTCTGAAAACTATGTATGAGGCAAGTAACTAATGTCTGGCATTATTTGTCTACTGTGAACTTATTGTTATGTCATAACATTTTTGATTATCAGAGTTAAACTTTAAGGCTGATGTAGAAATGCACCTAAAAATTAACATCATTAGAAAGATGTTTCTATCTGTTGTCATTTTTCAGTATACTCAATCAAAATTTTTCAAAGCAGCTGTTTGATTCTAGCATTAAATAAATGCTGCTGGATCTGTATTTTTAAATATCCTGGCCCATTTTTATTTCTGTATGCTGAGAGATATTTTCCTGAAGTCACAAATACCACCCAAGCTTAATGCTTGGCATTGACAAATGACGTGCTTGTTCTGTGCTGTCACCTGGCTTCACCTTCTTTGTGTATGAGTAACTACTAACCATCTGTCATGTGCATCATTCAGGTGCTCTGTGCTCCTGTATGTTGTGACTTTTCTGTTTCACACAGCTGATAAAGCTGTTCTTGTTTCCTGCTGTGAAACAGAAAAGTCACAAAATACCTGAGCAGTGAGCAGAATTATAAACACACAAGTGGAGTTCTAATTTTTGTATTGCAGAAGCCATCAGCAATTATGATCACCACAGTGAAAGTGTCTGTGTGGACATTAAAGGTCCTTAATGACTGTGAAACCAGTAGAAGCTTTATTCTTGATTACAAAATGAATCCATTCACTAGACAGTACCATGCATAAATCAACGTATCAAGCAGTTTAGCAATGCAAATGTCTGTATACATAATCATTTCTTAATTTTTATTTTTTTTAACATGTTGGAATCCAAGTAAGTGGTAAACCAAGTTAGATTCAAAGACTGCTGAGATTCAGGCAGTACATTATAAACAACACAGTGTGAATTGGGCACTAAACATAAAGGTGAGGCCTTATGCTGAACTTTGCTTCTTGTCTAACAATCTCAGGCCAGCATGGAATGCATCTAACAGGTGGAGATGAGAAGTAGTATTTCTTATTTGGGGAGAGTGGGAGAGGAAAGCATGCTGGAGGAATCTGGACATTGATAACAAGGTAGGACAGCTGATATCAGCTATAACCAAGGATATCTAAGGTCAACACAGAATGATAGTAGTTCAAAAGTTTATAGATAGATTCTTGGATAGTAAAGTCATTTTCTAGAAGCCCTGAATTAAACCATCTCTAAAGTGAAGAAAGGTGTTCTGCTGTAAATGGTGGCAATCCAGCTGGCCAGGTCACCTTTAGCCCTGGCACATTGCTGATTATGATACAAACTGACATAATGCACATTGCCTTTCTTCCATCTGCAGTTTCTGTTAATTTTGCCATCTCTGGATTATAAAGACTGTTACCTCTCATTTTCTGGATATTTTTGACTTTTACTGCATGAATTTGTAGCTGGAGGTACAAATATCCTGGAGCTAGGAAACATCTGTTAAGTAAAGTTTGTGTTTCTAAAGGGAGCATGCATTCATTTCAAAGTCTAAGTTGAGATAGCTGTATTTATTATTCCTTACATTTCAGATAGACCCATTATATTTCAAACATTAATCTAGCTGCTGATTATGAAGAGTTATCATGTGATGTACAGAAAAGAGAGTGGTGGTGGTTTACTGAGTGACTGCTCCTGACTTACAGCTGGAATACAGATACCTGACTCTGCAACTTGCTAGCAGAAGTGAGTGATTTCGTATCGGGAGTTAGTTTAGCTGCTGTATTTGCTGACAGGTGGTTTGGGATGGGATATATAGAAAACAGGTACAGTAATTAAATGAGCAGCCCTATGAGTAATTCTCAGCTGTTTTATTGTATGCTGCCTGTGGACAGTTCAGTTTTATGAACAAGATAGGAACAGATGCATATTGCACAGTGCTGTATATGATCTGGTAATTTGATGTCATGACATGAGTAGCTTGAATTCCATCAAGTTTCTGCTGTTATTTTTCTGTTGTGGACAATGGCACACCATGTCCTGTCTCTGTAATGCTCAGACTCTTAAAAAATATATTGAATAGGTGCAGTTACTGGAGGTCCTTATATAGTCATTGCCATATTATTTAAGGTAATGACTAATGCAGACTGCACTGCGGTGGTGGTGCTGCGGTAGCGTTGTCGACTCACAGTAAGACGTTGTCCTGTTCAATTCTCAGCTAGAGTGTCTTCTGTGTGGAGACATGCGTGAATGGGCGTACCTTCGTTAAAGGTTGTGCATCAGAGCCGGCAACTCGGCACGTAAAAATCTACTGCCAATCATTAGCGGATCGGAGTTCTGCTGTGGTGACCCCTAACTGGGAAAAGCCGAAAGACAACAACAACTAACGCAGACTGCATCCTGATGAACTAATCACAGCTCATATAATACTCACCCATTTCATGTGCAACTCTAATCGTGTCAGTCTGACACTGTTTAAATGATGGTGACATCCTTGGGAGATGCAAGTGCTCTGAGACTACTCCTGATGTGTGACTGCATCGGATTTCTTAATTTAAGATTTTTATTTCCTGATTTTTATTGTTATTCTGCTATAGTTTGCTTTATTTTTAAATGATGTTTTACTTAAAGTTTTTTTTTTTTTTTTACCTCGGACTTTTAAAAGGTCTTTGCTAGGGTCATTTAGAAAAAAATCCTTTTCCATTCACTGACTGCAAAGGAATTAAATCTAGATAATCGGTGGGAGGAGATGGGAAGTAAGATTTCTTATTTAGACTTAGCAAAACAAGAAGGGATTTAATCACTGTAAAATGCAAGTGCTCTGAAACTGCTACTGGTGTTTGATGGCACTTGATTTTTCCCATACCTGCTCCAACCCTGTTGTGTTTTTCAGTTGCCTGCCTCTACTGTAAATTTGACATTTGTGACCTCCTTCTAGTCTCATCTTATCTGCTCATACTACAGGGTAGTAAAATGTCAAATTGGGAAGACTCATCACTTAGCCTGTTAAAGCTTGAATTAACTTCTGTTTCATATCATCCCACTCACTTAATGAACACTGCAATACTTGAAGTATTAATCTTTTTTTTCCATCTTACTTTTAAAATTTGTAACCTCTGGGACAAGATTGCCAATCATTGTAGAGCCTAGTAACTGCTTCTCATGAATCAGTTTGGGATTGGTGCTTTTGTTTTTCTCCTGACGAGAGAAGGAACAAATAGACATTATTTCCTAGCCTTCTTACAGATCACCACTCATTGGAAAGATTGATAAATGCTTCTTAGGACTCAGTTTGGGAGTAACGCTACTGTTTTGTTCCTGCTGAGAGAAGGATCAGAGTAACACTGGTCCGTGCATGTATCTGATTGACCTGTGTTTATGGGACTTCTCTGACTGGTCTGCTTGTAGTTTTGTGGGAACCTTTTCATGTCCCTTGTGCTGCTTGGCATTCTGTTGAGATGAGCTGCTGCTGTGTGTGCTGTCCAGGATACCTACCAAGAGAAGACTATAGCAAATATACTGCACCCAGCAACATCTGGGACACTGCTGCTTGTCAGGAAACAGTGGAGTATTTGTGCTACTGTTTTGCTTCTCTTGAGAGAATGAGAAAGTCTCCATTGATTTCTAGCTGTGTGCAGATGTGCTGAGACCAGCACTAGTACCCAGGTAGTAGCCAATAGATGAATCATCATTATTCCTCATTCTTGGCTGACTTAATGCTTTCATTTCACTCCTTACTGCTAGATTAGCAAACATCTCACCTAAGAGTATCTCCCTAAATCCTTCATCCATAAGTCTTTATGGTCTTCTTTTATAATCTGCCTCCATCCTTTGAGTACTGTGACAAGCTGTAGTTCTCCATCATCTGGCAACATGGTTCAACAGTCTGCTGTTACCCATCTATGGCCAGTCTGATCATATTAGGTGCAGGCAGTGTAGCAACTGCCTTATGCATACTGACTTTTCACTGCTTCTACCAATTGATAGTAAAACGTATATAAGATGTAAATTTTTAAGAAACATTAAAGCAAACAGTTTGCAATTAAAATTTCAAAGGCTCATTCTCAAACAGCATGTGACCAAAAGTATTTTTTCAAAGTTTCACAATGCTGAACTACAATAATGTGAAATCATAATAATGAAAGTATAGCTTAATTCATTATTATGATTTTGGCATTGTGAATGGAATTTGCTGTACAGTGGAGATTGGGGAATTTACCCTTTTCCTCACTGTAGTATGATCTCGGAGTTGGTATATATAATTTGCAGGGGGTGTTGGGGGCACAGCAGTGCTTGCCCCCCTGCTAAAACATGAAAGGACATACAGACTTTCGAAACCATAAGTCTGGTATGTCGAATGTTGATTGTTGTGTTTCTGACATTTGACATTTAGGCTAGATGCTGTTTTTGTTTTCAAAACTGTAGTTTGGTCTTTTGCTTGAAAAACATTTTGCTTTCAAAAGGCCAAGGCAAACCTTTCTCATCAACCCACTATCAGTAAGCATCATGCCTCCATATCAGTCACAACATACCACTAGGCTTATAACTTATGTTGAGGCCATACCTCTCAACTGTCTATATTTTCATAGACTGTCCAGATTTTTAGCTCATACTCTGTTCCTCATAAAATGTGTAGTTTTCTGGCAAATCACTGGATGATCTGAGGATTAAAGTCACTAAATAATGACATAAATTTGAATTTCAGACTTCAAATCCTTCAGAAAATGCATGTTAAAACAAATCCTGTTACTCTAGCAACTTTCTAAGTTTATAAGAGCAATATTTAAAAATTGTCCCAATTTTTAGGCTTTTGTCCCCCCATTTTGTCAGGTTTTGTCCAGGTTTCTTGCACTAAGAGGTTGAGAGGTATGGAACTTGAGGCTGGAAAGACAAAAATTCCAAAGTCTCCTAACACACTCTAAAAGGTCCTTACCTCTAGCAGCTAAGGCAACTCTTATTCCTCCAATAAACACACACACACACACACACACACACACACACACACACACACACACACACACACACACACACACACACGCACACTGTTAATCCACACAGCTTACTAAAGATTCACCAGGAAAGCAGATCTAAGCTTACAATGTCTACAAAGTCTGTTTCTCCATTTCTACACAGATAGTTGCCTCTATAGATAGGCATACAGAATCAACAGTCACCAGATGAGACAAGAAGAGGGTGACTGTAAGCTGTTTGTTTGCCGCTAGGATCTATGATGTCACAAGAGCCCTAAATATCCTTAAAGTAGATGAATATGACTGTGCCTTAGTGGTAGCTGAATGACCTAATGTGTTGTACTGAGATGAACATCCAGAGAGAAATGATGGAATTTGATATGCCTGTGTGAGGGGCAGGAAAGACACTGGTCTTGAATAGTATCTTCCCTTCACCTAGAATGATGTTTGGATACCAAGACAAAAAAAAATTGGCTTTAACAATTGGCTAAGTAGTTGGTGTTATTCTAAAGGAATCCCTTACATGTTGTTCTGGAATGAGATGATAGATCAAACTTCCTGTTTTGCTATAGATGGCTTAAACCTGTTATATCAGGGTTTCCACATACTACTCAAAGCCTTTGCTGACCCCATAGTGCCTTTTTTAGGTAGAAAATCAGTGTAGGACGTCCCTGCATAGTAAACTCAAACTCCAGTTTGGACAACATCATGGTAGCACTATTCAATGGCAGAAGTCTAAACAGAACGATGCCTGAACTCAAGGCCCTCCTGTAACTAGAACACATTCATATCTGAGACATGGTGGTGCAGTGACAGTACTTCCTGTGTACCAGGATTTAGCACCTATTATTTTTTCAGACACTTGGGCAACTGTTGGAAAGTATCTGTATCAAATTACCCATGAGCCTAATTTAAAGTTCAAGCAGATCCAAATCACCATTAACAAATCCAGCTATTTTTTTCCTTGCTAGCTACAGATTCCCATCAGTGTCCCCTAAAGATCATGAAAATTAACTTAAAAGCATTGAGGGTTAAATATCAAACCAAGTACCTTCCTGCTACAATTACCCAAGTACTAATTGTCATCCTTACACCTGTAAAAATGAATATGCTCATCATTTCCTGGACTTTGTTAAAGCCAATGCAGTGAATCAAATCTTAAAACTACACACTGGAGACTCTAATATCCTTGACTCAGTCTTTACCAGCATAGCCTCTGCCTGTAATCCACCCTACAGCTTTTCATCCTAGATAAATCTGACTGCAAAAAATGTATCTTCTCTATCAGGCCTAGTGATACTAACCCACCATCAAATGAGACCATCTTTAAGGACTTCACCAAGGCAAGCAACTTTAGTGTGAATAAAATCTAGCCAAAAATTCCCAACAACCCCCTGTAAATGAACTCAGCTGAGATGGCTGTCACATTCTCCTTTGACTTTTACTAGAGATAGTTACAGGTTGCTGAAGCACTGGTGAACAATCGGCTTTACAGTGAAAATTTAAAATATTTTCTGAGTCAACAATTTTGATGTTTGTTTTTCAGAAACTGATTATTAAATTGAGCATGACTGTCCTGTTGCTAGTATTGTTTAAAAAAGTAGAAAATCAAATCCCAAGTTGTACAAACTGCTGGTACCCTCTTGAATATAAACCTGTAACTAGTAGAGTAGGACCTCTCCTGTTCTGGCCATTATTTTGCAGTTATCCAGCTCAGTATCCCAGAAATGTGGTTGATGAAGTTTGCTGATGACTGTAAGCTGGGCACTGTTATCTTCTCATCCACTGACACTAAGCAGCTCTAGCAAGCGATGGAACATACACATACCTTGTGCACTGAAAACAGTCTCAAGTTAAATTCAAAAAAAGTGCGATGTAGTAGCATTTGTGAAAAAAGCTGTTCCCATCTCATATGTTTTAAATGGCATTATCCTTCATACAGTTATGGTCATAAGACTCCTAGGTATGTTTGTGGAACATTATCTCTCTTTTGATCACCATGTTCCAGTTAATTTCCAAGGGATATCTTCAAGATTCAGAAAAGTCATCCTTCCACTATACTCTTCCCTTAGACCCATCATGGAATACTTTGCCTCCCTTTATATGTATAAATCAAAGCATATTGCTCAACTAGAAAGGCCTCAAAGATTCCTTACTAAGAAAATCAAAGGTCTTAAATCTTTTAACTATACCAATAAATTAGCACAACTGTTCTTGCACTCATTAACCTGCAGACTGTTCCAAGGTGACTTGTGTCTGGCATTTACAATTAAGGCTAGTCTTGATGACTGGCTCAGTAGACACAAATTTAACAAAAGATTGTGATTTACACCCCTATTTGATTTGAGAAGTAAGCACTATTAAAAGGAAGCATGAACTTTTAAGTGTCAGTAATTTATATAACAATTTATGTGACGTATAATGTTTGCAAATGTAAACTTGTTAATATGCTTTCATTACTTTTAGGGGATAGAGAATAGCACAGACCCCTTCAAAAACAGTTTCTAAGATAGAACTTCATAGTGCTTTTAAAAGAATGCACTAATTGCAAAATGGATAAAAACACAAGACCCAATAAAAAAACTCTGTGTATAAACATCAACAAAGTAAAATAGTATAAATACAGAATATATAAAATTATGAAACAGAAAGGATAATTATTGCATCCCATTTTCTATATAGGGTTGGCGTATCACAGAACTACCCAAATCAGCTTTCTTGTAGCCTTGTGATATACTTTCTGTAAGTCTAGGAATGCCCAGTTGAACTCTTTCCTCATCTCATAGGATTTTCTCTTCTATTTGTCTTACTATAAACATCAGAGAGATTGTTTGAATTCCAACTGCTCATCTCCCATTTTACTTTCTATTACTCTGCATATTTATTTATCAGTTACCCTCTCCAGTATTTTGATGCAGTGTGACATAAGTCTGATACCTCTGTATTGTTCACAGTTTTAAATTTCCCCTTTATTCTTGTACACTGGCACTAGTATGCTTATTCTGTAGTTATCTGGGATACACTTTTCTTTCCATAATCCTGCGTGTTCCTTAGATACCATTTCTTCCCTAACTCATCCAACATTGTTATCATATCTGCTATGATCTCAACTGATCCTGTTGCTTTTCCTGACTTTATTTTCCTCAAAGCCTAATAGAGTTTCTTTGTGATATCTCTGTGCTAGTAGAGTGCTTCAGATCCCCCTTTCCTTGATATTGTGACTGCTGTATGAGCCAATCAGTATTCTCTCTTAGTCTGCTCATCTTTTCTGTAGTACAGTTCTTCCTACACTCTTTTCTTTTGATAACTTCCTGGACTCCTGCATTCCACCTCCAACTTTCCTTACGTACCTTATTTCCATGCCTGGCATTTCTAAGCTATAGACCTCACTTGCTGCTTTAACACATTGCCATTCTTCTTCGACTCCACCTATTTACCCCTTCTTCCTGTGGTACTAGAGCTGTGAGTATTTCCTGAGGGTCTTGTGCTTTAACACCAGTCAACTTCCACATCTTCATCTTAGTCACTGCTGATCATAGAGCCTTTTTTGACCACTGCAAATTGCAGCTGATTATGGCCATCAGCGGTTTATCCTGTGAGTCGACTGTTTCAGTGGGGATGACATTGCAATCTCTGATTCTACCACAGTGTGATTTCCTTACTAGGAAGAAATCTACCTGAGCTGTATGTTGGCCACCTTTGTATGTGATCATGTGACTGTCTTTCTTGGTGAACCTTGTGTTGGCTATCATCAAGCCCTTTGCAAGGCAGAAGGATAGAATGTCCTCTTGTTTTATTCTTGTTGGGCAACCCAAGTGGACCCAGGCAGTTTTCATACCCTCCTCTCTCTGTCCTGATATGAGCATTCAGGTTCCCCATTATCAACTCCAACTCACACTGTCCTGCTCTATCTAGTGGATCCTGTAAATGCAGCTGAAATGTACTCCTTTCCTTACCATCACAACCCAGCTGCAGAGCATAGGCAGAGGTTATGAATACAGCCCCAACTTTACACTGGAGTATGATTGACATGAGTTTATCGTTAATTAGGATCACATTCCTCACTGTCTTCAGAAGACTCTCTGTCATCACAATTCCCACACCATTCTAGTCTGACTTTTCTATGAATAGTAGACTATGGACCCCAAGCCAGTGGCTTTCCTGCACTCCCCTTCCAATTTTTTTTTTCCTAAATACAAAAGGTATATAGTCTCCTCCTTACAATCATTTCATCTACTTCCAAGCTGTGTCCAGTTAGTGAGCCTATATTCATTGTAACAATCCTTAGTTCATGTTTGGCAGGTCGATTGTTTTTATGCCCAGCTTTTGCTCTGCAGCACTATCTCAGGAAACCCATGCTTGGTTCATAGGTTCATAGGTAGGTAGTAGGCTATCTGCCCGAGGGCATTTATAAGCCTAGCCAAAGTGTGTCAGCTTTCACCGCCCCATTGATTATTTAACTGAGTCTCTGTGAAGAACCAATGAAGTGATCCCAGGGGTGTATTTTCTGTTACCCATCCACTCATCAAGGTTTCTCTTGAAGAGTGTTAGTGAGGGCTCTGCCTATAGGTTCATAGGTATGTTAGTGAGGGGCTCTGTCTATAGCTTCATATATAGACCAAACTACAGTTTATAGAAGTCAAAGTTCAGGCCAAATTATAGATAATAGAAAACATGCTTCTAAAAGGCCAGTACATTTACAAGAAGTCCTCAGAAAAGGCTACAGTAATGCCAGCTTGAACAGATTATTTAAGGGATCTGCTGAAGACCAAAGCTGAGCACTTCTGAAGTCATGTGGCTGTAGGCTCCACAGGTGTGGCAAAAAAGCAAAACCCAGATGTTTCCAAATGCACTTGGAGAACCATTAGCTGCCCTGTGGGAGGCAGCATGCTGCAGTAAACTTGCTTAGATAACAGAGGCCCGTGTCATAAAGGGACAAGAAACCAACATGAAACATGTAAAGACAATATGATAATGAATTAGTAGTTAATGAAAGCTTGACAATACAGTCAAAATATGCTGCTAAAGTGATTTGCCAGTAAGCAATATGGCTGCGTTAATTTGCGCTATTAGTATTCAGTTAATCACAGTGTCAAGGATTCCCAGGTAGAGGGTTTTACAGCAGTCAAGACAGGAAGAGACCAGTACTTAACAGCTTCAGTGAGTTCATCTTAAGGGATCAGGTGACTCATCCTGGCAAAAATTTGAAGATGAAGCAGTATGACTTAATCATAGCTGATGCTTGGTCACTAGCTATGTCCTCATTTGTAGGCTGGAGCTAGTTTTACAGGATCACATCATAAACTTCCATCTTGATAACAAATTCAAGCCTGTTGCCACTGTAAAATATGAAAGGAGGAGGTGGCCAAAAGGAGATAAACTTCTCAATATATATTGTGAACTGCCATGGTTCTAGTATTGGAAGTGTTGACCTTCAAGTAATTGCTGAATGGCCCCTAAACCATCCGTGATAGAGTATATACTCACTTTTTTCTTGAGGACAGGGAAGGTAGAGCTGGATTTCATCAGCACAGTGATGATATGCTGCACCTTTCCCCTCTATTTAGATTGTCAGAGTAGCATTGACACAATGAAAAGTCTGGAAATTGGTGCACAGAACTAAGGCTTTGTGCTGATAAAAAGCTGCTTCCCGTAGTTTAGGGTATGAGGTTTGATTTTTTTTACACATCCATTTGTGTGACTCTGAGCTAGTTACTTAACCAGACAATGCTCCTTGTTCACCCCTGAAATGAGACACTTATGTTGAGTAGGTTTACATGGTTAACAATGTGTTAAAGTAATGCTAAAAAAGCAGAAGTCACAAGATAAAACCATGTGGTACTCCAAGCTTTCTGTCAAGATACCATAATTAACAATGTCAAATGTTGTGGAGAGATCCAGCCAAACCAGAACAGTGTAACAATGCTGACCTGTAGCCTTCAGGAGATAATTCACTTCTTTAAAAAGGACAATCCCAATATTATGGCAAGAGAGAAAGGCAGACTGTTATAGGACCACTGACTGTAAGACAGGAATCAAGATACATCTAGACAACTTTTTAGTTACCTCATCCATAAAAGGTTGATTTGAGATTGAATATAAACTATCAGTATAGATTCTCAGGGATTATATAAACAAGGTTCTCCTTTAAGGCAGTTGGAAAAGTTCCAGACTTTCAAGAGAGCATTGACAAATGATTGGGATTAGCACATCCTGGCTTTTACTAACAAGAATAAGGGAGGATGAAGAGGAGGATGAAGGTCCACCTCTCAAATCATGGTGCATATGTTTAAAATCATGGTCATGAAGCAGTCATAACTGGGAATATTAAATCCAGACCAAGAAGAAGAAGTACAGCCTCAATAAGTGACTAAAGTTATGCCCATAATGATAGATCCTAATATAGGTAAGTACTAGGCTATCAGCCCTAGGGCCTATACAAGCCCAGCCAAAACGGTACCCTGGCTTTTGCCACCCAAGAAAATTATTTTCCTGTGCCCCTGTCCAGCAAGGCCACAGAGGTGATCCCCAGGGTGAATTTCATATTTCCCATCCAATCATCAAGATTTTTCTTGAAGAGTGCTAATGAGGAGCTTTCTTTGATAACTAACTTGTCAGTGAAAACTAACTTGTCAGTGAAAACTGAGCAACCAAGTCACACTGGTGATAAGATAAGGGCAACTGGTTTATGACACAGGTCACAGTTTAGGTGTGCAATCTACTGATCACCTAAAAGAGAAGGACTGGTCCTTTAGTAAGTTAAGACCTTTTTCAAAAGTAAGCAGCCTTTTTATGTGATATTTCAGTCTGGTAGAAAGTGTAATGCTCATGTCTGACACTCCAAAGACCTGCACATTTCCACTATTGTTGAATCTCTGCCCTTTGAACTGTAGGGAAGGCTGCTTGAGGTCATACCTAATGCCCCTCCAGATAGAGATGGCCATTTCAGAGACCCACATACTTCCAGTGATGTTTAATTCTCTGACACTTGTATACCAAGGAATGCAGCTTAAGAGCCAAGTATTGTTCATGCTTCCTCAGTGAGAAAGGGTGTAAACGACTTGGAGCAATCAGTTTACTGCCAAGGTTGCAGACCAATTATAGTCACCAGCCATAATACCCAGAATAACAGCATCATCCTCTGAAAGGTAATTAAGTGGTATAGAAGGAAATAAGTCAGGAATACTGAAAAGGAAATGATGCTTATTCATTTCCAAAATGGAGACACTAAACCTGTGGTGCCTCTAAAGCAAAGTAACCCAGTAAGTGGTTGGACCATGAGACGGGCAACACATGAACTCAAAGTGTTTGGCACCCAGGATGAAAACCAAGTCAGGGATAGGTCTTACTCTGTATGTTGTAGAGATAATAACCTGAGTAAAAGCCTGCTCAGCTATTGACAAACTGCCCCCCCACCCCCACCCCCAGTCAGGACACATTAGAGTCACAGGATCCGTTTCATACTTCACAGTGTAGACATGCCTGTTCAGCTGTTGTCAGGCTGCAAAGGATCAAATCCTATCTCTGTCACATAAGTCAAGACACACTAGGTAGCAAAGAACTTGACTGTTGTCATCATACTTAATCCTTATGGCTTGAATACGAAAATGGAAGTGAGATGTTTTCCATTAATTATTGCTGTTAATTTTAACTTAATTGTTTAAATCAATTATTACTTGAATGACTGATACTACCATTATGTACTGTGTGTGCATTTATTGTTTACAAATCCTTACAAGATCTTGGGTTGAGGAGAACGTCAGAATAAAGTCCTAGTTTCTTTTAAGTCATGGCCATTTATTTATTTACTTTTCAGTTTTATTTTATATTTTCTGTGTTGCATAGAATAACTTGAGCAAATTAGATTTCCTTCCTACTATAAAGGAATTCCATAGAAACAGTTTCTGAGGCAGCTTAACTTCCACAAATTAAAAACTCTGACCATTATACCATCTTGTTATCACCAGCTTACAAACCTGCATTGGTTAGAGAGAAACCCACAAAGAAACAAATCAGAGTATGGCCCAAGGGGGCTATGGAGGCCCTCCAAGACTGCTTTGAAAGAACCAGCTGGGATATATGTTCAAGGAGGCAGCCACAGTGAATCAGCATCTGAACACTGATGAATACACTGAGGTAGTGATGGCATACATTTCAAACTGTGTTGATGGGGTAACAAATACCAAGAGTATCACTATTAGAGCTAACCAGAAGTCATGGCTCACCCCTAAGGTATATGAACTTCTGAAGGAGAGAAATGCAGCTTACAGGGCTAAGGACAAAGCAGCCCTAAGTGTAGCAAGAGGGAATCTGAGGATGGGTATAAAGGAGGCTAAGAGGAGAAGACACGATGTAAGGAGACTATGGCATGGCATGCAGCAGATCACTGACTACAAAATCACAGTGTGAGGACAGCATCAAATTCCGGAACAGTTTGAACATCTTCTTTGGTAGATTTGAGGAAAGAAACAGTAGAGTGGCACTAAAAGCTACCCACTGATGAGAAGGATGCATTACTCAGCCTCAGCACAGAGGAGGTAAGGAGAGAGCTAAGGAGAGGAACCCCAGGAAGACTGCTGACCCGGACAACATACCTGGCAAGGTATTAAAAGACTGTGCTAATCAATTATTCACAGTGCTCAAGGAAATATTTAACAACTCTCTTGACATGGCGAAAGTACCCTCATGCTACAAGGTAACTAACATAATCCCACTTCTTAAGAAAACCACTCCCTCCAGACCTAATGACTACAAACCAGTCACTCTGACACTCACTGTTATGAAATGCTTTGAGCGGCTGATGAAAAAGCATCTTTCATCATGCCTACCTCCTGATTTTGACCCTCTGTGGTTTACATACAGAGCTAACCAGTCCACAGCTGATGCCATATCAGTAGCACTACACATCTCCCTTGAGCATTTAAAGGACAAAGACAAGTACGTGAGGATGCTTTTCATAGACTTCAGCTCTGCATTTAATTTGGTGGTACCAATGCAGCTGATAGAAAAACTGGCACATTTAGGAATCAGTAGACATCTCTGTAACTGGATCCTGGAATTCCTAATTGAGACATCACAGAGGGTGTGTTCGGGTAAAAGCACATCAAAGTGCATCACAATTAACACCAGGGTTCCACAGAGATGTGTTCTCAGCCCATTGTTATTCACTATCCCAACCCATGACTGCTATACTAAGTACAAGTTCAACCACATCATCAAGTTTGCTGATGACACCACAGTCGTGGGGCTCATCACAAAGGAGGATGAAAGAGTGTACAAAGTGGAGGTGGCATCTCTAATCAGTTGGTGCGAGAGGAACAACCTTGACCTAAATGTAAGTGAGATCAGAGAGAGATTATCATTGACTTCAGGAAAAGAAGAACAAACCACTCAGTGCTCAGGATCAATGGTGAAAGTGTGGAGAGAGTTAAGAGTACAACATCCCTAGGTGCACACATACCAGAGGGTCTCTCGTGATTGGGAAGCACCAGCCAACAGGTCAAGAAAGTGCACCAATGCCTCCAGTTATTAAGAAGGCTGAAAACACTTAAGCTTCCTCCTCAAATTCTCTCCACCTTCTCTGGTACGATGGAGAGCATCCTCACCTGCAACTTCACAGTGTGGTTTGGAAGCTGCACAGTTACAGAAAGGAAGGCAATGCAACGAGTGGTGAGGGCTGCAGAGAAGGTAACAGGTTCCAGTCTTCCATCTATGCAACATCTTTATTCTGCAAGAAGCATCTGAAAGGCCACCAAAGTAGTACAGGACAACATACATCCTGCGCATGGACTGTTTAAGCATCTGGCTTCGAGCAGGAGATATCGCAGCATCCGCTGCAGGACTACAAGATTCAATAACAGTTTCTACCTTCAGTGATTAGACTTCTGAACTCAGGCACTAGTCCCAGGGATCCGGACACATAATAAGTCATTTTTTATTTATTTGTGCAATATATACTTACATATACTCCAAGTAAGTACAATATTTATTATATTCATTAGTATTATTTAACCCACTCAAGTGCAATATTTGACAAATAACAGACATTTCAATCTGTAGTGTGTTTTGTATTATTTTAAATAGGGTAGTTAATTTAACTCAGGGGAGGGTATTCTTTTCGTATATGAGTATTGATAAATGTCTCTATCTTTCTTGCATGTATTGGGAGTACTATTGCATTTGTTAGTTATGTTTATCCCTCTACTTGTATGTGTTGTTTTACTTTTCTTTGTAATCTCAAGAATTGAGCTGATGCATGAAATTTCATTTAGGCTGCATGTGTGTAGTTCTAAATGACAATAAAGTGAACTTTGAGTTTACTTTGACTAATGCATCATGCCTAAATTATGAAATAACTCAGTATTATAAGGTTCTGATGACTTATCGCAGAGTCCATGAGAAAGTCAATGAACTCTTATGGGAACATCCTCAGATGATCGGGAAGACAGAAAATAGAGAGAAAACTAAGCTTTGTTCCTTCAGCCAGTGCATGTTCAAAAGAGTTGGCATTCCTACTGGTAACATGTCAGACAGAGATCACAGCTATAACAAATGACTAAAATCCCAGTCCTATTTTGCATATGGCATTGAATGATAGAGCTTTAGGATGTATTGTGGCCCTCAAGTTGGAGATGAAAATATCATTAACCCAGGTTTCTGTAACAAAAGCAAGCCTGACATCATGCTCATGTCAGAGATGACTAGTCATGTTGCAGATGGATATTAAATTTGAGTATAGAGACCTAAAAGGGCTATCATAGATGGGTCTCAGTCACTTGCTATACCAGAAGAAAACATGAGCAAAATTATTTTTGTTGTTTTGCCACAGGATAGAGTTTATTTTGATGTCAACCCACCATGGATATGCACCCAGTAGTACCCCAAAAACCGACCCCGTGGCTACGCAGACTGCAAATCTGCAATGTGGATGTAGCTAAATGATAAGTTGTAAAAGGGTTAGAGAGCCAGAACAGTATGCCTAGCAAAAGAAAGCAAATCAGATTCGATATTTACAAATATGGCAAAATTAGAATGCAAATGTAATTCACAGAGTAGCAGACCAGCCCATGAAAGTGTGCCTGTAGTACTGCAGATAAATAATGTGGAAAGAGTTAAAAGTTAAAATGCAGCTACACTGAGAGGAGATAGACCACATGAGGCATACGAAAATGTGTAAAAGTAAAGTTTTGTAATACAAGCAACAATTGTGAAAGTTAAATTTTGTAGTACAAGAAACAAACAATAATTATTAACTAGTGAATGTAAGAGTGGCTAGAGTTAAAGAAAAACAAAACCGGGTGACAGCTAGGAGTAAATTCAAATCTTGGGCTTGACTGTCATAAAATAACCTTCCTCAGAAGCTCGTAATAAGTTCAGATATATGTCAGTGGTGCCCACAAGATGTTTGGAACAAGGCCTAGATAAGATGAAGTGAAAATGTTAATGATACAATTTAATTGTGTAAGAGCTCCAAACACACAATGTTTAAAGTTAAGGGCCATGTAATGAACAGGAGTAATAGTCAGTTTAGATAAAATAAGTTAAGACAATTTATTTTATTTTATTTTATGTATTTATTTGACATTTGTTTACCGGGATGGTCTGGCTGGGTCAAAAAGAATCCATTTTCAGCAGAGGACTGGTGAGAAAAGCTTTTTTGAAAAAAGCAAATAGTGTTCTTATGGTATCATTGTGTCTGGAGATCACAGATAAAAAATACTGTACTGGGAAATATACTGATAAAAATACTACATTAGGAATATAAAAATACTGTACTGGGAAATATACTGATAAAAATACCACATTAGGAATATAAAAATACTGTACTGGGAAATATACTGATAAAAATACCACATTAGGAATATAAAAATACTGTACTGGGAAATATACTGATAAAAATACCACATTAGGAATATACTGATAAAAATACTGTACTGGGAAATATACTGATAAAAATACTACATTAGGAATATAAAAATACTGTACTGGGAAATATACTGATAAAAATACTACATTAGGAAATATACTGATAAAAATACTGTACTGGGAAATATACTGATAAAAATACTGTACTGGGAAATATACTGATAAAAATACTGTACTGGGAAATATACTGATAAAAATACTACATTAGGAATATAAAAATACTGTACTGGGAAATATACTGATAAAAATACTGTACTGGGAAATATACTGATAAAAATACTGTACTGGGAAATATACTGATAAAAATACTACATTAGGAATATAAAAATACTGTACTGGGAAATATACTGATAAAAATACTACATTAGGAATATAGGAGGCCAACTCCATGTACATGCAGTTCAAAACCGCACTTATATAGGTGTGGGATATTATGACTGGAGGCATCCCACCCCCCACCCCACCCCATACTCTGCTTCAGTGGACAGTACTTACAGTTGTTCCACTTTACATCTGTATTGTCTCTTCTGTTCTGTTTGCTTTTTCTTCTGCTTCCAGTCCCCATAACACCTCCATTTTCTGTTCACTAATATCTTTCGGTCTCCCAGTGTGGCGGTTTTGGTTATTTACCTTTTCAGTTCTATGAAATTCCACTCCTGTGACACACTAGTCTTCTGTTTTGCTTTGTACATTTAGCTCTAACCAGATGGCCCACATTGTCTGTGAAAGTCCCGTTGTATATCTGTTTTGTGTTGTATCAAGCTGCGTGATGCATTAGTAATACAGATAATTAATTTAGCATGCTTTAGAGTCACACTGTACAACATAACACAAGTGCCAACAGAATTTCACCATATATCATTATTATTCTCAGAAGTAAAGTGCAGAGTGAAAGATGGTAATACAGGCCAACTATCTGAATGAGCAGTGGATGACTATTCAAGAGCACCTGAAATCCAAAAATCACAAAATCACAGGAACAACTTCAGGACCAGTGAAACAGCAAAACAAACTCAGACAGAAAAGAAAAAAAAATCACTGTTGCCAACAGAATTTCCCCATATATCTTTATTATTCTCAGGAACAAGATAATGTTATTCATAGAAACCCAGAACCAAAATCATTGTCTGTTGAAGAGCTTGTGACTGTTAAAATCTTTATTGTAACTTTTTATTCAAACCACCCAACAGTTAGTGTATTAATGCAATTAGGCTATCAGTTCCTCTTATGCTTATTGAGAGTACATTTCAGGACCTACCCACCATATAGTTAAAAATGTGCTCCTTAATAAAATTATTAATGAGGATAGAGGAAGACAGTATTACTTTTAGTCTGAAACTAATGATATAAAATCTCACCCCCCAGGGATGCCATCAGTATTTCATGTCTATGACATTTACAAACTACACTCAAATCACCCCTTAACAACCTGTAAGGTACATACTAATATAGTTTTAATCATCCCATAGACTTTCCTATGTGCTCCTTTTAGGTCAGTATCAAAACGTGTCTCACTATCGACCAATTTTCCTAGGTCTCTAACAGTATTTCTCGAGGTTAAAATGCCATCATCCAATGCATTGGAAATAGTATTGTTTCTTCATCCCAAAGTGCAAGACTCTGTTTTCTTGCATTGAAAGATTTGCCATATAATGTGGACCACTTATAGAAATTATCTAAATATTTTTGTGACATTCTCTGGACATTAACATTAGTGACAGTGGGTCCAATCTTTGTATCATCTGCCGACATGCAGACTTACAATTTTGATTCACAGGGAAATTTGAGATGAACATACCAAACAACACTGGACCCAAAACTGAACCCTGTAGATCCCAAACAATAACTTCCACCTTATCAGAGAAGCTATCTCATATATGTACATTGCAGTTCCTGCTATTCAAACAATTTGAAACTTAGTTTACTATTAATGAATTAATACTCAAAGACAGCATTGTTTTTATAATTTCAACAAGTGGCACCATATTAAATGTCCTAGCAAAATCTAACTATTATCTGCAGATAGTCTACTGTCTAATGCATTTATGATATTGGACTACAGACTAACTAATTAGTTAGGTAAGACCACCATTATAAATGTTGAAACATAAATATGTGTACCTTAGCCAAATTAATAGCAAATGCCAGATGATTTATTTTAAAGCAGTGCAGCGGTAGCGTTGTTGCCTCACAGCAAGAGGTTCTCCTGTTCGATTCTCAGCTGGAGCACCTTCTGTGTGGAGTCTGCATGTCCTCCTCGTGGTCGAGTGGACTTCGAAAGACATGCATGAATGGGCGTGCCTTTGTTGAAGTTTGGGCATCGAGCTAGCACCTCGGCACCGTAAAAATCTACTGCTAATCATTAGAGGACCGGAGTTCCACTGTGGCGACCCCTAACTGGGAAAAGCCAAAAGAAGAACAACATTCTCCCAAAGTGCTTGTTAAGTTTATTTGTCTGTAGTTTACTAGTGTGGAAGGATTAATGCACTTTGGTACTGGCACCACGTTAGCCTTCTTCATACTCTAGGGACATAACCAGTTCTCAGAACTATTCAGAAATAGGTAAGTTAAGCAAGGGGCTAATTGTTCTCCACTGTTGCTTAGAAAGTAACCCTTTAATGTTCTTAATGACTTATCCTTACCATGTTGCCTCAAATGTTTAAATAGTCTGTACAGCTGCTTCTAGTATACTCAGTAAGTGTGACTTCATAATTCCTCTAGAACAAATGTACTTCCTTTCTGAACATGCTTTGGGTTATCTGATAACACTCTTTAATTTTTTACACTGGGAAATGTTTTAATTTCCATAG